>NC_133772.1:20872316-21172316 GCF_003597395.2 Chelonoidis abingdonii
GGATAGTAGGAAAAACTTTTTCACTAGGAGGGTGGTGAAGCACTGGAATGGGTTACCTAGGGAGGTGGTGGAATCTCCTTCCTTAGAGGTTTTTAAGGTCAGGCTTGACAAAGCCCTGGCTGGGATGATTTAGTTGGGAATTGGTCCTGCTTTCAGCAGGGGT
Organism: Chelonoidis abingdonii; assembly: GCF_003597395.2. Taxonomy (NCBI): domain Eukaryota; kingdom Metazoa; phylum Chordata; order Testudines; family Testudinidae; genus Chelonoidis; species Chelonoidis abingdonii. The sequence continues at coordinate 20,872,480 of NC_133772.1, forward strand.
TTGGACTAGATGACCTCCTGAGGTCCCTTCCAAACCTGATATTCTATGATTCTAATGCACTTTACTGTGGCTTATTATTAAAATGGTCTTTCAAAGCTTCCCTGAGCCATATAGTTCCCCACTGAGCTCTTCTTATAGCCCTGATATCTGGCTGCTCAAAATCAGTTCCATCTCCACCCTCTACCCCAGCAGAAACTTCCCCACTTTGCTTCACAGACATTATGAAGGACACAGCGGGTAGGTATAACCATTGGGATTTTTTTTCATGGAGGTCTAATCTCATGAGTAGACAGCACCAGCAGCCTTTCAAATGGTCAAAGGCACATTCAGTTGTCATTCTGCACCTGCTGAGCCTGTAGCTGAAGTGCTTCTTGCTGCTGTTAAAGTGGCCAGTATACAGGTTCATGAGCCATGGGAGTAAGGGGTAGGCTGGGTCTGCCAGGATTATTATTGGCATTCAACATTCCCAGTGGTAATCCTCTGGTCTGGAAAGAACGTCCCTACTTGCAGCTTTCTGTACAGGCCTGTGTTCTTAAAGATGCACCTTCCCTGACCATCCTGCACTGATGTCGATAAAACATCCCCAGTGATCCACCAGAGCTTGCAATACCATAGAAATCTATCCCTTTCTGTTGATGTATGCCGTGGCAAGGTGGTCTGGTGCCAAAACAGCAATATGCATTCCATGTATTGCCCCACTACAGTTTGGGAACCCCATTGCTGCAGAACCATCCATCGTGTCCTGCCCATTGCCTAGAGTCACAATCCTTTGTAGCAGGATATGATTAATTGCTGTGCACACTTGCATCACAGCAACCCTCACAGTGGATTTCCAGCTCCAAATTGATTCCTGACTGATCGGTAGCAATATGGTGTTGCAAGCTTCCACACAGCAATCACCACTCGCTTCTCCACTGTCAATCCAGCTCTCATTTTGTTGTCGCTGCGCTGCATGGCTGAGGCAAGCTCCATACACAGTTCCAGGGAAGTGGCCTTGCACATCTGAAAGTTCTGCAGCCACTGCTCACCATCCCAAACCTGCATAATTATGTGATCCCACCAGTCAGTGCTTGTTTCTTGGGCTCAGAACTGGCACTCCACCATCTGCAGCTGCTCCATGAATACCCACAACAGCTCTGAATTGTTTCTTTCTATGTCCCACAGCAACCTAGCCTCCAGGGAATTATCATGTTCCCCATGGCTCCTCTGGCAGTTCTGCAAATACTGCAGGATCAGGCGCCCTGTGCTCACAATGCTCATACAATAGCACAGAGCTGTGCAGGATCCAGAGATGGCAGATGTACAGGTTTGTGGGGCTTTTGAGAAGAGGCACGAAATATTATGGGATACACATAAAATTATGGGATGGAGAAAACTGCATCATGGAACATTGAAACCATGTTCCCAGTCACTCCTGCTCAACTTGTTTGCCTCCAAGAGGCATTGCAAACCCTTTCCAAAATACCCTGTGCTAGATGGTAGCAAGTTGCCCAGTGGGATAACTACCCACAGTGCACAGCTCTCTGCATCAATACAAGCGCTGCCAGTGGGGATGTGCACCGCCAACACATGGAGCGTAGTATGGCCTTGCAAAAGCGATTTACTTACTGCAGTGGCTGTATGTCGACATAACTTAGGTCGACTTACTTTTGCAGTGTAGACTTACCCTAAGTTCAAGACTGAAACAAAGATTGTCAGCGATGCAGGCGTTTAGATGTGTCTGCATTCCCAATCCCCTGCCATTCCAGAGTGGATGGGAGTCACAAAATTCACTTTTGCATCACCAGGAAGGGAGGAAGCCTGGGCTAGTGACTAGAGCAGTGGCCGGCAAAGCCATGAGGTCTGTGTCCTGCTCCTAGAACTGCTGCTGACTCACTGGACAACCCTGGGCAAAATCATTGTTTGACTCTGCTTCAGTTTATCCACCCGTAAAACCAGTTACCACTTGGTGACTGTATAGGGCTGTTGGGCGTACATACGTGGGATCATTTGGAGTAATTTGAGCGAACGCACACACGTCTGATTGTAGGTTATTTCTGGTCCTCAGCAACAAGTGTCACCTTTTTAGTGAACCAGCAAATGAAGGCACAGATACCCCCACCGTGACAACTTCAAAGTCGCACATCCCCAGCACTTGTTAACCCCAGAAGCAATAAGGCCCAGATCCATGGGACCCATGGCAGTTAAGGGCCTAAATACCCTTGAGGACCCGGGCCTGAGTTAATCACTGAACCCCATATACCCTTTCAGGCAATGGCCAACCCACTTTGCACCTGCAAGGACACAGACCAGTGATACCTGCTACAATGTGTTGTGGTGGCTGCCCTTGGTCACCCGCTTGGACTCACTGTGACCTTGACCAAGTCATTTCCCTGCTCTACCTTTGGTCTGCCCCTCTGTACAACGTAGCTAATAATATCTCCCCAACCTCACGGGTGGCATGCGGGTGAATTATATGCAGGCACATTTTCAGACCGTCTCTAATTACTTAGATTGCAAGTCCTTCGGGGATGTGACTTGTCTCTTGGTTTGGGCTTTGCACGGCACCTAGCACGGTGGAGACCTGGGCTGGGACCGGGATACTGGGGTGTTGCCACCATATAAAGAAGTCATCACAATTAGGAGTGCCCTATACAGAAACCTAAGGCCTCATCAGTGGAGGGGTTTAGTGCCCACAGCTCCTACTGACTGGGACAGGAGCTGGGGGTACTCAGCCTTCCAAGAGACACGCCTAGGCCTCTCCCTTGGTTCCTGAGAGAAAGCGAGACCTCCCAAATCAAAACGGATGCTTTGGAAAAGGGTCGTGGCCTCATGGCCTGAATCGCTTCCCCTCCCCCAGCTTCCCCAGGAGTAGGTACTTCTCAGGCTCCTGCCCTTAATGTCCTTTGAGACCTTGTCACAGTGCTACCCATTAGCCTACGAACAGGGGTCCTGGAACAGACCTTCCAGCCTCATGCGAGAGCAGCCTCGGGGTACAACAGCTCCTCTCCCATGAGAACCTGGAGGCTCTCCGCTTCTGGAAAAGGGGAGCACAGCTGGGGCACACTGGCCTGTGGGAGATCCCTGCTATGTGGGAGAAAAGCCGCCAGCGTGGACCACGGAGCTTTGGGTTGACTTTTTTACCACGGGCTTTTTGGGGAGTAGGTGCAGCATGTGGGGAGGGAGCAGTCGCCCTTGAAGGCAAAAAACCATTGCTAATCTGCTTTGTGAATGGAGCAGCATGGGGGGCTGGAGAGGGGGAGATGGGAGGGGGAGGGAGCTACATGCCTGAAATTCCTTTATCTGGGTGGGCTCTTTCTCTACAGACTGTCAGGATGTGGGAAATGGAAGATGAAAGAAGTTGCATTTCCACCCTCTCGGGTTACAATGTCTAAAACAGAAAAGGCTGGTGGAAGGGGGTGGGGGGCTGCTGCAGGGAGACCTGGTTTGGGAAATGGCACAGGGAGAGAGAGAGACTGGGTAGTGGGGAGTGGAGGGGAGGAGGCTGCTGGGGCTTGCAGGGGGATCATGTTTCACATCACATCAGAGCTGTGGAATTTCCTCTGGTCTGGGGGTGCCTTGCAGAGAAGGGGTGGGCTGGGATTTTAAGGGGTTTTAGGGCTAGCTTGGGATGAATAATAGCCCAGAGGCAAATGATGAAGAGTGTTACTAAGTGACTGATGTTTACAAAGCTAACCCTCTGGCAGAGCAATGGGGTGAGGGTGGGGGGCGTGAGCATATCTGTGTGATGTGTGCATGGAACCCTGTGACAGAGCAGGGACTGGCTGTGTGTGTGGGGTATATATAGCACTTCCCTTACAACCAAAGCTGGAAAAATAAATCCCAGCCACCCTCTGGTTCCTCTAACGCAACCGCTTTCTCTGCTTGAGGGAGACCCAAGCATAGGTGCTGGAGCTGGGGTGCGGCAGCACTCCTTGACTTGAAGTGGTTTCCATTGTATACGGGGTGTACAGTTTGGTTCAATGGTTCTCAGCCTATCCCCGCCCCCGTACAAATTTCTCCAGTGCCCCTGGATCCAAGATCAGATCGGCATTTTCTCAAAAGTACCCTTTCTTCGGATCTATCCCAGGAGCAGTGGCGTCCAATTTTCTTTATAACTCTGCCACTTGATCATGTATATTCTAAAGTCAAGCTGCATTGCTCAGCAGCAATTGGTCAGGCAAGTCACATGGGCATGGTTTCTGCCCCCCTCCTTGGCTGAGGACAGGAGCTCTGCCAGCAGGGATATTACTGCCAGTAGCTACAAAAATTGGCTTTCCCTGACTGTGTGTCCTGGGCTGCTTGGAGGAGCCAAGAAAAGCGCAAACACAGGCACAGTGAGAGATCTTCAAAAATCCCAGCAAATATTGTCAGAAATATTTCTGCATCATTCCCTCAATGTTACACAAGATACAGATCCAATTGCTCACATGTGGAGTGGGTGTTTGGCCCATTCTACCCTCATTTTAAATGAAATTCGGGAATCACAAACTGTATTAGAACCATCTTTAAAAATCACAAGCTAGCCGGTCAGCTGGTGGAAACTTGGCCTACCTTCACTGATACCAGCTAAGAATCTGGCCCCACTTTCTAGACTGGGTTTTCACTGTGTTACACCCAGGTCTGCAAACCATCTGGAAGAGGCAAATTATCAGAGGAGCTCTGCTTCCACTTAGGTACCAAAATGAATGGACAGATTGGAAAACCTGACCCCAGAGGGTCACAATGCTCAGAACAAAGCACTTCTGAAAATCTAGGGGCCTAAATGGGAGCTGAGGCCTGTGTAAAATCTGACCTCAGTGGTGGATACTGAGCCTTGCTGTGCTAAACCTGGGTTAACACATTTTTTGTCATCCTTGTTATGAAGCAGTGTTGGGCCTAGGTATGCGAGCAGGACCAAAAGGTGATGTTACAACACTGTCTTCCAAACCAGATTAAACAACCGGCCTTAAACAAGGTCAAGTTCTTAGGCTGTAGCTACATTAAACTTTTTGGAAGGGTGGGGGGCGAGTGCACACATGTGGAAATTCGCCTACAATTGCATAGGCTTTGGGGCAGCTCTAACATGGATCACCACTGTGGACACTAGGGCATCACCTACCCCTTCTCAAAGCAGTTGCAGAGCACACAGCTGCCTGAGCGCTGGCTGCACTAGCCCAGAGGGGACTCTAGGAAAATCCCTAATGTGGATAAAGAATTCCCCTCCCCCTACTCACAATGGAGGGCTCCACCCTTTGGAGGCACTTCCCAGCCCCTCTTAGCGCAGGATCCAAGCACCTTGGAACCGCAAATGTATTTCACAATACTTCTGTGAGGAGGGAAAGTGCCATTATCCCTATTTTATAGATGAGGAACAGAGAGACTGAGGCCACAGAATTGAACCTATACATCCTATATCCTAGGCTAGTGTCCAAGCCACCAGACACTCTGTATCTCGGGGGAACACCCTGCACTCCCATGTTCATTCTTATAATATGATTGTGTGGTATCCAATGCAAAGTTTGTCATGTCAGGTGTCTTCGGAAGGCTCATGATGCACTGAGCATTGTTGTTATAATGATGTTATAATAATGTTATAGGTTGTAATTTCATGTATAAAGTTATGAGGCTGAAAATGTGTTCTTATGGCTTAAAACAAGCTGAGGCAAAACTTCCAGGAAAGGAGGGGCAGTTCACACCTCATCGAGGCATGTATGGGACAAACCCAGCCCAGCCTCATAGGAACAAAGGACACTGGCCTAGGCAGCAACAAAGGATCTGTTGGACTCTTGAGTGAGTCATCCCCATTCCCTTGGTCATTCAGGGACTACGACGAGGTAATGCTCACCTGAACCTAAAGCAGGGGGAAAAGCCAAGAGGGAAGAAAAAACATGATAAAAGGGAGAGATGTTTACCATGCTCTTCCTCTCTCTTCCACCTCCATCTACAGACACCACCACCAAGCGACTGCAGCATTGATCAAAGGGGAGAGCCTGGCTGAAGGGCAACCAGCCAGCCTGTGGTGAGAAGCATCTAATTTTGTAAGGGCACTGAAAGTATTAAGATCAGATTAGAATGCATTTTGCTTTTATTTCATTTGACCAAATCTGACTTCTTGTGCTTTGATTTATAATCACTTAAAATCTATCTTTTGTAGTTAATAAATTTCTTTGTTTATTCTATCTGAAGCAGTGCATTTGGTTTGAAGTGTGTCAGAGACTTGGGATAATAAGCCTGGCACATATCAATATCTTTGTTAAATTGATGAACTCATATAAACTTGCAGTGTCCAGTGGGCGTCTGGGACCAGAGATATTGGCTAGTGTCATTTGGTTGCACAGTCCAAGCCGCGGCTGTCCAAAAGTGCTCACTCACGTAGCTGGGAGCAGCTGACATGCCAGAGGCTGTGTGTGAACAGCCCAGGAGTGAGGGTTCTCACAGCGGAGCAGGATAAGGCTGGCTCCCAGAGCTGAGGACTGGAGTGACCTAGCAGATCACTGGTCCAGATAACACCAGGGGAACTTCACATGTCCTTCCTGCACATCAGGAGCGGCAGAGGTTGTGAGAGAAGCGCTGGCATGGATGCCATAAAACAACCCCTGACTCCAATCCAGTTCAGCAGCAATGTCTTACGCCCTTTGGTCTACAGGGGTTGCCACGTTCTGGACAGGTCTCTCCCCTTCCTACCCATTCATCAGATGCCTGTTTGTCCTGGAAGCAGATAACAAGGCCCCAGGGCACAGCCCATGCAGCTAGCGGAGCAGCAGGACTTCCAGGCACTTGTGTCACTCAGACAGAGCCAGCCAGTGGGCAGCAGCATTGCCAGGCTGAGCTCGCTCAGAAGGATGCCCTTTGTGGGCCCCAGCATTGCCAGGCTCCATCCATGCAGGAAAGCCTGGCTGGTGAGGATGGCGACAGTGCCGGGATCAGGACTGGAACGGCAGCTTCCCATGCCAACGGGTTCCAGGAGCAAGCCTGGGGGCACAGGGGTGAGTGTGCCAGAAGCAGGTGGTTTAAGGCCACAGCGAAAACCAGCTCAGAAGGCAAGTTCTCCTGCTTCTGTCTCTGGCTAGTCATTTTAAGCCAGCACCGTGTCGTTTCAGAAGCAAGCAAAGCGCTGGGTGAAGAACGTTCGTTTGGGCAGGCAGGTGCCCTGCATCCAGCTCCACCTAGTCCCAACCTGCAGCACCTCCTGCTCGTCCCATTCTGGGCCTCTTTGACGCTGGAGAGGGGGGCTCCTCGCTGGAGAAGTGGAATCAGCCCAAGGCACATGGTGGTTGTATGGGAGCCGCTGGGATTAATGTGAGCCCCACGTCACTTTCATTGGGGCCAGAAAGCCGGGATCTGAGTGAAGTCTTAGGAGTGAACAGCTCAAAAGCCCCTGCACTGTGTAATGGACCCTCACACCTAGGATGTGCTTCTCTGGGGTGATTTGCCCGAGGCTTCTCTTTATTAATTGACTTTATTTACAGGCTCCATGCAGACTGATGACATGGCAACCCAAACACAGAGCACGGCTCTTAGAGGCTTTTACACATGTCCACACCACCAGCACCGCATTCACTCAGCGCTAAGAGGTACTGGGCCCCACCAGGGGCAAGACACCTGGGGGAGCGGGACGGACAAATGGGCTGACCTTAACTGAGAGACTCCTTTGAAGTCTCTTTCTTGCCAGACCACAAGCCAAAGGAGCTGCATAGAAACCTACCCCTGGTCCTAGTGATTATCCCTGAGCTCACAGGGGAATGATTTCTTCCATCCTCTCACGCAGTTCACAGTGATATATCGATAGTGGTGACCAGTGCCCTTTGCTCACAAAATGCCTGGATTCCTCAGCAAACCAGTGCCATTGCTTCCCTATTCAAGCATGGTTCGTTTGCCCCATCCAGGGACTCCACAGTGTCTACACTCTACCACGAACCTCAGGGCTGGGAAGAGGATTTCTGCAGCCAGGCCTTAAAAGTCCTGGGCCCCCTTACCCTGGCTCTAGATCTGCATCTCGCTCCTGGCCTGTCCCTTTCACATTATTGTTTGCATTTCCCCACGGCATGACCCAGAGAGTCCCACTTTTATGCCAAGTAGGGGTGGGGTGTTTCAAGTTCTTGGATATTAGGGACAAAGGACATAAATCAGGGGATGCCATGACAGGAGGAGGAGAAACGCTGATTGCGCGCAGGATGGTTTAGAGATCAGGAGTCAGGTGTGCTTCCTAACTCTGCCACTGACTTGCTGTGTGACCTTGGGCAAGTCCTTTCACTGCTCTGTGCCTCGGTTTCCCTGTTTCTAAAGAAAAGGGATAATAATACCCTCCCCCTCACACGGGACTGATGTCATGGAAGTACCTTGAGATCCTTGGATGGGAAGTGCTAAGGAAGGGCAGAGGCTTAGCAATAGGCCTTAGCTACACTGGAAATTAGCTAGTCACTGAAGCAGCTGCAACTCTGCATTCCCCCTAGTACAGAGCAGGAAAAGTGTGATCTGTCCCCATGCAGCTCCCCTTGGTCTCAAGCTCCACTGGTGCAAATAGCATCATTGCTTGCCTGCACTGCGGGGTTCACATGGGCACAGCTACACCAGAGGCTGGACTTGGGGCTAATTCCCAGCGTAGCTAAGGCCTTAAATGGAGTCAGACTCCAGTACAGCCGAGAGAACTCACTGCTGCTCTAACGTCCGTTGCTCTCCACAGCCTGTAAAAGGAAACGCCTCCCCGGGGACTGAGAAGGGAGAGTCTGGTGCGGAACACATTTTTGTCCTGTGAAACCTGAGGCACTGGGGACATGGCGCCCTTGACACAGTCTGTTCCGTGGCACCTTCGTTTCCGGGGGCACATTTGTTTGGATGGCTAACGACTCGGAGGGGAGGTCGCTGCCGTTTGCCCTGGATTTCACTCACTGCATGAGTCTGACTGGAGACCCCAGCACTGGCCTGCGGGGGGTTGTGGGACCTGGTGCACAGTAAGACAGGCGGGGACCTTCCTGCAGGTGGGGGAGGATTTGGCACAGGGCTGGCTGGGGGCAGGGTGCTTTGATAGGATATTGCTGGAGAATTGGAGCGATCGGGGAAGAAGGGGATCAGGGTGCTGAGGGCAGGACAAGGATTTGACCAGTTTGAATTAGGTGGTGGGTAGGGGGCTGGGAACTGGAAGGGGGCTTCAAGCCACTGGGGAGAGGCCCTTCCTCCTGAGAAGTGCAGAGCCCAATGCCACAGGTGTCCAGCCATGCACTGAATGTGCCGGTGCTCATCAGATGCAGAGAGTCTTCTCCCCTCTCGGATCCAGGCTGGGTCAGTTTGCACTGTGCACAGTTGATCTTGCATTGAAACAAACGGGAAGTGGGCCTCCCGGCTCCCAGACCATAAGATGTCCATCGTCTGCGATTGGTGGGAAATGATGTCATGTGCGGGGACCCCGGAGCGTCTGGGATTGGTGGGGGGGTGCTGTCTGTGGTGGCTGCTTCCTCTCTCTGAACCCTGACCTTAGCAGATGAGCGTGAGATCAGGGAAACATTTTACCCATTGTGAGATCAGCCCTTCTATTTAAAAAACTCCACAAGTCACACGGCATCCCTAGAGGAACACAAGAGCACTTGTCTCTGGCTGGCAGGTGACCGTCTGATGAGCTGCCTGGCTTTGATCCTTCCAGAAGCCACTGCCCCAAGTGGAATTCCAGGAGTCAGTCAGGATGGCCATTTAAGGTGCTGTCCTTGCATCAGATTAGTCGCCTTGTTTATCTGTTCAGGGAGGACTGAGGGTGGGAGCAGTGGGAAACTCACTAAAGGGAAAGCATCTGCACAGTCCACTGCTGCAGCCTCACAGGACACGTCTTGGGGTTGGACTCCTCAGGTGGCTTTGGTTCTTGTTGCGCTCCCAAAGCAAATGAAAACACGTTACATGGGAGAGGGGTGTTAGAGCAGAATGCTGGGATTCTGGACTCCTGGGTTTGAGTCTCAGCTCTGGCAGGAGGGTGTGATCCAGTGATTAGAGCAGGGGATAGTGATTCGAGACTCCCCTGTTCTGTATTTACCTCTGAAGGTAGTGTTATCTAATGGTAAAAGCAATCTGCCTGCAGATCTGCCATGTGACTCTGACAAGTCACTAACCCGCTCTGTTCTTCTGTCTGCCCATATATAAAAACGGGCATGAACCTTTACCTACTTCACAGGGGGTCAAGAGGATGAATGAGTGCTTGTCAAGCAGAGCTGGGCAAAAACAGGTTTCCCATCCCACAAGAACTTTAGAGATATCGAAAATGTTTCCAGAGCTGAATTGGGACTATTTCACAAAGCGATCAGCTGAAGAAAGAAAATGGGATTTAATTTCAAACCAAACAGTTGTTTCAAACCCCAAAACAAAGCTTCTCATATTTTTAAAAAAAGTCACATGGGTCATTTCAACAATTTCAAAACTTCTTTTTTTTCCCACAGAAAACTTATCTGAGTCAGGCAATTGATCAAAACAGATCATTTCCCACGAATGATTTTGATGAATCAGCATTTACTGATGGAAACAAATGTTCAGTCAGAATTTCCCAACCAGCTCTGTTGTCGAGTGCTTTGCGAGGTATAAAGAACGATACCACACTTTTCTTTCTGTTGTGGGGATAGGAAACGCTGGCGGATGTTCAATGTTAAGTAACGGAGGGTATTAAAATGGGAACGGATCTCCAGGGAATGATTACACAGGAGATTGCCAGCTCTGTGAAGCTGAGAGAGGCAAAGGACACTGGGCATTTGACTGTAGCTGGCTCTTAATCCTAACATGGGGCAGCTGTCTACAGCCAGTGTGGAGGTGGCTGTAGACAGCTGCCCCATGTCCAGGATCAGGGAAAAATCACAGCAAGGTGAAGTAAAGTCATCAGCCAACATTTTCCATAGGGATTCTGGGGGATTCCATCTTTGGGTCCCTCACACCTTAAAGAGGCCTGATTTCCAGACAGCAGGTGCTCATCACTTTCTAACTGTCATAGGGCCAGCCACCTTCCCCACACATGACCAGTGGTGACCCTGCAAGCAGTCCTTGCCTCAGTTTCCCCCTTAAAAGGCTTCTTAAATAACCTCCACAAACAGACTTTGCATCGAATATCACCCACTCCTCAGGGTCTGGTATTATTAACCGATCAGTTCAAAATAAAGTGCTCACATCCATCTGTTTACCCTCTTACTGGGTCACTTCTAGGCCTTCCCTGCCTGTATTCTCCCTCTTCAAGTCCCAGGATTCTCTGCTGGAGGCTGCTCCATGGCATGGCATGGCACAACCATTCTCTCCTCTTTCTACAGCTTCCTGATGCTTTTTGTAGGAGAATCAGCTCAGGTGTGCCTCCCTACGAGCCAGGGCTCTAGCCCTTAAAGGAGCCAGTCACTTTGTTGCACTAAAGATCAGGCCCCTTTACAGCATCTCAAGTTGAAATCACTTGTCACGTTTGCAAATCATGGAGGCGCTCTTGTAAGTGTGAAAAGCATCACCGCTTCCCAAAGACTCTGCTATCTAAAACCACATGTAGCCTGTCCTCTGAATGGAAATGACCCCCTGGTTGGTGGAAAGGTGTAGGATCTGAGTGGTTTCAGGCTAGCAGGCGACGGTTTCCGTCTACAACCAAAATGCACCCCTAGGCTTCAAGGATCTGTTTAGGGTCCAGCCGCTTGGGGCAGCATGCTGTGACCATCGGAGCTGGTGCTCTCACAATGTCTCAGCAGGGCTGCTCATCCTTCAGCTTTTTGAGCATGGTTGCCCCTAACAGGGCCCCGGGATGGAAGGTGAATGAGGAACAGAAGAACAAGGATGCTGAGGGGAGAGAGGCCTCCTAAGTCCAGGGTTGGCTCTAGACATTTCACCACCCCAAGCACGGCAGCATGCCGCAGGGAGCTCTCTGCCGATCGCTGGTCCCATGGCTCCGGTGGACTTCCTGCAGGCGTGCCTGTGGAGGGTCCACTGGTCCCGCGCACCCTACGCAGGCATGCCACCAAAGGCTGGTTGCCTGCCGCCCTCCCGGCGACCGGCAGAGCTCCCCCCGTGGCATGCTGCCCCAAAGACTCACTTGGCGTGCTGGGGCCTGGAGCCGCCCCTGCCTAAGTCACAGGGACTTCTCCGAAACGATACCAAGCCCTGCTGCAGGGAACGGTGCCATTTTGCCTCCTTCTGTCACCTTTGATCTGAGCATCTCACAGCACTTCCCAAACAGTAACTGAGCCTCAGGAGGCCCATGCAAAGTAGGTCGGTAGTATTACCCCAACTTTAGAGATGGGGAAACCGAGGCACACAGCGAGAAAGTAGCTTGCCCAGAGCTACACAGTGAGTCAGTGGCTGAGCTGGAAATGGGACCCAGGAGTCCTGGCTTTCAGCTTCCCCCTTTAACAGCTATCATGTTTCCTCGAGCTCTCCCCTTCACGGCATCTGCGCCTTTCAGAGGCCTCAATCTGGCCCAGATGGATTGTCTCGGGAACAGCTGGGCAACCAGTGAGATAGAGGGAAATGTGCTGCAGTCAAGGGGAGCTGGGAATGCAACCCCTGCCCCTTTCTCTCCAGCCCCTAATGGGCACAGAATGTGGGCAGGTCATTTGTCACTAGCTGTGGGGTCTATCGCTGGCTCTGCCCCAGCCTTGCGGCGTGACCTTGGGCAAATCATTTAGGGCTGGACCCTGCAAGGCGCTGAGGGCTCTGGCCCTGATCCAGGACCGAAGAATGTGCTTAACTGTAAGCATGCAAGCAGTCTTGTTGACGTGACAGGCTTAGCAGGATCGGGGCCACCATGCAAGGACAGAGAGATTCCCTTCCCTGAGGTCAGGGCGTACAAGCCTTGCTCCCACAATCAGAGCTGCATGGGGACTCTTGTGCCTGCTCAGAGTCCCAGTGAAGTTAATGGGGATCTCAAGGGTCTGCTCGCATGGATCCAGCTGCAGGATCGAGACTGAAGGGCCCAGTCCAGGCAAACACTTGCAATCGGGCAAAATGCTTCCTGTTGGGAGCAGTCTGGCTTCCCTGTTTGCACCCAGTGCAGGAAGCATGCTGGGCAGGGAGCGATTGCTGAGATGGGAATGGAGCGGGAGGGAAGGTCAGCAGGAGGGCACACGTGCTGGGCCAGACCCTCAGCGGGTGTAAATCGGTGTAGCTCAGGAGCCACGGAGCTGAGTTTATTTGCAGCAGCAGAGGAGATGGAGCCAGGACCAGCGCTAGGGGTTTTAGCGCCCTAGGCGCATAGCAATTTCACCGCCCTGCGCCCTGGTCCAGCAGCTCCGGGTGGAGCTGCTGCAGTGGTGCCTACGGAAGGTCCACTGGAACCGCGGGAGCAGCCGACCGTCCGCAGACACGACTGCGGCAGCTCCACCGGAGCCGCAGACCCTCCGCAGGCACGACTGCGGCAGCTCCATCGGAACCACCTGCCGCCCCCTCCGGCAAAATGCCGCCCACCAATAATCCTGGCGCCCTAGGCGATTGCCTAGGCCGCATAAATGGAAGCGCCAGCCCTAGATGGAGCGCTGCCGGCTTACACCCAGTGAGGATTGAGTCCTGGGAGTTCAGCCAGAACAGATCCCTTAAACGATGCAAGATTTTTCAGGGCGGCACCCAGAAAACTGGCTTTTTATATTTCAAGCCATTCATAGCTCTTTGGAGAGTTAAAGGGGAACTTGCTTTCATAGCTCCATGTGTCTCTGCAGGTCCTGAGCAAAGAATTGCCCATTCCACAGGTACATTCCTTGCATTCTTCTGTCCATGTGTGCTGGAGAGAATGCTGACCCCTATGATCATGGGAAAATGCCTCTCTCTGCTGTAGGGGAAGGCAAGGGGTCAGGAGATCGGACATGAATTCTCTTTCATCTTTTCATGGTCCTTAGCAGACACATCCAGCCTGGGCAACTTTGGAGAGCCCCTGGAGAATCGAGGGCAGAAGAGAGCATGTTTCATTCGTGATCCACTTCTGCAAAGGGGGCTGCCTCACACTGGGGCTCAGGACGAGAGAAGAGTGACTTTTTTGGACACCCCTTTTTTTCCACTGAAAAATTCAGGTTTAGGTCAATGGACTTTATATCAAAGCGTTTCCGTCCAAAACAAGCTCCGGCCAATCGAAACACCCTGAGGGTTTCTAAAGGAGACGTTTTAATTTTTCCATTTGAGCAGCTTTTCCTTTTGAATTTTCCTTCTTTTTATCTTTAACAAAAGGATTAAAAAAAAAAAACCAACCCTCAAAAATGAGATGAACCGCATGGAAGGTCATTCAAAGCCGATGTCTGTTGAGTCCTGGTCTCCCCCTGTATTGGTGCCCAGGGTATATTGGCACATCTTGTCCAGAGATGTGATTCACATCCATTGCCTATTTTCTCAGCCACGGATCGAGATCTCCTTGCCTGCCTTGGAACTGAATCTGCTTCCCTCATGGAATCCAGGGTACACTGGTGATTCTAGGTCACAGAAGTGGCACAGAATTTGCCTGCATGGCCTCAGTCCTCTCCTCTCTCCCATGGCTAAGTAGAGAAGAAGCAGTTCAGTGCATCACTCCTGGAAAAGCTGACGCCAGCTAATCATGTTGCAGACAAGCACATTGAGCGCCGGCTCAGCTGCCCCTGGACAGCTGCTGCTGCTATGTGATATTTCAAGCACCTGCCTGGCCCACATTCTCCCCTTCTGGCCCACTGGACGTGGCCTTGGCTGGTATGCAGGAGAACTTGTGCCTAATTGTCCAGCGCTTTGGAAACGGGAATCCCAGAGTTCACTGGGAAGCAGCCACGATGCTCCAATGACATGGCTGTGACCTCCACTTGCTGGGACAGGGGCTTGGCAGAGTTAAAGATGAACTCCAATGCGATGTGGAAAGTCATTACCAGGCATGTCAGTGCTCACGCCGGAATCATCCTCTAGCCCGCACGGGCCCAGTGATGAATGATCTGTGGAAACAGCTTCTGACAGCCAAGAACTCTCCCCGCCTGGGCCGCTGTGACTCCCTGCAGGCGGAGGTGTGGCTATCATGCTGGGGATTGAGGCTGCAAATCGTGAGCTAGGCCCTGAAAGCTGAAGCTAGCACAGGCGGTCTTGGGACAGGCTGGCTGCACAGATAGCTTCGTCCCCGAACAGAGAGTCCTGGCGCCGCGGGACCCTGGTTGATATGTAGATGACCTCGCTGCAATTGGCTCCCGCTCTCCGTTGCCAAAACAAGACTATTCCCCAGCACGGTTTCCTAGCTACGAGGCGCTGTCATAACAGCCGCTTGTGCTCTGGAGATTGGTGTCTAGCAGCTACTGGATGGAGCCCACATCAGGAGATTCAAACCCAAATATGAAAGCCGGGAACGCTGCCATCGCAGGCAGCAGAACCATGGAGAGGGGGCCAAGCGTGTCAACTGCCCGCCCATTCAGCTGGCATTATATCAGAGGCAAGGCAGTCAGATGCACAAGCGTCAGCTGCCCTGAGGGAGGGCTCTCTTCTTGGGGCTCCCCTCAGGTGGGAGCCGGGTCGTCTGGGGAACCCTTCCCAGCACCTGCTGCTCATGCTCCCCACTGTGTATTTATCCTCATCATTGCAGGGGTCTCCCACCTGTTGCACCAGGAAAGCTGCTGCTGCTGCTGCTTTGGTTTTCAAGGAAGCATCATTCCGTGATGGGTGGGAGAAGTGGGCAGAGCTGCAGTGTTTGATCCATGCCTTCATGTTGCAGGGCTGGCTGGGCCCGGGGTTCCGTTCAGCCTGGTGCAGATCTCTGGCCAGATCAAAACGTCAGCAAAGCTCAGGGCTGATAATCATAGAAACGCACGCCTGGAAGGGACCTTGAGAGCTTATGTAGTCCAAGCCCCTGCACTGAAGCAGGACCAAGTAAACCTAGAGCATCCCTGACAGGTGTTTGTGCAAACTGATTCTTAAAAACCTTCAAATGGCGGGGGTTCCACAGCTCCCTAGGAAGCCTGGTCCAGAGCTTAGCTACCCCGATAGAAGATTTTTCCTAAAATCTAACCTCAGTCTCCCTTGCTGCAAATGAAGCCAATTACTTCTTATCCTACCTTCAGTGAACATGGAAAATGACTGATCCCCATCCTCTTTCCAACAGCCCTTAACATATCTGAAGACTGTTATCAGGCTCCCCCTCAGTTTTCTTTTCTCAGAACTAAACATACCCAGTTTTTAAACTTTTCCTCACAGACCAGGTTTTCCAAACCTTTCAACTTTTTTGTTGCTCTTCTCAGGACTCTCCAATTTGTCCACATCGGTCCCAAAGTGTGGCACCCAGAACTGGACAGAGGACGCCAGCTGAGGCCTCCCCAGTGCGGAGTGGGACAATTACCGTCCATGTCTTACACACAACACTTCCGTTAATACCCCTCAAAATAATATTAGCCTCTTTCGCAAGTACGTCACACTGTTGACTCGTATTCCATGTGTGATCCACTGAAATCCCCAGCTCCTTTTCAGCAGCATTACCCCCAGCCAGTTATTCCTCACTGTGTAGTTGTGCCTTTGATTTTCCCCACCTATGTGAAGTACTTTGCACTTCTTGTTTTTGAATTTCAGATCAAGTCTCTAATTTATGAAGGCCATTTTGATTTCTAATCCTCTCCTCCCAAGCGCTTGCAGTTCCTCCCATCTTGGTGTCAGCTGCAAATTTTATAAGCATAATCTCCTCTCCATTATCCAAATCATTAATGAAAATAATGAATAGTACCTGACCCAGGACTGAGCCCTGCAGGGTCAGGTACTATTCACTTAATACATGCTTCCAATTTGACAGTGCACCATTGATAACTACACTTTGACTATGGTCTTTCAACCAGTTGTGCACTCACTTTATAGTAATTTAATCTAGATCTCATTTCCCTAATTTGTTTATGAGAATATCACGTGGGACTGTGCTAAAATTATGATATAGCATGTCTACTGTTTCCCCCCACTAGGTCAGTAACCCTGTCAAAGAAGGAAATTAGGTTGGTTTGGCATGATTTGTTTTTGACAGATCATGCTGGCTATTCCTTAATACCATTTTATCCTCTGGATGCTTACAAATTGAATTTTAATAATTTGTTCCAGTATCTTTCCAGGTATCCAAGGTAGGCTGATTGGTCTATAATTCCCCAGGTCCTCTTTGTTCTTCTTTTTAAAGATAGGTTCTATGTTTGTTCTTCTCCAGTCCTCTGGGACCTAACCCATCCTCCATGAGTTCTCAAAGATAATCACTAACAGTTCCAAGATTGCTTCAGCTAGTTCCTTAATTACCCTAGGACGAATTTCATCAGGCCCTGCTGAATAGAATACCTCTAACTTATCTAAATATCCTTTAACCTGTTCTTTCCGTTTTGGCTTGCGTTCCTTCACCAGTGTTGTTAATATTAATTGTGTTAAGTATCTAGTCACTATGTATCTTTTTAGTGAAGACAAACAAAATCGGCATTAAACACCTCCACCTTCTTGATGTCATCAGTTATTAGTTCTTCTTTCCTGCTGAGTAGAGGGACCTACACTTTCCTTCATCTTCTCTTGTTTCTGTCTCGCTTTGGGCTGTTTGCAGGTCAGGAACACGGGAGTCAAACAGGGCCGGTGCAACCAGTAGGCAAACTGCCCCTCTGCGCCGCACCAGCTCCTCCATGGCTGGGGATCGCCACCCCCGCAAGCAGTTTGCTCTGACTCTCCAGTGGCTCCAGAAGGTGGCTCCTCCCTGCCAAGCTGCTGCAGCAGCCCAAGCCCGGCAAAGCCAGTGAGTGGACTCGGGGCGGGGGCCACCAGGGTTGGGTGGGGAGGGCTTGCAGGGGGGCTGTGCACCCTCCAGGTGAGTTCAGGGGGCAGGGAGGGGGGAACCAAGTCTGGGGAGCAGCCCCTGGCCATGGCTGACCCCTGGGGTTTGTCCCTGGGGTTTGTCCCTCAATGAACCAATGCCGGGGGTGGGGGGCAAGGTGGAAGTTTTGCCTAGGGCGCAAAATATCCTTGCACCGGCCCTGACTAAACTTGAGAATAGAAAATGTCAGTCACAGGCTTTTTGATATGCCCTGAAGTTTGTCAGAGATTTATTTGCAAAAACTTTGTAGTAAGGGTGAGTAAACTGTCTTGCTGAATACAACATTAAATATTATGGAATACATGATGCAGCTCTTCTCTGTTTTACATTTTCTGAATCAGTATTTCTAAGCTTATTTTATATTTTAAATGTACTCTTAAGCCTTCATAAAGTAATCATTCCAGATTACTACATATTTAACTCACTGAAACAGACATTATTTTAAATTAAGTGGTTTAGTGTGTTCATAACAATGTTCGTTGCTTTTAGAAAAAAGTGTGATCTCCATAACAATACACGTTTATGAAATTCCACCAACTTTAAAAAATATGTTTCCAAAGATTTTAGGCATAACAACTGATTTTATATCTTACTACGGTACTGATTTTGCTGGAGGGTTCTCTTAAAAGTCAGATAGTCAGAAGTAAAGAAAGGGAAACTCTTTGTCCAGCTATCCAGAAGCAAAGGGCTGTTGTTGCTTTAAGAGCTCTCTGCAGTGGGAAGACGGTGAAGGGAGAAATGGATGGACAGAAAGGACAGGAAGACTTTGAAAGTAAGTATTTTTACTATAGTAATTAAAATGTGTATTTTAGATAAGGGTGGTCTTTTGAAGAATTTATTTAAAAAAAACATATATCTGAAGAGCCAAGCATTTAAGGCTAAAGATGATTGTGCATCTAAAAATCTACGCAAGGATTTTTGAGAGATGTGATTTTATAATCTGCACCGACTCACTAATGAAATATTTTTAAAGCAAATTTTAAACTAAGGTCCTGTAGAGTAACATGTTCTGAGTAAATATTACAGTCATGCACGACTGTTTTTGCCAGTACATTCAGAAACTGTCTGTACCTGGGGGTTGGCAAATGCCGGTTAAATGGCTTCATTACCCCTTGAATGGCTCTTTAACAGCGTCAGTGTTGTGCTAATAGGTCTGGCAGGCTGGAGGCTTTTTCCTTTTTAAACTACTAGATCCCCTCCCCAGGACGACTCGTAGTCTGCAAGAAGGGTCAGAACAGGGATAGGAAAAGCAGGAGTGTGGACACTAACACCCAGTGGTGCCCCAAATTTTCAGGTGTCCTACCCAGCTGCCTATGCCTAAGGATGGCCCTGGGCAAGGCCGCCTAGAGGATTCACGGGGCCTAGGGCAAAGCAATTTCGGGGATCCCTTCCATAAAAAAAATGGCAATACTATAGAATACTATATTCTCATGGGGGCCCCGGGCAAATTGCCCCACTTGCCCCCCCACAGGCGGCCCTGGGCGCCCCCAACCACTTGGTGTCTAGGCAACCGCCTAGTTTGCCTAGTGGTTGCACTGGCCCTGGCCCTGCCTACCTCTCACATGGCCTGCGGGGGAGACATCAACTCTGCCCCCTTTGCAGGAACATCTGGGTCTCTGACGTGGTTCTGGAGCTGCAGTGTTCTTTGTTGGCCTCTTCCTCGATGGGGAGTTTGCTGTTGTATGTTTAGTGCTGGTGAAAGGTGACAGATTGACACTGCTGGAGACTGGGGTCCCCTCATCATCCCCAGAGAGGGACATCATGGGCAGAGGCTGGGCAAGTTCCCCCTACAGTTCCCAGCCTACGAATACACCTCCATTGGACTATGCCTCCTCTTTACGTTTAGAGCCGAGTCCAGCCTCAATGACTCCTTGAACCTTTGGCCTCTCTGCTGCCAGACTGCCAACAAGAGGGTCAACTCGTACCAGTCGTGGGGGTGGATTTGGGATGTGGACACCTGGCTGCTAGGATCAGGGTTGAGAACTGCCGGACTCATTACATATAGGCCTTGGACAGCCGCTCATCCACTGGGAACTGGCCTGAGACCAGGAGCAGCTGCGTGTTTGTATTTGGACAGGGCTATTTCTCTCACTCCCTGGTGCCCAATCAGGTCGCAGGGTTTGCTCTCCCTCCCTTTCGTTGCCTGCCACTAGCACAGACTCAAACCCTGGGAAATCCAATGTCCAGGCAGCGGGCTGGCTGTTCCCCCTGCTGCAGCCCATCACGCTTTGCCGGGGAGCGGGTCTTTGTGTCCTTGGCAGGGGCTCCGCGTCTCCAGCTCCGCAGCCGCAGCGTGACTGTCTGTGCCTCGCGGTGCGCTGCATGTCGCCCAGACCCCTGCCACTTCGCACACATAGGCTGTGGGGAGCTGGGAGTTCTGCTGCCGGACAGACACCAGCTTCCAAGGCGGAGATGCAGACGCACTTTGCTAATCACGGCGTGCTAAGAGCTTCCCAAACGATTTCCCTACCTGGCTGCATTGCCAGAGCCATTGGAGTCAGGGCTGCTTTTGTATCTGAGTGCAGGGCAGCAGGGGAGCTGAATTTCCCTGTTTATAAAGAAAGAGACCTTGTGCTGGATTTCTCACTCAGCTCCGCTCATCCAGCTCAGTTCTGACTCTTTTTCCAGTCTCAGAGCCCCACAGAGCTCTGCCAGTGCCCCTCAGTCCTGACCCCTTGCAGCCCAAACACTCCAGTCCTGCCACCACCTCTGCCAGTGCATCCGTCCTTGGAGATGCTTCTCTACCGTGGTTGTTCTCACCCAGTGATGAGGGTGGTGGAGGCGAACTTCCCTGGACATGGTAGCACTCACTGGGGAATCACGACTCAAGAGGAAGTAGTTTCCACAATCCGGGCTAAGCCTCTCGTGATATGAAAGCCTCAGAGCGATACTGATAGAAATTCCATTCCCGGCTTGTCTCCCACTATCCCTCACACACACCTACTGTAACCAGACTGCAGGCTGATACCAGTTGCACGTTGCCTCTCCCTGCCAGCTGTGCCTTGACAGCAAGTGGGCCCAGCATGAGGCAATGCTGGGTTTTATCCGCTAAGTATATAACAAGCCACATTATGATGATCCACTCAGACCAGGGCACCATTGTGCTAGGTGCTGTACAGACACATGGCAAGAGACAAGCCCTGTTCCTAAATGCTTACAAGCTTAACTAGACAAGACAGACAAGCGTGTGAGCGGAGAAAGGGCTGGGTGACTTGCTCAAGGGTACACAGCAAGTCAGTGGCAGAACCAGAAATAGTGCCCATGCTGATTCCTAGGCCACTGCCCTGACACTAGGACAACCTGCTGCCCAGGAATAATTGTTTCTAAAAATCTCTCTTCTAGGGCAGGGAAGAGGATGTGTTTCTCTGTCTCATAGATTGGTTTCATGTCCCTAGGGAGGCTGGCTTCTTCCTTTCCCAAAGAAGTCTGGGTGGGGTTCACATGTGGCCACAAGGGGGAAGAATCAGCCTCCCAATGAGGAAGCCCATCTGGGCAACATCAGGGAGGGGCACCTGGGCACAGCATGGTAAAGTGCATGCGAGGACAGGATGGGGCTGATGCAGGGGCGGCTCCAGGCCCCAGCATGCCAAGCGTGTGCTTGGGGCGGCAAGCCGTGGGGGGCGCTCTGCTGGCGCTGCGAGGAGGCAGGCAGGCTGCCTCCGGCGGCTTGCCTGCGGAGGGTCCGCTGGTCCTGCGGCTTCGGAAGAGCTCTGCAGGCAAACCGCTGCAGGCAGCCTGTCTGCCGTGCTTGGGGTGGCAAAATCCCTAGAGTCGCCCCTGGGCTGATGCATGGCAGAAGGTTGTGCAAAGTGAGGCAGTACGAGGTGTGGCCCAGTTTGTGTCAGCACAAAAGCTGGGATGAGGAGATGGAGAAGACGGGAAGGAGCGTCTCAGAACACGAGGCAGGAGCATATCGAGGCAACATCAGGGAACAAAATATCATGGCAGCATCGGAAAGTGGCACATCAGGACACAAGACGAGGATGACGAGCCATGTGAAAACCCCATTAGGAAGATGTGTGGGGATCTTGGCCAGTTCCTCATGGAGATTACTGCCCCCAGAGCCTCCCCCGGTGGGTTTGTCCATGGAGCACCAAGATGTGGGCCCAGGCCAATGGAATACCATTGCATCCTTTTACCCTTGCCATCACATGTGTGCTGTCCACATGGATCATCAGCTCTGCCTGTTCTACTCCAAACCCGCAGTTACAACTAGCAGTGTCAATGGGACCCAGCTTAGCCATGGCTTGGTGACTGGGCTAAAGCCACAGGCCGTGCAGGGTCCTGACTTAGTTATGGGGGTGTGGCTAAGATCTACCTACACCACAACCCTTGCGGTCTTGTAACCTCTGGCCCACAGGGCCTAAGAGACCTCATCATCAGGACATTGCCATTGGTATTGCGCTAACTCCTAGGGGCCTCACCTGAGGTGAGGGGCTCACCATATTGAATGCTACACACAGGCCTTGTAAGAGATACGCCCTGCCCCAAAGTGCATACACACTGAATAAAGAAGTCAGGCAAAGGGGCAGGGAATTTTTGTTCTGCGTTTGACCAGCCGTGGGGTTCTGGGCCAGGACTGGGGTTCCTAGGCACCACAGTAACACAAATAATAAAGACCAGTGATGGGTTGAGTGCCTTAACACCAGCTTCTCTTTCCTCTCCAGAACAGCCTCTCGACTCTGCCTGGTCTTTCTTAGTTCCCTTTTACATCCTCTTGGCCACCCCAACTCCCTCACCCCCACCATGCTGGAAGCTGCAGACTCTTGACCCCAAATTACAGTCTCAGAAAAAAACCTGCACCAGTGCAACCTGAGGAGACCTGGCTGGACTGACGTCAGCTGGAGCTTCCTCTCTTCTGGATGGCTGTTCAGCATTGGTGTGTTCCCCTAGCTGCACCTGCCTGGCAGCGCATGCTTCAGAGCTGTCTGCATCCCACCAGCTGGCTTCAAGAGTGGTGAGATTTGATCTCTGAGGGGAGGCTTCATAAAGGGAAGCGATCCCACCACAATGTGACCTTCTCCCCTGGATTTGTTCATTTGGCTGGTTCTCAGTGGTGTGGCGCAATGAGGGAGTCCATCGCACATGCAAGGCAGATGGTCAAGCAGGACTAACAAGATCAAAGATCAGAGGGGTAGCCGTGTTAGTCTGGGTCTGTAAAAGCAGCAAAGAGTCCTCTGGCACCTTATAGACTAATAGACGTACTGAAGCATGAGCTTTCGTGGGTTAATGCCCACTTCGTCGGATGCATCACTCACAAAGGCTCATGCTCCAATACGTCTGTTAGTCAATAAGGTGTCACAGGCCTCTTTGCTGCTTTTAAAAATCAAAGATGAATCCTCAGTTTGTTCCCAAGTCATAGAATCACATTATTAGTCACAGAAGCTAGAGATGTATGAGACCCACCGGATTGTCTCAGCTCCCTGCCCATGCAAGATTTGCCTCTTACCATAGGGAGACAAGGGATAGATTCTTACCTGAGGTAAATTGGTGCTGCTGCCTCACAAGCTTGGGGGATCTGTCCTACTCCTGAAAAGCTAAACCACAGGACTTCCACCATCTCCCTCCGGAGATGCCACTTCACAGCCTCAGAGACCTCCTGGTCTTCAGCCTTTCCTCTCCTGACTGCCAGTTATAGCTGCAGGCTACAGAGGCGGATGAACCTTCTCCATCCTATGTCCTACCTGTCCACACCCTTCACATAGTTACCATGCTTCCCACTCTCCATTGCCATTTCACTGAGCTACACAAATTTAGCTCTTTTAATCCTTCTGTCATGTTATTGATTTGAACTGGGACCACATAGAACACGGTTGAAACCAATGTCCTGTAGTGGGACCAAATATTATATAAAGGGGGTCAAATGAGGTGTCTAAGACAAGGTTATGGTTTGCTGGTTATGATTATGCTGTCTATATTGATATATCAATTTTGTAGTTGAAGTTATGAATATTGGCTCTATACTGTCTGTCTGTATTTCAAACTTATGCTATGCTTCTGGTAAACATCCCAGACAAGTTGGTGTTAGCTCTACCTAGCCTGCTTGATGGCCCATTAAGGACCATCAGCTATACATCTGACCCATTGAGAGAAGGCAGATACGCCTTGTAACTCAGCAAAGTATGCAGGAACTTGCCCATGTGACTCCAAACTCCATTTTGCTGTAATTTTCCACAGTAAGGACAAAGAGGTGTCCTTACAACTGGAAAAAACTATAAAAGGCTGATGCTTCATCTCTATCTTGTCTTCAGTCCTGCTTCTTACCTCTGGAGGGACTTCACTACAAACTGAAGCTCTGTACAAAAGACTGTTGATCCATTCCAGCTAGGGATGTACTCCAGAGACTTGATTTGAACCTGCAGTTTATTCCATCACTGCTACAAGCCTGAACCAAGACTTTGCCATTACTGTACGTAATTGATTCCATTTAACCAATTCTAGCTGTCATCTATATTTTCTCCTTTTATGAATAAACCTTTAGATTCTAAAGGATTGGCAACAGCATAATTTGTGATAAGATCTGATTTGTATATGGACCTGGGGCTAGGGCTTGGTTCTTCTACTGGGGTATTGGTTTTCATAACCATTTGTCCCCATAATGAGTGGCACTGGTGGTGATACTGGAAAACTGGAGTGTCTAAGGGAATTGCTTGAGTGACTTGTGGCTAGCCAGTGGGGTGAGACCAAAGTCCTGCTTTGTGCAGGAGGTCAGACTAGATGATCATATTGGTCCCTTCTGACCTTAAAGTCTATGAGTCTGGCTGGTTTGTTTTGCCTTAGAGGTGGAAAAACCCCAGCCTTGGGCTGTAACTGCCCTGTTTTAAGCAATATGTCCTGAATTGATACTCTCATTTGGGTCCCGCCAGAACCAGCACCGTCACACCTTCCTCCAGCAATCAGATTATTTCTGGGATGAGTGGGAACTGAACACCCTAGAACTTTGGACTGGGGGTCTGGTTCTCCTCTTACCTTGGTGTAAATCAGGAGTAACTCCATTGGGCTTGGGTCTCCTCTACCAGTGAAAATCAAAAAGTTAGCAGAGTTGCGGTGCTGTACAATTAACGTTAGACTCAGGCCCCCGAAGTTCATGCCTTGGGCCCATCTTGCTTTATAAATGGTCAAGTCCCCAAACCTTTGTTCAGGCAGAACACCTGAATTTGTGGACCAAGGGGAAAACACGTAGGACTTGGCCCACAGCTGATCTGCGGTGAAGACCTTGGCATAGGGCTGCATGAGGGTCGGAGGGACTGTTGTAAGTATCTCAGGGAAGGGCGACATTGCAAGCTGGGGGCGCGATTCCCAGCTCGAGGAGATGTCGGTGTGCTAGCCTGGACGGCGCTTGCATGCAAAAACTAGAAGGCAGCTGTGGCAAGCATGGGGCTAGCTGCCCTGAGCTCGCGCTCATTTGAGACCACTGGTACATACTCACCCTCCTGCTGCTCGCGCAGCTAGTTCACATCGAGCTAGTGCGGGTGTTTCTCCTGCAGCTGGGAATCACTCTCCCTCCCCCCAGCTCAGACATACCACGCCTGGCCTGGAGCACTGCTGGCACTAGGCAAACATTAAAGAAAAACACACCTATTCATTGTCCTTGCTGACTCATTTCTATAGCAGCCTCCACACACCTAGCTCCTTCCATCCCTGGCCCGCTTCCTGTTTGCTGTTAGGGTTTGCAAAGCCTCCTCTTGCAACCCTCTGCCCTTGAGAGGATGATACATAATCTGGCACCTTGTCCCCATTAGTTGTGATGTCTGATGAGTTTCGAAAGGGCCCAGCATTCAGCAGCTCCCACTGTTCTCTGTAGGGACTCAGAGGCATTGAGTGCCCCCTACATGCTCCATTACAAGTCATGGTTTATACCAGCACCTCACATCTGTGCTCTGGACTTGGGATGCATCTTAAAGCTACCGCCCTGATTCTCCTCTCACACAGCCCTAACGCTGTTGATTTCAATGGCGTTCGTCCCGATCAACTCTGGGCTGAGCGAGAGGGGCCTCAGACCTCACGGAGTTACTCTTGATTGCCAGCGGGTGAGTGAGAAGGGAATTAGGCCAAACGGGGTTACTCCGGATTTGCACCAGGGTGAGTAAAAGAAGAATTAGGCCCAATGTAGCATCCATGCCTGCCAAGAGGCTCCCTGGGGCATATGATCGAAGTGGTATGTTCGGGCCCCGCCGAGCAGATCCAACCGCTTGTTGGCTTGCACCATGTTTACCTTTGATTCAGCATTGGTGAGTCCAGAGAGGAAGTGTGAGTAAATACAAAGTTTTGGGAGCACATGCTGCTGGGTCACATAGTTTCCCTATTAACACACATTCCTCTGCAGCGCATACCAGCGGCCTCATTATCAGCCTTGTTTGTTTGCTGGAAAAGGGTGGTAGCGGAGCGGTGACCCAATACTTCCTTCCTTTCCTGGAAGCTGTGTACTGACACTCTCCCGCGCTGATAACCAGCCGCTTTCACAACACAGCACAGAGCGTAGGTTTCACAGGGCGGGGCTGGCTTTGGGATCCTTTCCCCGCTGCTCGCCCCAGCGCTTGGCCCTGGTTGTGTAGGTGGCTCCTTGATCAGAAGCAGAGATGGGCCGGGAAGCGTTTTTCTGCTCCAGATCTGAATCAGGGCTGATGGCACCGAGGTCTTGCCGGCTGCTCTGACTCTGGCCTCGAAAGGGTGCAAATCTGGCAAGATCATCTTCTGGGCTCCTCACAGTTAGACCTGGCCAATAGACTCCTTCTAGTTTGGGCTCTAACTCACTGGGGCTGTGGGGTTTGGCTCTGGGCATTTCGATTCAACCCTCACGTCTATCTCTCTGTCTGAGTTTTCATTGCTGGAGAGTCTGGGCCAGGCCCTCAAGTGGTGTAAATTGGTGGGACTCCACTGAAGTCAATGCCGCAATGGCTAATTTACGCCAGCTGAGGCTGTGACTCTCGGCATCTCATGAGAAGGAAGCACTGACAGCTCTCGCGGGCTCAGAGAGGGATGTTTCCACAGCAGCCCCATGTCGAGATGCCTTTTCCCAGAGCCATGAGGGCTCCAGGCTGTAGCTACTGTAGCGGAACCAGCCTGGAGTGAGCAGGTGCAGTACACACTTGAGAACACTAGAGGGTGCTGAGGCAAGGACTCCAGAGAAAAGGGGAGACTCTGAACTCCACCAACGTGAGTGGATGCACACCACCTAGCAGTGCACAATGGGGCAGCGGGGGATAGTTCCTTGGTGGGCTCAGTGCCTGAGCTGGAGGCTCCAGGGAAAGCACTTCACCCTCTCAATGCCAGCACCTGTCATGGACACAGGTCTGGGAGGAGCCCCGCAGTGGCTATGGCTCCAAGCGCAATGCAGTGGGGCAGCCAAGTCTGAGGCCACCTAGCACTCGCCCATGGGTGCTCCTGGGTGACGAGGGAGTTAGTCCAGCCCCTGCTTGATTCTGAGGTGGGGATCCAAATTCACATGTCGAGACAAGCTACATTGCCTTGACATGCAGATTGGTGCTTGTCACACCTTAAAGCAGGGGGTGACACTACAGCTGCTCATTTGGGCCGAACTGCTGTCCTAAGTCATTGCCTGAAGTGCAGGACCCGGCTCTGCTCTGACACAGAGCGTTGCCCTGCGCAGCTTCCCCTTTGGGGATCACATAAGAATGGCCCTACTGGGTCAGACCAAGGGTCCATCTAGCCCAGTATCCTGTCCCCCGACAATGGCCAGTGCCAGGTGACCTAGAGGGAATGAACAACACAAGCAATCATCAAGTGATCCATCCCCTGTCGCTCATTCCCAGCTTCTGGCAAACAGAGGCGAGGGACTCTATTCCTGCCAATCCTGGCTAATAGCCATTGATGGACCTATCCTCCAGGAACTGATCTATGTCTTTTTATGAACCCTGTTATGGTCTTGGCTTTCACAACATCCTTTGGCGAGGAGTTCCACAGGTTGACTGTGCATTGTGTGAAGAAATACTTCCTTTTGTTTGTTTTAAACTTGCTGCCTATTAATTTCATGATTCTTGTGTTCTGAGAAGTAGTAAACAACACTTCTTTATCTACTTTCTCTACACCAGTCATGATTTTGTAGACCTCAATCATATCTCCCCTTAGCCATCTCTTTTCCAAGATGAAAAATCCCAGTCTTTTTAATCTCTCCTCATACGGAAACCATTCCATACCCCTAATGATTTTGGTTGCCCTTTTCTGAACCTTTTCCAATTTCAATATATCTTTTTTGAGATGGGGCGACCACACCTGGACACGGTATCTCAAAGCACTTCAGAGACATCCACTGCTGCCTGGTGCGTTAGGTATCAGGGAGCCTAATTTCACAAGTGGGGAAACTGAGGAACAGAACTGAGACCTGACTTACCCAAGCTCACAGAACAAGTCAGTGGAATAGAACCCAGGATCCCCAGCCCCCCATCATATGCCCTGTAGCCCAGATTACTGAGGAACCTTGAGTGTGTTTGTCTGCACAGCCCCCCCCCCCCCCCCCCGGAGTTAGGGCAGTGCTATTATCCCATTTTACACAGGGACAGAGAAACAAAGTGATTTGCCAGGCAATCCATGGCAGAACAGGGACCCAAATCTGCATCTTCCCAGCACCCTACCCCCGACCAGCCTTCCTCTTGCCTGACGACGAAGTCAGCCTGACCCTTAGCCCTAAGCTACAGGCTGATCCTTCCCTTCTGAAAGGGGGACTGTATAGGAACACGGCTCAGCCTTCCAAAGCGCCCATCTCAGGTGGAAGAGCAGAAGCACGAATGAATAGCTACAGGTGTATGATAATTAAGCACCTACTGATGCTCCTTTTATTGTCACTACCTGTGTTATTACTGTAGCTGGCTTGCCTGGTGATGGCTAAGGGTGTGTTAGCATCTGCCTGGTGAAACTCATCATTCAGCGGTTTATATAACTTGGGTGCAGAGTGTTCACTCTGGGCTGGAACCTGCTTCCAAAGCTTTTATGACTTAAAACCCCAAAATGCCGCCTACCCCATACCTTTTCCATGTAGTGGATGCAGAATGGGGTAGAGGGTGGTTTGAGGAAGTTTCACAGAGAGCCACAAAACTGAAAACAGACACTGGTTCTTTTAAAAAATAATCCAACTGGATCAGAACTAAGAGTGGCCATCGGAGGGACATTCAATGTAGCGAGTTTGGGGGGTTCTCAGCCCTGCTCCATTGGGAACAGCTGTCCACACCCCAAAACCGCTGAGACAAAGGGTACTCGGGGACACGATGGGTGCTCGGCTCTTTGAGAAATCTGGCTGTGACTGTGGATGCAGAAGGACCTTGAACATCTGGCCCTGAGCAATTTGAGACACCTGGAGGGGCCAGGAATGAACAGGCTGAGATCCCTTGAGTCCCTGTTCACCCCCAGCAGGCAGGGGTTGAGGCAGAACAGTGAGATGGGGTGGATGGGGTTTGCACTGCTGCTACTCATGCTGGTGTGTGGACAGCTAAAGCCTGGCCAGTCTCTCTATTTCAGGGCAGTTATGGAGGAGGTCAGAGGAGATGATACAGTGGTCCCATCTGGCCTTACACTCTATTAATCTTTCCCCGTGAGCTTGAGGCAAACAAAAGACATTGATCTTTTTTTTTAAAATAGCAGAACCTTAATCAGTGATACAGACCAGTGACTGTATGTGTGCCCCAGGTACGCCAGTGACATTGGAAGCTATCTATCTTGATCCCTATGCAGCTCATCTTATCTTTTTTGTGTTCCCATAGCATCCAGAGGCCTCAGATGAGGTCCAAGACCCATTGATCCAGGTGCTGAGAGACAGTGACTGATCCAAAGAGCTCATAATCCTTCTCACTAGTATCTGAACATACCACCTCCATGCTGAATTTTGCAGGAGGAGGTATGGGGCGTGGCCTGCTGAATTTTGCAGGTGGGGAGGGGCATGGAGCGTGGTCTGCTGTATTTTGCAGGAGGGGAGGGGCATGGGGCGCAGCATGCTGTATTTTGCAGGAGGGGGGATGGGGTGTGGTCTGCTGTATTTTGCAGGTGGGGAGGGGCATGGGGCGTGGCATGCTGTATTTTGCAGGAGGGGAAGGGTATGGGGCGCAGCATGCTGTATTTTGCAGGGGGGGTATGGTGTGTGGCATGCTGTATTTTGCAGTAGGGGGTATGGGGTGCAGCATGCTGTATTTTGCAGGTGGGGAGGGGCATGGGGTGTGGCATGCTGTATTTTGCAGGAGGGGGGTATGGGGTGCGGCATGCTGTATTTTGCAGGAGGGGAGGGGCATGGGGCGCGGCATGCTGTATTTTGCAGGAGGGGATCTTTGGCCCACCCTATATCTAATCCCCACTGTCTAACTGTGACAGATATCCCAGCCTTTCCTCTTCTACCTCCAGGCGGAAATAGCACGAGCCTTGTACAGGGGCCAGAGTAATTAACCAGAGAGCAGTTAAAGGATTTAAGGCTGAGAGCTGTTTAACCATGACCTGCAGCCTCCCAGCGACCTATCGAACCTGCTGGGATTTCTGTTGATAATCACAGTCTATTGGTGGGAGGGGCCTGAAATGGATGGATTGTATCAGCCACTCTTTCCAGCTGGGCTGCTTGCTCCAGTCTGGCCTGCATAATGACATGACCCTAGGCATGGCAGGATTGATTTGAGCTGTCAGATCCCTTCCCCCTGGTGGTGTGCAGGGCGGTGTCTCTGCCAGGATGCCCGCTGAATCTGCTTTTAGACAGATGGAGCAGCAAGACGCACCAGTTATGTCAGCCACCTTATCCAGGTCATTCAGCACTGAAGGGGTTAAAAGATAAGTCACTGCAAGGGAGTCTGGCTTAATAGTAGGAGTAAGAGTCTGAGAGTCAGGACTCCGGGGTTCTGGTCCCAGCTCTGAGAAGGGAGGATGGTCTAGTGGTTTGAGTCTGGCAATGACTCTGCCATTGACATGCTGTGTGACCTTGGGCCAGTCACTTTGCCCCCTTATGCCTGGGAGGGCCAAAGCTCATGAGCAGAGCTACCCCCTGTTCAAATGCTCAGGGTGACTAACAAGGCCCACGGGCGATGGTTCCTGGTTCACGGCTGCCCAAAGAAAATCTGAACCTTCGTGACTTCTCCTTATCTGGGCTGTGCAGGGAGGAAGTTGGCAGGGTGGATTCCATTGAGGAAGGTAAACAGAGAACAGGTGGGAAGACGTGCTCTCTCCTGAGTTCAGTTTAAATGCCCATTGAACCTTGCCAATGGACCAAGCTGGGTTTGCACAGCCAGCAGTGGCTTATCTGCCCTAAGATCAGGGCTGGTGCAACCATTTAGGCGAACTAGGCGGTTGCCTAGGGCACCAAGATTTGGGGGCACCAAAAAGTGGTGCCCCCCCAAAATTTTTTAAATGGTTGCAGCTGCTGCTGCTGGAGTGGCTGAGCTGCCGGCGGCAGCAGCTGCCTGCAGTGGGCAGCCCAAGGTGTCCCCCGGATCAGGACGCCGCCGCGGCAGCCCAGGGCGCCCCCCTGCTGTCCGGGAGCCCCGGGGGTCAGTGCACCGCCACCGGAGCCAGGGAGCCCAGGGCCCCCCTGCCCCCGGGGTCAGTGCCGCCCCCAGGTCGTGTCGCCGCCGCAGCCAGCAGCCCAGGCGCCCCCGCCCCCGGGGTCAGGGAGCCACCGCCGCGGCCGCGGCAGCCCAGGGTGCCCCCCGCCCGGGGTCAGGGCACCCCGCCCCCCCCGGTCAGGGAGCCGCCCAGGGCTGGCGCTTTTCCTGGGGCGCCAGCATTGGGGGGGGGCATTTTGCCAGGGGGGCGGCAGGCGGCTCCAGTGCAGCTGCCACAGTCGTATCTGCGGACTGCCTGCCGGTCCCGCGGCTCCGGTGGACCTGCCGCAGGCATGCCTGTGGCAGCTCCGCCGGAGCCACGAGACCCACACGCAGGGCGGCGAAATGGCCCGGCGCCTAGGGCGCCAGAAACCCTAGCACCGGTCCTGCCTAAGATGCCTTCCCTCCGGAGCAGGGATTTTCCAACTCTTCAGGGGGGTCACGAGGTTATTAGTTGGCAGTCGTGAGTACATGCATGAAACAGAGCACCTACTGTGAAATATATCAGTTAGATCTAGTATTGTAGAAAATTACACACTCCTTTCCATTGGAATGTCATGTATTTACAGCAAAAAGTATTGTCTAGGGATAATGTTAACCTGAACAAAATCTTTATTTAGATCAGCACCACTTCAAGGAAATTGGAGTCTGGGGACTGTCTATTTTGTGTGCCCGGTTTGTTGTCGAGACTAAAAAGGTGGGACAGAGACAACACGAGAAGGCTTGATTGTTCAGCAGCTGAAGAGGCACATTAAACCGCAGACCAATGAAAACATGGATATTGGCAAAAAAAGAAAAAGTAATTTTATAATTTAACAAGCAGACACACAGTCTGGGGTGGTGCTGGGGATGGGGGAGGCTTGCGGGGGCTATAGGAACCCCAAAATTTGCTTTAGCCACCCCCCATAGCCACCCCTCCCAGAGCATATGTCAAACATTATGCGGAGGTAAGGGTGGCATGGTCTGACATGGTCACCCTTACTTCTGCAGTTCTGCACTGCTGCTGACAGCGGCGCTGCCTTCAGAACCAGGCATCCATCTAGCAGCCGCTGGCTATCTGGCCACTCAGCTCCGACGGCAGTGCCTGCCTCTAGCAGCAGTGCCGAAGGAAGGGTGGCAATGGGGTTCTAGTAAGTCTGCTGTGAAAAGTATTAGTGGCGTTAATTTACGCCCTGCCAAGTATTAAACAGCAAGTATTTAAAAAAAAAAACTTTTCTGCTTATAACAATAATTCAACAAAAATGACTTGCTGCATGGTACATCTGAGGGCATGGAGAGGCCTGACCTATACACTGAGGCCCGATTCCATCAGATCTTGGATTCAATTGCCGGACCGTCTCTGCATTTGCACGTGCTAACATAACACCAGCCTACACCGAGTCCAGAACCAGCGCTACTGGCCAGCCAACACACAATTAATGAATGACAGAGCTGGGGAACCTGGCCTGGTGATCTGAGCACAGGGCAGGGAGATGGGAACTCCGGGTTTGAATCCCAGCTCTGGCACTGGCTTACTGGGCAGGGCAGACTGCCGCCTGGTGCCTCAGTTTCCCCTTTGAGCCTCTCCCGGCTCAGCATAATTAGCCTGCACCTGCATGATGCTTTGATGATGCCCCACGCTAAGGGCGATTGTAAAACGCCCTGGTGCACTCAGCACTCGTGGGCGCCTGCAGCAGGGAGAGGCAAGTGCTAATGAAATAGGAACTCCTTGGAGACACCCTGGTCTCTTATTGAATAACAGCGACTCACAACAAACCCTCCCAAGCAATAGCATGAGTAACACGGTTAGGAAAGAGGGGTGGGGAGGGGGCGGAGTCCTGGCCTGGGTTGTACACAGCCGAACACTCTGCACAGAGGCAGTGGGTGGGACATAACTTAACTTCATTGACTGTTAACCTCCGCTTAGGCAGGGGGAGAGAAGAAACTTGTGGGGAAACTAGTATTCATTGCTCCCCTTGTTTTTTTAAAAACAATAGACTGGCAGATTTAGGGTTAATGCAAGTAGAGGGGTATTAGCATCTGGTGGAACACGTGTCTGTTCTGGCACAGAGCTCTGCCTGGGCACCTTGCAATGAGCCCTGCTTTTCCCGCCCGCCGCCCCCACACCCTGCCCTGCAGCTGTAGCAAGGTGCTGCTGTCCTTACGTGCAACACCACTGCTCTTCTGGTCCTGCTCCCTCCCACGGCTCTGGCGGGGAACCTCGGCCTAGACTTTCCCATCCCCATCATGGCCCCCTCACCTCCGGCGACGCACCCTCAACCGGACGTGCCATCAGCTCCGTCCTGATGCAGATTTTAACTCATCACTGAATTCAGACTCACCACCACCCCTCGGGTGGGTATGTCCGTCCCGTCCCTGCGCTACAGCTGGGGAAACGGAGGGCAGCTATCTGAGGCTGGGTGGGGGGAGGCGGGATCCTGCTACACAATAGGTGGGTTTTGTGCTGTGAGCTGGTGAAGAGCTCAGAGGATGTAATTCACCATGGAGCAGAGGGAACCAGAGCAAGATGCTTGTGGTAGGGTTGCACAGGGCGGCGGGAGGAGTGACCATGCAGCGGGTTCCCTGTATGCCCTGAGCACATCACTCTGCCACAGATGGGGACAAGGATCCAAGTTTATCCTGATCCCGTGCTGCCAGTGCAGAGATTGTAAGCACCAGCAGGGGAGGGGTGGGCCTTGTGCCCTGGGATGGTGATTTTGCCCTGGACGCCCAGTTCCTGAGGTTTGAAGGGGATGAAGTCAGTTTCACTCACAGGCCCCCGAGCTCCTGGTTCGACTCCAATAGCAAGAGGGACTGTGCTGCGATGCCATGAATAGCAATTGACGCAAAAGCCTCCCACTAGACCCCCAGTTTCTACAGTGTCCAGCCATCTCTTCCCTCCGAGCCCAAGTGCTGCCCCACCCTTTCCAATGCATTCAGAGGAATCCTTTCCCTCCCCTCTCTGCCCATCCAGTGATGCTGGGAGTAGGGCTGCTGCTGGGAGAGCTTGAGTGGAGAGAGTTGTGCCAACAAGTTTTCTGTCTCCTGTTGAGCTACAGAATTTATTACCTAGATGGGAGAAGGAGCAGAGGGGTGAGCAGGAGGATGTGTCTCTGGGGCTGTCAGCTGCCAGCTCTGTGGTAGGAGCCCAGCTGTTCAGAGATGGAGAATTGCTGATTGTGCTATACTTCAGAGCTGGTGCTTCCAGCCTGAGCGCTTGGCAGTGATTTGGACGATCCCTTTTGTGCCAGTCGGTGTGGACTGCGTGTCGCACAGCCACATTCAACCCCCATCAGAGTCAGTGGTGTTTTGGGCCTGATCCTGATCCCCAGGGCTGCAGTAGGTCCTGGAGGGGCTCAGCACCACTCATGATCAAAGTCCTCTTGGCATAGCTCCATTCCTGGTGTAGGCAATTGTCTCCCTCCCCTCCCCCGGGAGGGGGGTCATCCTGGTTGTGTTAAGTCCCTTTATGGAGAATTGCAGGGTGCTGAATCTCTGAGCACCTTACACCCTGCAGGCTCCACCCAGGTGATCAACCAGAGTAAGGAAGAAAATGCTTCTGCCAGAGATTTCACTAGAGTCAGGTCTCGTCTATACCACCAAGGCATCTTATGTCGACCTAACTACGGAAGTGTCCACACGGACATTTCACTCCCTCTACGCTAACTTAATAACTCCACCTCCAAGAGCTGTGTTGAGTCAAGGCCGATGTCGTTAGATCGATGCAGCATCAGTGTAGACACTGAGCTGCTTACTTTGACTTTCAGGAGCCATCCCACAAGGCCTCACGTGGACAGTGCAATCAATGCCAGTGCTCCTGGGGAGGACGTGCACTGCCGACACAAGGAGCAATGCACAGACATGCACAAGCGATGCAATGACTGCGCTGGCTGTATGTTGGGTTGACTCTATTTTGTAATGCAGACATGGCCTCAGATGTGCATGAAGAGGAGAGTGTGGGTCCTTAGAATCACAGAATATCAGAGTTGGCAGGGACCTCAGGAGGTCATCTAGTCCAACTCCCTGCCCAAAGCAGGACCAGTCCCCAACTAAATCATCCCAGCCAGGGCTTTGTCAAACCTGACCTTAAAAACCTCTATGGAAGGAGATTCCACCACCTCCCTAGGTAACCCATTCCAGTGCTTCACCACCCTCCTAGTGAAAAAGTTTTCCTAATATCCAACCTAAACCTCTCCCACTGCAACTTGAGACCACTACTCCTTGTTCTGTCATCTGGCACCACTGAGAAAACTCCATCCTCTGTGGAACCCCCTTTCAGGTAGCTGAAAGCAGCTATCAAATCCCCCCTCATTCTTCTCTTCTGCAGATTAAATAATCCCAGTTCCTTCAGCCTCTCCTCATAAGTCATGTGCTCCAGCCCCCTAATCATTTTTGTTTCCCTCCGCTGGACTCTTTCCAATTTTTCCACATCCTTCTTGTAGTATGGGGCCCAAAACTGGACACAGTACTTCAGATGAGGCCTCACCAATGTTGAATAGAAGGGAATGATCACGTCCCTCAATCTGCTGGCAGTGCCCCAACTTCTACAGCCCAAAATGCCATTAGCCTTTTGGCAACAAGGGCACACTGTCAATTCATATGCTTCTGGATTCTATCCCCAGCTCCAAGAGTGGAGTGGTGAGGTGGGAAGCGAACTAGTGGCTAGAGCAGGGGATTGTGAACCAGGATGCCTGGTTTCTATACTCAACTGCTGCACTGCCTGGCTGGGCAAATTCTGCCTTGCAGATATGCACAGAGAATACACCCCTGGCCAGCAATGGATAGTGGCTGTCTGAAGAACAAACATGTGCCACAAAGTGTTAAGAGACCAGAGTCATATGGGAACAGAGAACCTGTTCCCATTGAAGTCAATGGCAAAATTCTAATGGTCTTTACCCAGAGCAGGAATGGGCATTGAACTACTGCTGTTAGGACAGGAGGCTATTAACTTCTCTGGAGGTTATAGAGCTATCTTGCTTGCCACGCACAGGGAAACAAAACCTCTCTCTGTCCTCTTGAAGCCTTCTTAAGGACACTTAAGGACACTGCCTTTCTGGAGAAGGACATTTAACTGCTTGGTTGAAGAGGGAAACAGAAAACATGGGAATTTCAAGAATGGTTCTGCAAGGTTATTGTCACACAGTCTTCCAGAGCAAATGTGCTCAGTTTACAAGCTGCCAAGCCTACAAACTCACCTGGGATCTGAGAGGCAGGATGGATTCTTTCCTTCCTGGGCATTACAACCTCAGAGGTCAGAGCCGATGATCGTAATGGTCCTTAAAAATCTACAACTCGCCACTAATGAGACATGCTTACTCGGATAAACCATGCCCTTAGTGATGCCTGTGCCTTTGCGCTGCCTTCGCGGCCCTGCTTCTGTCAGTGGCTCTGCACAGGTGTAGAGTGGAATTCACTTCCCCTCCCAGAAGGGCTCGGTAGGGCTGAAAAGAGTGAAAGGTTGGGGGCTGCAGACCTGAGTGAGCAAGTGGATGGGACTCAGAGGAAATGCATTCAAGGAGCAGCGAGGCCATTTCTGCAGTGTTATTTTTTCAGAATAGTGCTGCACTTTTAAGGCACTGGCTCGCTTTGCGAGACGCACACGGGGCTGGATGCCTGCGTGGAGGGTAAGGAGTGTACCACTCAGACATGCTGTTCTTTAGACAGGCCAGTGCACCAGCAGCCTCATCATTAGTGAATTGAATCAGCAGAGGCAATGGGCTGGCATGGAAAATATCTTCTCCCGCCCTGCCAGCTGAGACTGAGTCACAGAGTGCAGCTGACTCACGAGCAAAGGGCTGCTACACCCTCCCTTCCAGCCTTTACAAACCTGCTGCTCCTCCTGGCTTCTCAGCGTGCAATTGATCTCTCATGGCCTCTCCAGTCAAGGGAAGCTAAGTCCTGGGATCGGCCTAGACATCACTTTCAGCCATTCACCCGTATGGCGGCAGGGGGTGAGGGCTCTGATACTTTGACTTTCAGTTAGAACTATACGGGCCAGCTCCTCAGCTGCTGGTAATCAGCACAGCTCCCTTGCCAGCACTAGGGTTACCAGGCTCTCCACCAGCTGAGAATCTGGCCCTTCGTGGTGTGTAATGATGGTGCCAGCCCTCACACAGGTTGGCTCTCTTCCGGAGCTGCTGACATTTCATAAGCAATCAGTCATCTAAAACTATGACTGCATTTAACCCCTGAATCCCCAACCTGCTTGGGACCCTGTGCAATAATTTCATAAACTAAATGCATAGAAACAACCATCTGATAAAAGCCTCCCTCCTTAGCAGCGTGTGAAAAAGGCCTATTAGAAGGAGAATACTAGGGCCCAATCCAGCTCCCACTGAACTCAGTGCAAAGATCCCCAACTGCTAGAAACAGAGAGATCAAGGTGGCTCTGAATGAACCTGGCTATTTACCAGGAACCCCTGCAATCCAATCCTCACACACCCAACCACCCTGCCCCTCTAACGCAGGAGCACCTGGACTTTTCCATTCTCGGGATGAGATGGCACAAACCAGCATGTGGGAGCAGATGGAAAAGCAGCTGCATTACAACATTTGTGCCTAGCTGGTTATGTGCACTGAGCATCTCTTGGGGAAAGTAATTATATGTATTGATTAGTTCTCCTAGGAGCACAGGAACTGCCAGACGAGACCAATGGTCCAGCTAGCTCTGTATCCTGTCTCTGGCAATGGGCTAAGCTGGATGCTTCGCAGGAAGACATAAAATCTGCACAATGCACCCAGTTGTGCAATAGTATCCCATGAAGAGGGGGCATTTCTTCCTGACCCCCCATTTGTCAACATCATATACCCTGAAGCATGAGCATTGGGTGCCCTGGTAAATCCACCCTAGCTAGTGTAAGTGCGGATGCTATTCTCATTCATCTCTTATCCTTTTTTGAATCTCACAAGCTATTTGCCTCAGTAATATCCTGAGGCAGGAAGTTCCAGGGGTTATTATTAACTTTTTTTAGGTATTTTACTCATCTTTGTAATTGGATATCAGATTACAATCTCTCTAATATCACACTGCCGTTTGTTCGAACTGACTGCATCCCCGTGACATAGATTTGCCCAGACATGTATGTTATTACCCCTGTGTACAAACATCTTCTCAATATTTTACCGGAGGGGTTTACGGGTGGACTCTAAGAACTTGCTGATCGGCATGATTATTGCAAGAGGTTTGTACAGGAAATAGCTTGAGAGAGGTGCAAAGTGCTGAATTCTAGATTTCAAAACCTGAGGAAGTGAAACTTGTGTCCTGAGGCAAGGCAGGTTCAGGGGTAACCCAATCAGTATTGAGAACAGTGGACATCTCTGTAGCCAGCCTGAGCCCTGTGTTTATGGTCTGGACTCGGTGGAGACTTGAGGACTGACCAAGTCAAAAGAACCCCAAGATAAGTCTCTTGAATAGGGGACCTCCTGGGCTAATTGATAATAGAAACTACAAGAGATGAAGAAAGAGCATATGTTGTTATCCATTACGGAGGAGAGACACCACCAGTGGGCGTGTCTCATGCAAGATGGAGCCCAGCTTTTTGGCCTGGCCTGGCCTGGGCAGTAAGCTCTAACTATTGGTGAAAAATACCTTACTAGAAGCAAAGTAATTTGTTAATAAGTCTAGGTTAGTGCCTGCATTTCTGTTTTTCTTTTACGTGTAACCTGATGTTTCCAAGCCCTTCTACTTGCTTTTCTTTGAATCTCTATCTCCAGCTCCATTAAATAAATGACAATTGTTGAACTGGGGCGCCAGGCTTCCATTGAGGCCGCGGATCGGTGTCCAAAAGACAAGGGCCTGGGTACTCAAGTGTGACAACCTGGGGTGTGTCAATTGCTAGCTGGGAAAAAGCGGACCTTGCGGAGCTTGGAGTGGAGCGCTTGTGTTGCCAGCAGCCGGTGGCTGGGGAGAGTTTCCTGGGGTGGGCACAGACTTGTCTCCCTCCTGCTGTGAGCAGGTGATAGCGATTCACCCTGGAAAACGGCGGCTGGCCCTGAAAAGTGTCCCCATCACCTGGCACCCACCTTGCACTGAATTCCATCTGGCATGGAATTGCCCAGTTACCTGCTGTAGCTAAACCATTCCAGAGCTCCTCGCCACCCTCAATCCTCTGCATGGATCTAAAGAACTGGTCAGAAGACATTTTTGCCACCTCGCTCTTCATCCCCATTCCAGGCTTTTAATCAATATACTGAACAACACTGGTCCAAAATCTGACTCCGGGAGTACCACTCTAGTCTCGTCCTTTTCATGATCGTGCCTAGTCCTATTTATAAGACAGCTTCTAGGGTATGATCTTCAATTGGAGTATATCAGCATTGCTCAGCCACTGGAAATTTATATAACACCATTGACTTTAGTGGATCTATGCTGATTTACAGCCAGCTGAGTATCTGGCCCTTCGTCTTTACCTCTCGCTCTGTATTTGCCAAATTTCTTTAGCAGTCTCCTGCCCTGGGACTTCATACAAAGCCTTTGGAAAATACAAGTGAACGATACCAACCTGTTGTTCTTTCTCTACTACTGAACCTGAAGAGGTTCTGGCACTAGGGGGAGCCCACATTGTGTCATGACTGTGCCACAAAGGATGAGAATTTCAAAGGAAGAGGAGGAATTTTCAGGGTTCAGGAGAAGTGTTTCCTTAGTCCAGACCTAGTGCTGGATTCTGGAAAAGCCGCATGTAAGTCAGACCTCCTTTACAGTAAGTTTTTGCTGCTTCAACCAAAAAGCAGGAAGAAGAATTATTTAGGTATTTATTTACGCAGCCCTGTAACTGGATATGCCAATTTACCAGTACAAAAGAGATAATATTACTTATCACTTCAATAGTGCTTTTCATATTAGGATCAAAGACTGGACAAGCTTCGTTATCCCCATTTCACAGAGGGGTAGATTGAGGCATGGAATGGGCCACTTGATGATGAAGTGGGAGAGCCAGGGACAGAACTCAGCTCTGCTTAATCCAGTGCTTTGGGGCATGCCTTGCTGTGATGAGTTCACGTTTCTCACACAGATGTGGTACAGGGGCTGACACTCCAAATGCAGGAAGGGATGGAAACAACATGTGAAGAGAGCAGGTGAAGTGGGTATAAGGAAGCATCTGGGATGCAGATGCTAAGGATTGGGAGTCACAGTTCCAAAGGAGTCAGACCAGGCAACAGAAATCTCAGCCCCACAAGACACATACCCATCTCCTGTGCATTTGTCATAAACAGATAGCTAAGGGTTAATGTTTCTTTTACCTGTAAAGGATTAACAAAGGGAACCAAACACCTGACCAGAGGACCAATCAGGAAACTGGATTTTTCAAAGCTCAGGGAGGGAATTTTTGGGTGTGTGTCTTTTGTCTGTGACTTTGTGCTCTCTCGGCTCTGAGAGAGGATCTCTCTATCTTCAGGTTTTCTAATCTTCTGTTTTCAAGTTGTGAGTACAAAGGTAGAACAATAGGCTTATATTGTTTTTTTTGATTACATGTGTTAGTTGCTGGAATGTTTTAAATTGTATTTCTTTTTTGATTAAGGCTGTTTACTCACGTTTTCTCTTAAGCAATTGATCCTGTATATTGTCACTTGATACAGAGACCATTTTTATGTCTTTTTCTTTTTTTTTTTATATAAAGCTTTCTTTTAAACCTGTTGGATTTATTCCTAGTGGGGGCTCAGGGGGATTGAGCCTGCAGCTCACCAGGAATTGGTGAGAGGGAAAAAAAGGAGGGGGGAAGATAAATTGTCTCTCTGTTTTGTAATTCCAGGAGTTTAAGTACAGTAATCTTCCAGGGTAACCCAGGAGGGGAAGCCTGGGAGGAGGTAAAGAGGGAGAAAGGAAGTGGATTATTTCCCTTTGTTGTGAGACTCAGGGCATCTGAAGTCTTGGGGTCCCCCAGGGAAGGTTTTGGGGAGACCAGAGTGAGCCAAACACTGGAATTTTTGGCTGGTGGCAGCGCTATAAGATCCAAGCTGGTAATTAAGCTTGGAGGTTTCATGCTAGCATCTTATTTTCTGAACTCTAAGGTTCAGATCTGAGTAGGAAAGCTATGACAGCATTAGCCTCATTTCTACTGAAGAGGAAACTGAGGCAGAGAGAGGTGTCATGGCGAAGAGTCAGAGCTGGGATGATTCCCAGAGTCCAAGCTTCATAGCAGGAAGCGAAGTGATCTAGTCAGACCTAAATCCAGTTGAGAATCCAGAACTCCCTGTTCTCAAACTTCTAGACCATGTTTTGGCCTCCGTCCCCCTCTCACCAAACATTCCGGAGGCCCTGATTCTGCAAAGCACCTCAGGACACGTGTGAATCACATGGACTTTGGGTATTAAGCATGTGTTCAGGTGCTTTGCTGAATCAGGTCCTGAGTGCAGCCAGAAAACATTGTGGAGAAGGTTGGGTTTTATGCCTCCTTTGAAGTGAAGTCATTAAGCACTTAAGATCTCTGACTCAGACCGGACAGCAGAGCTGGAAGATAGTAAAATGCTGTTAATAGTGCAGTAGGCCAACTAATGCTAAACCCACAAACAGTCACTCTCATCAACGAGATGCACGAGGACTGCGTCTTGCTTGTGCCACCAGCCACCCACGGGATGTCACAGTCCAGACATGATAGATGGGCAGGACAGAGAGGGAAGAGATGGCTCCATCACAACACCACCAAACTACAGTTCTCACACATTTAAGGTGCAGTCACAGTGGTGAAGCAGGAGGGATGCCTCACCTAAGCATGCTCTTTCCCCCTGTCATTTAGAAATACCCAGCATTAGCAGAAACAAAGAGATCCCAATATTCAGCATTGTTCCAGCCCTGCAGGATCTGGCCCTATATTCCATGTAATGACGCCCTGCCTATTTACACCAATAGGGAATTTGGCCCAAGTCCATCTATTCCCTGCCATATTGCACCTGACTGTTAATTGATGCTGGAATCACTGGGTGAAGCGATCAGGAGACCTGGGTTCTGCACCTGGATCTGCCACTTATTCGTTAAGTGGGCTTAAGTAAGTCACTGCCCCTTCTGTGCCTCAGTTTCCCCCATCTGTGAAACGGAAAGACTGATCCTTGTCCAGTGTTTGGTGGGCCTTTGTTATGCAGGATGATCACAGCGGTCCCTTTCGTAATGTAACTCCATTTGGGAATTAGGTGCTTATATACCCTTGAGGATCAGGGCCTGAGACCCCTTGATTGACGTGTCTCAGGTCAGGCTCCAGTGCATGGGGATAAATACTGCAAAGGTACAGAGGGGGAAAGTCCTCCACCCTCACAACTTTTTCCTATTTGGTTGCTGCCTCCCCTTAGCGTGTTCTTCCTCAGTTCATGGTGGCAGCAACTGGGAGTCACTTTTTTCAGGGCGATATTAAAGTCCTGAGGGTTTGATTTGGTTTCCAGTTTGCTCTGCAAACTCGTCCAGTGGCTAAAGCACCAGCCTGCAAGTCAGAAGAGCTGGGTTCTGTTCCCAGCTCCTCCGCTAACCTGCTGCGAGTCACTTTGGCCCAGTTCCTCAAAAAGTATTTAGGCTCCAAACCTCCACGGAGGGTCTGGGTCTTTCTGTCTCTTCTCCCACCCTTCATGCGTCTTACCTTAGATTGTAAACACTTTGGGGCATTGTCTCTTACAATCCATACCTGCAGCACCCAGGACAATGGGACCCTGATGTCAGCTGGAACTTATACTGTCATATAAATAACATGTAGCAATAATTAATCCAGAGCTGTGCTGACACTGGGGCCATTGAAACATACCGGGGGTGGGGGGATTTATGGCTGCCTGGAGGCCCTCGATCCTGCATGACGCTGGCTCAGCCAGGGAGCTGGGGGCACCTCTCAGGATCAGGACTATAGGTTTTTTTGCTTGTGTTTACTGTGTCAGAAAGAAACGCTGGAAATTCCCCCCCTGCTTTAATTGGAAGCCGGTGCTGTGGGTTTGGCTTAATCCGCCCTCCTCCTCCTCCATTAGATAACGTCTCGCTGAAGCCACGCTCTGCAAGCTCACAGCATTCCAATCTGCTGATCCCAAGTGGCAGCCGGCTGGGGCACAGCCGCGTGAGCAACTCATGTGCTGATGGGGCAGATACAATAGACGGCGTGGACTTCCACAGCCATGCCCACCCCAGTGATGCTCCGCCCCTGCTTCCAGCCTCTCCCCAGGCATTACACAAGCAAGTTGCAAGACGCTGGCCCTATAATATGCCGGAGGATTGCGGGGGACTGACCCAAGCATGAAACATGACTTGTGTCTGGAAAGCAGGACCATTCCCACAATGAGCGATGAGCAATCAGGGCTACTGCTGCTTTGGAACTGAATAGGAACTGTGATGCAATTGGAGAGCAGGAGAAAGAGGCTGAGACCCTGCCAGGGGGCATATGGCATATGGTTACGAGTGTCTCATCTCGATGCTCAGTGCGGGCTCTCGGGCAGGTGGTGGATGGGAGGGGGGGAAAGAATCAAAGGATAAAAACAGCGCAGGGGTGGGGATGGCCCATGCAAGGTGAGGCTGTGGCCTACTGGTGATGAGATGAGGAATGTGAAAATGCTGAAAAGTGGCACCGGGGGGCACTTGAGCTCGCTTGCTCTTAACGATTCCTGGATTGAATGTGATCAGAGAAAGATGCTTCTTGCCTCCCACCACTAACTCCTAGCTCTGCAGTAACCTGGGATCTGAGAGCCATGCTGGGATCTCTTCTTTATCATCAGCAGTATGGGCTGCGCAGCATCAGTGAGGCCTGGAGAGATACCCATTCAGAATTTAGTGCCCTCAATGGGTTG
The DNA here is from genome assembly GCF_003597395.2 of Chelonoidis abingdonii. Taxonomy (NCBI): domain Eukaryota; kingdom Metazoa; phylum Chordata; order Testudines; family Testudinidae; genus Chelonoidis; species Chelonoidis abingdonii. The sequence continues at coordinate 20,916,430 of NC_133772.1, forward strand.
GCTCAAGAGGGACTCTCTGGATTGCAAAAAACCCATGTTTCTCAGTTGGTGGGTTATGAACCCCCAGGGAGGGAAGGGGCGCCCCTAAAAAGGAGGCTGCTGGGACACATGGTGTTGAAAAGTTTATTGCAATCTAAACAGGGCTGGCCAGACTCTGGAATTCCCAGGCCATGGGCAAGTGCAAAATTTCCGAACCAAAATTTCACTCTGTCTAAGGCCAAAGCCTTGCATGTCGAGATTTCCCCTGGAGTGGGAATTAAGAAAACTCGTTCTGAAAAAGAAATCAACTCCACATTTCATGGTGACTTTTTAAAATGAAATTGGGAGGGGTGGGTGGTTTCCAGGATCCTTGCCACCGAGCTGAGAGGCCTGCCTCAAGCCAGGGCTACTTAATATTTCCAGGTGGAGGAGCACGGAGCCTAGAAGCCATAACAGCCCTGGTTCCAGTATTCTCCACCAACCTCTCAATTATCTAGGCTTAACTTTTTTTTTTTTAAACTACTTTTATAGTAAATGACGGGGGGTCATGAACATTTTTGACTTGGAATAAGGGGGCGTCTAGATGCAAATGTTGCCAAACGTGGCAGGAAAGAATCTGTGGCTGCTGCGCAGGAAGGAAGAGGTTCTAGCTCACTCTCCCCTAGCTAGGTCTGCAGGCTAACGGGATTGAAAAGCAGGAAAAGTCCTGGTCACTCAGCTCAGCAGATCTGTCTCTGTTGAATGCTCAGGACACAGATCCATTGGGTAAGAAAGCACCACCCAGCCCACATGTCCCATAATACCTTGGCCCTACATAACAAAGCTCTTCCACGGTGTAATCTTGATTGACTGTTTCCTGCAGTGGGTGGGCGTATCTGCTTTTGAACGGCAGCGCAATCTTGAAAAGCAAAACAAGAACAACAACAATATCGCAGACCAGGCAGGCAGGTCTGAGCAGATCTGATTTCCGTGAATCTGGGCCTTCAGCAATATTAGATTCACCACTCATTTGTTGTTCAGTCCAGGTGGGGAACGGGAACTCAAACATTCAGACGGTTGCACTGTTACTGACTGCAGAGCAAGTGCCTTAGCAGACAGGACCACAGGGCAATAAGGTTGGCATGACGTCTATGGTGGGGGAAGCTTGATGCTCTAAACAGCAGCGTTTGCACACCTAAAGCTTGCCAGAGTTAGAGGTTCAAATACCAGCCCTGGGGTCTTGGACTATCGTCCTTGTGAAATACACAGTAGATAACTTATCATGGAGTTTACATGTATGGGTGAGAGAAAGAAGTCGGACCTGTAGGGAATTAATGTCTACAGATAATATGTGGTTAGGACAGTCTCCATGGTGAAATACCAACTAGCTGATTATTATTATGGTAGGACCTACAGACCCCAGCTGAGATCAGGGCCTTCTTGTGCTAGATGCTGTACACAAAGTAAGATACAATCCCTCCCCAAAGTACTTACTATCTAATGAGACAAGACAGACAAAGGCAGGAGAGGAAACTGAGGCACAGAGAAACATCATGGAAGTGACTTGCCCAGGATCACCCAGAAAATCAGTGGCAGAGCCAGGAATAGAAGTCAGGGCTCCTGACTTCCCATCCAGTCCCTTATCCACTAGATCACATGACATCTCGCCCCCCCGGTGTTGTAAGGGACACAAGAAAGCCCTTTAGTAGTATTATTTCACTTGGTGGTGCCTCTTTTAGAAAAGCGGCTTTCTTCCAAAAAAGGGAGATTTTTTTTTTAAGTGATTGACAAGAGAGTTTTCAGGGTGGGAGGAAAGAGGTGAGAGCTTGGGGTTAAAAAGGAAAGCTGATCATTTACAAAAATGAGGAGACATGGTGAACACGGAACTCTAAACAGAGAAAGGGAAATTAACACACAGAAAAAGCTTCTGGGGAAGAAGGTTACTCTGGCAATATATAGCAATAACACCCAGCTCTTATCTAGGGCTTTTTGTCCATGGATCTCAAAGCATTTTACAGTATGATTATCCTCATTTTACAGGCAGAGATACTGAGGCCTGGATTTTTAAAAGAGCTCAGGGCCTGGTTTTTTCAAGCACTCAGCACCCACAATTGAGGCCAGATTTTCCCAGGGTTCCAGCACTCAGCCAGCAGATTGCCCAGAAAATGCAGTGGCTCCTGGAGACTCCCAAATGGCTGAGACCTGGTCTTCATGGTGCTAGCAGGCCACACACACTGGGTAAGTGACAGTCCTGCTCTGAAGAGCTGACAATGCCAATAGGGGTCCGGGAAAAATAGAGGTGCAAAGTGACATTCCCAAGGTCACACGGGAAGCCAGTGGCAGAGCCAAGAGTAGACTGCAGCCCCCTGAGTCCCAGTGTAGGCCCCTATCCACTAGACCACACTGCCTCTTCAACGTATTCAAGAAACCTCTAGCTCTCTTTGGAGAGAAGGACTGAGCATGATTTGGGAAGAAATACAGAGGGGAGTGGCATGCTAGGGGGGGCTGGATGCTCCTTCTTGTTCCTCTTTTCTTTTCTTAAGAAATAAAAAAGGAAGAGGTGGAAATTGACAGATAGAAAAGATTAGAGATTAGGTTCTTGAGAAGTCTGGAGAGTCAGGGCTCATCCTGCAAAGCAGCGAGCAATCTGGACTTGGGCAGCCCACCTTCTACTCCCTCTGCAGGCATTGGGAGCCCTGGGTGCACACACTAAGCCAGCTGGGATTCAAGGCAGAGCTTGGCTTGGGGTACAGATGCTCAGGTTAGGGTGCAGCATCTGGGTATAAGGTCCTGGTGCCTTCTTCCCACCCCAGACCCTGCCCAGGCTCGGTCTTTGCTCTTCCTGCGCTTGTCTCATCTGCCAGCGTGGCTATCTGGGCTGTGCATTTGGTACCTGTGGCTCCCTAGAGCCGCACAGTGAAGCCCCATCACAGAGAGCTCACCTGCCCCCCATTTCACTGTGACAATGCTCTGCTGTCAACCTCCAGAAAGTGCTCCCTGATCTGCACCGGTGTGAGCAGGAGCTGGGTCTGCTCCCTTCACTTATCCAGAGCCCCCTCTGCCCCATGCAGCGAGGGGCTGTCTCTAGCCAAGCCCCTCTGCCCCACACTGGGAGGGACCCATCTCTTTCTTAGAGTGGCCGCCCCATTCTGTATTGTACTGACAGATCCGGCAACAGGAGTGAGGCACAATGGGCAGCTCATGCCACGTTCGCTACTAACAAGCTTCCTGGCCTGGTGCTAGTACAGAATCAGGCAAGAGCACGGGACCAGCGGTGCCCAGGCCTCGCTCGGCTAAAACCATCTAAGCAACATCTACTGCCAGCCCCCTTTGTACAGCCCAGAGCCCCGCCACCCCGGGGACTGAGGATCTTCCCTCCACCCCAGCCCCGACTCTGCTGTGTGTTCTCTCGCACGGGTGGGTGGTAACAATGCCAGGCGGAGGATCCTGGCCTCCAGTGCTCAGGAGAAGTTTGTTTTGAGAGGGGAGTTCAGGGAAAGTGCAAGGAGCTGGGTCGATTGTTAACGGAATTTGCTGTGGCGGGGTTACTGCCTGCAGTCTCTGACCTGATAGGAATGTTGTGACTCAGAAGGGAAGCACGTCGGCCTCCAGGAATCTCTGATCAGCCCCTCATGGGGCATCCCCTCCCAGTCTCGCTGTTGGGGAGCGAAAGGCCTGGCAGAAAGAAGGGAGGAAGCGACCATCCCCCGTCCTGCTCTCCTCCATGAGGGCAGCTCATCAAGATGGCAGAGGCTTGTGGCTAGGCACGGGCTGCAGGGATTTGCTTCAGAAATCCACCCACGCCCATGCACGCCCCAAAAGCTAAAAATGCAATCAGAGACTGCTAGGCCAAGCTGGGCAAGATCTGAGCCCTCTTTGAAAAGTCAAGGCCCCCAAACTGCAGAGGGGCCCCCCAGGTAGAATAGTGCCATGATGAGGAAAATCAGCATGGAGATCAGATTGTCATAGAGGTGCCCATCACTACAGCATCTAGGTGTCAACAGGGTGCAGGGTTCATTTCCCTCCACATTTGATCTGGGTGAATCAGGGATTTGTTGGTTCACTGGGGGAAAAAAAAATATTGGGAGAAACCATTGAACTGAAAATGATTTTTTGGGACATTTACAGTGAATTGAAAAGTAAACAAAAATCATTTCAAATGAAAGTGTTTTAATTGTAAGCCTTTTAAAGACATTTTAAGGTGAAAAAAATAAAATTCAAAGGAAACTTCAAATAAAAAGTGGCTTTGAATCAAAGATTTTGATTTTTTGTTAGGTTTTTCCCGACTGAAACCATCCCACAAAACTGACACAAATTTGCCAAATCTGCATTTTTTTTCCCCTGGAGAAAGCTGGGTGAAATTTTTCAATCAAAACCTTTTGTGTGTCCTCTCTGCTGCCCCTGAGGTCATCAGGCTACAGTTTTAAATTGGTTTCCTCCTCCCCTTCTACTGCTCCTCTTCTTGATTTCAATTTTTCCCTCCTCCTTCTCCGTTGTGTTGGGTTATGGTTGTGGGAAAGCCCAGTGAAAGAGGGAAGTTTTCTGCTTTGGTCTGAAGGCCTTGGGGTTTGGGATCAGTCTTATTTCTGCTGGTAACAAGTCCCAGATCTGAGAAGGCCCAGTCTCCAGCTCTCATGAGCATTGCCGGAGGCGGACAGCCTGGTGCTCCTAGGAGAGATTACTATTGAGGGACGGTGGTGGTACAGAAGACCAGTGGTGCTCTCGGACATAACATGGGCAGGTTCTATGGAGGGTCTTAGAGACTAAACCCAAGGCTGGTAAGTTTGCCTGGCCTGGCATTGCATGGGGCACCAGAGTAGCGAGGCTGTACAGACCTAGCTGAAACTTTAATGCCTGCCTGTAGTGACTTATGACAGTCCAACTGAAGGCCAAAGAGATGTGAATCGCTGTGGCCATATTTGTGTTTGATCAGATATGGGGCATTGATGGAGGATGGTGTTTTTAAATGACCATCACCACCTGTGCATGTCCAGGAGCTGCAAGGAGTCCAGGAAGTTGCTGGCTGGTTTGATTGTCTAGAGCCAGGCCCCACCACTGGAAAGTGAACAGTTGCCTGGTCTATGAAGTGTTTCCCTCTTTGTATCAGACTCAAACCTGGGTTCAGCACCAGCCGGCTGCCTTTCCTCCAGATGCTGACCCCAGCCAGGCAGAGGGGGAGCTGCAGGATGGTGCTCTTGGCAGAGGTAAAGGAAATGGAGACCCGTCTTGTAGTTTTCCCCCCAGTGGCTTCAATAGCCCTTAAAGAGGATGTGAGCATGGTGAGCACTCTGGAGGAAGGGGAACAGTTCCCTGACACCAGTCTCCCCCTGAGAAGAAGGACTGGCGCCTTCTCCAAGCTTTCCCTGCTTTGTCTGAGGCAAGACAGGAGAATCCAGTGGTCATGCTTATCAGATGCCTGAGACATGCAGGAGGACAGGTGTGGAGGAACTCATCCATCAATGCCATCAGCACTCTCTCCATTCCAGGAGCTTGCCTAGATATTGGCAGTGGGTGGGTGTGTTTGGAGATGGCTCTGCACTAGTCTCTCAGGGAATCATGCCCCAAAGCAAGCAGCGTGGCATCGGTTGACCGTTGGCAAGGTCTCCTGGGTCCAGAGTGGATTTCTGGAGAACAGCCCAAGCTATGGCCCTCTTTACAGAAGCTGGGAGGCTCCCCTCTCCAAAAGTGGAGTTGGCAAAGCCAGGCTTGTATATGCTGCTGGATCTCTTTTGCCACCAAACCAGGCCTGGGGCTGATCCCAGATGGCAGGGGGACCACTTGGAGTTTTCAGCGTTGCTAGAATGGCTTGCTCCATGGACCTGCCAAATGCTGTCAGGTGGGGAAGTGAGAATTAAGAGTTATGGTGGCTCATACAGAGAGCTGAAGCGACTTCCCCAAGGTTCTCACCATGGTTCAGATCTCTACCACCTTCTCTTCCTTTCCTCTGATGTTTTCGGGGAAGACTCTCTCTCCCCCTCACACCATTCTTCTCTTTCCATGAGGAAAGAGCAATAGCACGTTGCTGGGCCACTCTTCTGTCTCCAGCCATCTGCAGGGAGGGATGCTTTGGCTGCAAGAGGAGTCTTGTGTTGTGCCCTACTGGGGCTCATGCTGGTGGCACGATGGGACCCAGTCTTCTGGCTAGGCACTGATAGAAGATGGTGTTTTGTGTGGCTGTCATTAGCTGTCTCTCCAGTAGCAGTGGGAAGTCCTGGGGGGGGATGGCGAGTTCCATAGTGCGAGGCCTGGTCCCAGGCATTCCACTCTGAGCTCCGTGAGCTGCTGCATCCCCCAGCTCCTCCCCAGAGCAGTGGAGGTTGCTGAAGGAAGAGGAACTCCTGCCTCCACTCAGGGGCTCCTCCCCAGCTCCTACTGGAGGGGCTGACAGGCCCGATGACAAGTTCCTCAGAAGAAAGGCAAAGCTTCCCAAGGACCATGGGCTTGCCCTTGAGTCACACAGCCCTCAGATGGGGGCACAGCAGGGGAGAATAGCCACAGTAGGTACATGGGGAGCATGAGACAAAGGAATGAGTCACCTTCAGGGCCACCATCCACATTAGCCTTCACTCCGCATTTGGGAACCCAGGTGTAAAACCAATTCCAGCTCAGCTGGATTCTAGTGTCCCAGTTTGCCTCTCCCAGTTCCCTTTCAGGGGCTGTTCTGCAGGGGGAACATAGGGCCCAGGGTTCCTCCCTTGCTATTCTGGTGGCCCAAACCATCTCAGAAACCACTTTGGTTGGCATGGTCTTTAAAGTGAATGTAAACACAGGGGGGAACACAGAAGGGGTCTCACCCAGGCCCAAGGGATACAAGGTTAAAGGTCACTCAGTTGTTCCTTTCCCACATGTGCAGGATACAAACAAGGGGAATGAGGTTTCTCTTGTGATGAAAGCACTGGGCTGGGACTCTGGAGATGTGGGTTCAATCCTGGCTCTGCCACAAACTTCCTCTGTGACTGAGCAAGTCACTTAGTCTCTGTGCCTCAGTTTCCCCAAATGGGGATAACCATCCTTCTCATCACTCACCCTGTGTCTCTTGTCTTTAGATGAGAAGCTCAGTGAGGGGTGCTGATTCCAGTTGAGGCCCTCTAGGTGCTGCTGGAAGAGAAGAGTCAGCTTCCTCTGACTCAAGGCAGCAGGGTGGGGTCAAGACAGAGACAAGAGCACATGGGGTGGGGGCGAGAGACACTGTTCATCCTGCGGGTGACTTGGCATGGCATCAGGGGACCATGTTGATGGGGTTGCTACGGCAATGGGGTTGTGCTAGAGAGGGGTAATGGAAGGAAGCGCTGGTGACCTCTGCGTGTCAGAGCCAGAATAGTGCAGCTAGAGGTTAAAACACAGCAGGCATTTGACTGGGTGTGAGTCAGTGCTGTGTGTGGAGGAAGAGATGAGTGTGCCTGGCTGGTCACCGCTTCTCCAGCTGCTCTTCTCCTCCATGTGGAGGGGCTGGATGAGACATCCCGGCCTTCCCAAGCCAGCTCTTTTCTGCCTTGGACAGACCCCAGCAAGGCCTCGTGACCTCTGTGGTATATCAGACCTAAGCCACAGGGCAGGGACCCTTGAAAACTGCAGCAAACTCACACCATCAGCAGCCCTACCGGGGCAATCAGAATGTACCGAATTAGAGCTGATTTTACTCTGTGTCGGGGCTTTTGGTAGTGAGAAAGGACTAAGAAGAGGCCTTGGGTAGGAGGGGGGAGAGGGTCATTGGTCACAGCTGTTTTCATCAACAAAGGTGTGTCTTGGGTTCTAGTCTCAGCTCTGCCACCAGCCTTGGGCAAGTCACTTCCCTGCTCTGTGCTTCCGTTTCCCCATCTATAAGCAGAGGATAAGGATACTGACCTTCTCTTGTAAAGTACTTGTAGATCTCTGGACAATGAGAGCTGGCTCATGTTATAGTGCCTTTGAGCTCCAGGTCCCAAACACAACTCCACTTGAGCAATAATCCAGACATCACTTCCCTCCAGCGAGTTCGAGTGGACCTGTACCCTGCTCCACTTGTGGGATATCCCCCCATATCCTACCATCTGAGGCTAGGAAGTCCTAGGGCTTCATGTGAACCTCATCTGACCTTCAAACCCTTTTCTTGCTGAGACACCAGATGTGGGAGAAAGGCATCCAGGAAGCTTGCCTGCACCTGTTACTAGGCTTCCTTGTACAACGCAGAGCTAGAGGACTGGCTGCATCTCGAGTTGGTCACATAAGCAATGGGTCTGTAGGCCGGTACTGTAACACTTTGCCCAACAGGAGCTCCTCCCATCCATGAACTCAAAGCCCTTTACAAGCATTTATGATTTTCGTCTTTTACAGATGAAGGAAACTGAGGCACGGAGCCACAGTGACCAATCCCAAGTCACACAGTGAGTCACTGGAAGGAATAGGCTCCCGGTCTAGGCACAGGGGCAGGGATCCGTGTCTAGATGTGGATTCTATTGGCAGCTCTGCCACTGACTTAACGTGTGACTTTGGACAGATAGAGGCTCCGTGTGTGTGGAAACTGCCTCAGCTGCCGGGTGAACTCAGTGCTGATCCCATCGGTCCTGAGAGTTAACAAGAAAATGAAGCTACCATTTGTTACATGTAATATTGTAACACTGCGAGGCCTCCACTCAGACCACGGCCTCACTGCTCTAGGTATTGTACAGACCCACAGTTCCCACTTGAAGAGCTCACAGGTGAGAGAGGAGTGGGAGAGAGGAAGGGTTAGGATCCCCATTTTACAGATCGGGAAAATGAGGGCCATATGAATTGCTAAACTGGCTCAGATTCCAGGGCCACCCAGCCCAGTATCCTGCCTCCACCAGCAGCCAGCTCCAGAGGAAAGCGCAAGAACCCCACAGGAGGCGGATGTCAGTTACTGCCACGCAAAGTGTCTCCTACTAAAACCGGGGCCTAATTTGCACACAAGCTTTCTCTGCTTTGGTTAAAGCAGTGTGGACGCTCCCCTTTCAGTTTAGGGTCAGCCTGATCCCAATTGACTGAAGCAAATGGAAATAAGCCTGGCTTTAAACTGAACCAGGCGAGTTCCTCATGAGCAGTTTGGAAATCACACCCATTGTTAAAACGGTGCAACTCGGCAAGCCTGGCGCGATTAAGTGACTTTTCCAAGGTCACCCAGGAATTCTGTAGCAGAGCTAGGAACTTGAACTCCTGGGTTCAGCGTTAGGCCTTGAACCCCACCCCATCTGTTGAGTGATGCTCACATGAGCCATCCCACTGCTGCTAGCTTAGCTGCACTGGGCTTGGAACATGTTTCTCTCCTTGAGATTTTCCCTAGTCTGTCCTACGGATTCCCCCTCACTGCCATCCCTCCCCCCCGCCCCCATGTTTCCACGCGCACCAACCACACGAGTCCATTCCCCGCCCCCCCCACTTCCATCTCACAGCCCCACCCCCCGGGGAAGGAGCTGCGAGGGCCATTTCCCCAGGAAGGCAGGGCGCTCTTGGCTTTATCAGCTCTCTGCAGCTTCGCATGCCGCGCTAGAGAGGAGAGAAAGGTTTTTCTCAGTGGCAGCTTATCGGGCGGCCGCTGCTTTGTTTCAGCTCGTGTTCCAATTACAGATGGAAATGACATTCGAGGGAACAATTGGTAATTCTCAGAAGATTATCAGAGCCCAACACACTGTTCAGAGGGTGGGGGAGGTGCAAGGAAGAGTCCAGACCTCTTACTCTGTGCTGGGCAAAGCCCCTGGCATAGCAGAGATGCTGGCTGCATCTCCTCCACTACTTGCCAGGGGATGCTTGGCAAGGAGGCAACGGCCCCATTTCAGGGTGCTGCCCCTTACCCCAGCCACGAGAAGGGGAAGTCATTCGCCCAAGTAGCAATGGGTGGATGGGCCTAGCCCCATGAAATATCACTGTTACGTGCCACTTACGGAGAGATGGGCCCTCAGTCTGGGTCCAGATCCGACCTTTGCTAGAGTTAGGAGGGGTCTGGAAAAAAAAAAACCAAGGAGTCCAGTGGCACTTTAAAGACTAACAGATTTGAGCATAAGCTTTCGGGGGTAAAAAACCCACTTCTTCAGATGTATGAAGTGAAAGTTACTCCATGCATCTGAAGTGGGGTTTTTACCCACCAAAGCTTATGCCCAAATAAATCTGTTGGCACTTTAAAGCGCCACCAGACTCCTTGTTGTGTTTGTGGATACAGACCAACACGGCTACCCCCTGACACTTGACACCATGCGAAGGGTCCAGAGCACTCATGCTGCTGGGCCCATCATGGAGAAAGGGGATGGCCACACAGAGCTGGGGTGGGATCCACATGCCCCCAGGTGACAGGGGTGGCTATGGCTCTCAGCCTTTGTAGACTCCTGTCCCCCTTTCAGGAGGCTGATTTGTCTTGTATTGCCCAAGGTTCACCTCACTTAAAAACTACTTGCTGACAAAATCAGATCTAAAAATACAGAAGCGTCCCAGCCACTAGTACTGACAAATCACTGACGTTCTCGTTTGTCCTATATAAATTGTGAAAGAAACCGACAGGAATGTAAATATTGTCCTTACAGTTTGGTGTGATACTTGAGCCAGTTTTTCACTTGGGAGCCTTGTCTGAAGCCCAAGCTCCAGGGCTAAAGCATGTAACTGATCTTTGTGGGGCACCCTGTGGCATGGGGCCCTGAGTGGTTGGCACTCCCAATGCTGGCCCTGCACTTGTGATCCCCCTAAACCCATCACAGAACCCCCTGGTTGAGAAACTCTGATCTAGATGAATTGAGTACCCCTGGAAGACCTCTGAATCCCCCCTAGGGATGCCTAGACCCTTGTTGGGAACACTGCTTGCCCTTGTAACACTGACAGATTTTAGCTAATGCACCCTAAAGCCCTTTGAGGTGGGGATCATCTGCTGCACAGGCAAGTAAATGGAGGCCCAGAGAGGAAATGTGACTTGCCCAAGGGGCAGAGCCAGGACTAGAACTCAGAAGGCCTGGTTCCCAGGCCTTTTCTCTACTCCCTTCCAAAACCAGGCACAGGCCCCACTCATCCTGTCTCCTGCAACCCACTTGGCTGCAGGTGCCCCCTTCCAGTCCTCCCTGCGGCCCCCTCAGAGCTGGTCTGAGGCCAGGGACACGCTGGAGTGGGCGCTTGGCAAAGTCCTGCACTGGACAGACAGCTCAGAGGCAAGCTTGATACGTTGGGCACAGAGGGGGACAGCAGCTCAATGCTGAGCCTTGAGCTCCCCCTCTGGCACTGGGACCAGAGAGGGAGGAGACCTGCAGCCTGATTACCCCCTCCTTCCCCAATCTCCTTCAGCTTGGGGTGCCAGTTCTCAGGGAACAATGAGAGCCACAGGCCACTGCCAGAGCCACTTACAGCAGCTGCCTGCAATGGAGAGCAGACACCCCAAATCTTGCAATGGGGAAAAAAGAAAAGCCAGGCAATCTGGTGGTGCTGGGCCATGTGCGAATCTAGTGATCAGCAAAGTCTGCAGAGGCAGCCCAGGGGGCAGCTAAGGGAGTGGTGACAAAGGGGACAGCCTGGATACCAAAGGCAGCGAGGTTATAGCTGGGGTGAACATAGTAACAGCCAGACTGGGTCAGACTGAGGTCCATCTAGACCAGCATCTTCCCTTCTGATAACGGCTGATGCCAGATGCATCAGAAAGAATGACCAGACCAGGCAATGATTGAGTGATCCATCCACTCCCAGCTTCTGGCAGTCAAAGGTTTAGGGACACCTAGAGCATGGAGTTGTGTCCCAGTCGCCTGGGCTAATAGGCATTGATGGACCTGTCCTCCAGGAACAGATCTTATGGTTTTTGAACCCAGTTATACTTCTGGCCTTCACAGCACCCCCTGGCAATGAGTTCCACAGGTTGACAGTGCGTTGTGTGACAATATACTTCCTGTTGCGTCTTTTAAACCTGCCGCCTATTAATTTCATTGGGTGACCCCTAGTTCTTGTGTTATTTGAAGGGGTAAATAACACTCCCCTGTCCACTTCCTCTACACCATTCATGATTTTATAGACCTCTACCAGATCCCCTCCCTCCTACCATGTTGTCTCTTTTCCAAGCTGAGCAGTCCCAGTTTTTTTAAAAACATCTCCTCAAATGGAAGTGGTTACATACCCCTAATCATTTTTGTTGCCTCCCCTCTGTATTTTTTGCCAGTTCTAATACCTTTTTTGAGATGCGGCCTCCAGAACTGCTCACAGCATTCCAGCTGTGGCCATTCCATGGATTTATACAGAGCCATTATGATATTTACTGTTTTATTATCTCTCTCTTTCCTAATGGTTCCCAGCATTGGTAGCTTTTTTGACTGCCGCTGCACATTGAGTGGATGTTTTCAGAGAACTATCCACAATGACTCCAAGATCCTTCTTGAGTGGTAATGGCCACTTTAGACCCCATCATTTTGTCTGTCCCTGCTCGATCCAGAGGTTGGCTTGGCCCATTGTAGATGCAAGAAGCAGCCTGGGAGGTGTGGATCCAGGTCCTGAGCTGAACCTGTACATCCCCAAAGCTCAGAGACAATGGAAAGGATGTAGGTTTCAGGCCCATTACAGAGATGGGGCCAACCAAAAATATTGGGCCTGATTCTTCCCCTTGCTTGTGAATCTGGAGTCATGCAATGGGGTTACCCTGGCCTCAAACTGATAAGTGGGAGGAGATCTGGGCCCACTGGTTTTGCATGCAGCTAGACCCATAAGTTATATGGGGGGTAGAGGAAGACAAATGGGTTTTAGCTGTGGTCCCTTTAATCTGGGGTACAATCAAGTCAAAGGGGAGCCAGAGAACAGGCAGGCAGACTGATCAACTGCCTGCCCTGGAAGTAACCCAGGTTCCTAATCGAGGACACAATTAGCTCCCATCTGCCCCATACCTAGCTGCTTATGCCTCTTTCTTCAGGAATTGTGATGGGGGGCACCCCCTCCTTGCCCCAGCTCCTCCTCCTTCGTTTCAGCACAGCCAGCCTGACGGGGAGCTAACAGGGGGATCCGTCCAGCTGCTGTTCTGCACAGTGGGTTTGATGGATTGGGGTTGCTCCTTCCTTGTAATCGCTGGGGAGTTGCTCACATTACAGCTCTCCGGGGCACTGATAAATCCATCTCAGCCACTCTCGCTCCAGCAACAGAGATGCTTGAGCTTTAAGGTTAATTTTAGAAGCAAGTTCAAGGTGCACCGGAGTGGAAAGGCAGCGGGTCCAAAGCTGATGAAATCTATGAAGGACAGAGAGCACGCTGCGCCATGGAGTCCTCTGAGGCATCGCTGATGGATAGTGCACGGCTTTGGGGTGGGAGGGGATGCGAATGCCAGGGAAGGGGGCAAGGGAGTGCTCTTCTGGAGGGAAGGAGCAAGTGAACACAAGCTTTCAGCACCCCAGCTCTTACTGTCAGTCTCTTTCCACTCTCGTGCTCATCTGCCTGAAAAACCAGGTAGCAACTTGGAGGTTTAACATGGCCTGAAGACATCAGGCAGCCAATGCCACTGAATTGGAACATCCCAGCCTGGGAGCACCCAGGAGCCACTCTTCAGACCAGATTTTCAAGGGCTCAGCACCCATCACTGGAGACGGATTTTCCAGCGAGCTCAGCTCCCTTTTTAGGCACCCAAATAAGGGCCCCATTTTCCAGAGTGCCCAGCTTCGGCTGTGACACCGATGGGCAGATTCCTCCAAAGATCTCGGCATCCAATGGGCTAAGCTTGTTTGAAAAATCTGGCTGGTTCTTTAGAGGTCTGAATGGGAGGGAAGCTTTTTGGAAAATCCAGCCCTTAATGATTTTCCAATGGGCCAGAGAGACCATTATCTCTGGTGCACAGGACTTTGACTGGCTGCCAGGGGAGCATCTCCCTGCCTCTCTTGCTCTTTATTTTATCTTCTTCACTCCCTCGTTCTCTACAACAGGCTGAGACCATGAGATCCTATGGGGAAGGGGTAGAGTTCTCCTAAGTCCTCTGGCCTGCCTGGCACCCCTGGGCCCTTCCTGATCTTGGGGAAATGTCAGCATGTCGATGGGAACAGAATTGCTCCAAAAGCTCTCTCCTTGTTTGGAAGCAGCTGTCAATAACTGATGCTGCTAAGTACATGGATGAGGGATAAGGAGCCCTGATTGTTTCAGAGCACATTGAAGAAGAGAGACTGATAATGGTTTCCTGGAATCCGTGAAGGGAGCAGCTGACGGGAGAGGCGAAGGCCTCTCAGGTGTATTAATGCTGAGAGGTCTCTGACGGCAGCTGCTTTTTATCGTTACTGACCATTACAGCCATATTTCTGCGGGTGTCCAGCACCCACGCCTGCCTCTTCCCCAAGAGGGGTCTGTCGCTTTCATGCAGGAAAATGCATGGGATTATTTAAGTGAGTTTGGCGCTGGTGAAAGGTGATGGATCAATAGCCCTGGAGACTGGAGTTTAGCCACAAAGCCAGTTGAGCTTTTCCTTTTCATTCCAGGGGAAAGGGAGTTCAGCCCCCAAGTCATGCCTTGCTTTTTGCTGAGAAAGGGGCTCCAAATCCAGCGGTGGGTTTCATGAGGGGGGACCTGTCCACCAGCAATTACACTGCACCCCTCTCCACATGGGCCACTGAACAGGCAACTGCACAGCAGCGGCCACCTTTGGTAACCACTAGCCTGAGCCAGATTGGAAAGGTCACCAGTTCCATCAGCAACCCCAGGAGTCTGGAACTCCCGGTGTCCTAGCAGGGCCCAGCCCCATGTTCCTAAGCCACAGCAGCCCCCGGAGAGTCAGCCAAAGATCCTGAACATGCTCATAGGTGGCAGTCCATAACTCACCTCCATGCAGGATGGAGACTTGGATTCCCTCCTTACTGTGATGTGTGTGTATTGCACTAGAAGGCAGAGGCCTTTGTGCTGGATGCAATATGTCCAAAACGAAAAAACCCAGCCCCTGCCCTGCGGCACAGAGGACAGTCTGGCAAACCCATCTGTCTGCCCAATTGATTAGCTCCCTATTCAATTACCAGCAACCCAAACCATTCATTCTCAATGCTATTGTAACAGCAAGAGCTACGGCCTGATGCTTTTATGACACCTAACGTTTACTCTTATTGGGTTCCCATGGAGGCAACATTTTTCCCTGCTTTGTCATACCAGGGAGTGCTCAAATGTGCAATAAAGTTTGTTACTAGCGTGCTTAGGGCTGGAGTTTCCAAAGAGCTTAGCTCCCACTTCAGCCCTAAGATAAAGAGCCCAGAAGTGACAAGGCCCAGCATGCTGGGTGTACATAGGGCACTGAGCTGTGTAGAAAATCCAGCCCCAGCTGTAGGTGCTGAGTGCTTGGAATCTGGCCCCACGTGTCTGGGAACAGCCAGCAGGAGCTTTACCAACCCCCTGAAGTTCCTGGTGCTGCTGCCCAGAACCGGCGCTTCACCTTAGCTTTTCAATTGCAACATCTTTATTGGCATGACAGCATCTCCAAAGGTTGCCAAAGTTAATGCATCAAGACTTCAGGCCAAAGGTCAAACTCCGTTAAACACTTGCAACACCTCTAACTTCACTGGGGTTATTATATATTTTACTGCAACATCTCAGAGCCCCGTCACGGACCAGGACCCCACTGTGCGAGGGGCTGTACAAACAGAGAACAAGACGGTCCCTGTCCCAAAGAACTCCCAGTTCTGCACTGCCTTGCTTTGGTGACATTTTATGCCTCCTTTGAAGCGGCCTAAGTGATGACACAAGTTGCAGGGCAGGGGAAAATCCAAGCCAATGCGCCCACTCAACCTGGGCAAAAACACAGCCCTGTATATATTCCTCAAAGGTTTGGATTGTTAAAGGAATTTGCTTTGTCTCTGTTTACTGTGCTAGAATGTCTGCAGAAACAGAACACTCACACCTTGGCTGGCAGGCCTGACTAAGGGAAGAGCACGTTATTAAACGAATGCTCTTGCAGAGTGAATTCTGAATTCAGACCCTTATAGAGAAGGGCCTACAGAATGTAGCAGAAAGCGATGGACTATAGCCTTTTATGGACCATCCTAGAGATTTGAAAATTAAATCCCTACTACAGAGTTCTGCAGGATAGTTAAATAAACCCCAGAGAAAGGCAGCACAGCCTAGTGGATGGTGCATGGGACCGACTTTGAGGAAACCTGGGTTCTCTTCCTAGTTCTGCTCAAGGTCACCAGCAACTTCCCTGCCTCAGTTTCCCCCCATCTAGAAAATGATGCTGACCTCCTCTCATTGGGATGGATGAAGAGCACTAGATAGTACTATAATTTTAGAATAATTTGTACAGAGCCCTAGACAATTTCATTCCTATTTAATTCTATAGGACTTTTTCCATAAAGGTAATTGCAGGTATTTGCATCAGAAGCCTGATTCTAAGGAGGACACTTATCCAACCAAGGAACAGAAACATCATGTGACCCATGTGTCCAACACTGAATTTCTGCAATGAACAGCCCCCTGGCACCATTCACAGACTAGGAGTTTCTGGCAACTCATTTCAAACGACCAGTCCATACAAGACAAATCATGAGCCACTCCGTGAACAGAAACTGATCCAGTGAATTTATCTCACACAGCACCAGTTCTCATTGGATTGGCGTCAAGATCTAATTTGAGTACTTTCCCCCACCTCCCATTACCGTTAATTACTTGCAAGGCTGTTGGGGAAAGACACTAGAAATTTGGTTCAATAGAAACAGGGGGGAATGTCCTCAAACACAGGGCTTCTAGTCAGTTTGGGCAGAAGGATAAAAAGTGTAGCCACCACAGGAAACCCAGTGCTTCCGTCCAAGCATGTCAAATTACAGGGTCAACTTTGCCAGCGTGGCTTGTCAAGACTCTACAGCTCTCCTCATGCTCTGCAGAACAAAAAAGAGAGCTTGATTTAGTAGGAAAAGACCAGGCCTGGGAGTCAAGACCTCTGGGTTCTGTTCCCAGCTTTGCCACTAGCTCACTTTGTGAAGGTCATTTCACTTCTTTGTATTGCAATAGCGCCTACATGCCAGACTGGGGCCCCCTTGTGCTTGGCAGAGTATGATGAAAAGACGGTCCCTGTGGCTTCAATGGGAGTTGGATGCCAGCCCCATTGGGGCCTCTCTGAAAGTCCTACCCTGCAGTGGGCGGATAGGGCTTTGGGATCCCCACATGGCAGGAGAATTCAAGATCTCATCCTTCAGTCACAGCATGAAAAAGTGCCCCCATTTAATTAGATTAGGGGGAAAATATTCCTCAGTGGTGTCGCACCATCATGATGTAACATCCTCAAGTTCCATCATCCCACCATTACTGTTTTCTCTTCCAGCAGGATAAGACAGGAGAGGTTGTAACCCCAAGCGCATAGAACTAAGTAAGGAGAGGAACCTTTTAATTACACAGTAACTATTGACCACATAAGTGCTTCTTAATCACAGGGTCTTATCTAGTTACTCCTGCCTCATACGCTAGAGGGTTATCATGAACACAAGCTACATGGTAACTGATCTTTGATTTTCATATTGCTAATTTCCTGTGAGTTATATGGTAACTCTCTGGGTGATTTCCAAGGCATCTCTGGGACTATGCAGTTACCATGCTCTGCACGTGTGTTGCATTAGCCAGTAGTTACTCCGTTGATGGTGGACTATTATTATACAACTATAGATACGGCAGAGCTCAAAGCCCCATTAGGTCCCAAATGGTGCATCTCCTAGAGACCACTGCAGAAGTATTTCCTATACTTGAGGTCTTTACCCAATCCAGCTTTAAATGATTCAACAATGGGGCTTCCACTTCCCTCCAATGCCATTTCCAGAATTTAATAGGTGATCTCACTAGCAGGACTTTTTCCTCCAGGGATATCTGGCCTAACATTTCACTTGGCTTAATTTTGTTCCCGTGCTGTACAGCAAAGGGCTATGGCTGTGGATTTAGTCAGGGCTTGAGCCTCCTCTCGCTTCGCCTGGTGTCAGTCAGTGGTATCTCTGTGGAGGCCAGTGGAGATATGCTGGCATGATACTGGGGGTCAGGAAAGGAAGAATTAGGCTCACGGTGTCAGGTTCTCCCCTGCCTTGCAGTTTGGGTTGGCATTCACACCAGTACAAAGTGAGTGTGAAAAGCTACCCCGGTATGAGTTGAGAGTTCTCATTCAGGAGCATGTTACGCCTCCTTTGCACTGGTGCATGTGTGGACATGACACGTGCAACACAACTAGGTCTTGAGAACTGATAAACATGCACAGTATCCTGTGAGTCCATTCTGAGTTACACCGTTGCTGCACTCGGGGGCAGATCTACCTAAGGCACTTATGTGGCTCCCATCACTAGAGCCTCTTGAAATATCTCTAACCTATTTAGCTTCACAGCATCTCTGTGAAGTGGGGGAGCATTGTTATCCCCATTATACAGGTGGGAAAACTGAGGCACAGAGTGGTTCAGTGATGTCCCCAAAGTCTCAGCTGGAGTCTGCGGCAGACTAGGGAACTGAACCCACACCTCCCAAGTCCTGGGCTAGTGCACTGGACAGTCCTTCCTCTCTTGCTGGTTTTAAGCCACATTTGTGCTCCTTTCCTTCCAGGGCTATAGAAGAGCCAGTCTAACTTCTGTTTTAAGTTAGAGCAGCCCTGTGGCTGCTCTAATTTATACTCTGCTGCCCATAGTTCCCTACAGGCCCTAGAAAACAGACAGAAGACATGCAGGGCCCACAAGCCTCTCCTCTGACACAGCCGTCACACTGAGGGCTGGGAGCAGGGCCAGCGTAGAGCCTTTGCACTGTCTGGGGAGGCTTCCTGTGCAGGGAGATTCTTAGGCAGCCTTAATGTAACTAACAGTCAAGGTCCAATGTGTGTATAGGGGAGGGGGGTCTCGTCTGCTCTTGTGCAGCACAGATCTGCAGCTAGTTTCAAAGAGAGACACAAGTCTGCCCCCTCCCCTTGCAAATGCCTGCTAAAGCGTCCAGCCCCTGCCCCCCCGCCACCGCCATTCTCCCAGCATCCCAGGTAGAACAGGCTGCCAGGCTGGGGAAGATGAGTGATGGCTCTGCCAAGAAGGAGCAGTGCTGAAGGGAGCAGCTGCTTGAGGGATTACTAATGAGCAATGAATGATGGGAAATGTGAGGATCAATTGAAACAAAAGAGTTCAATAGTAAGAAGAAACATTTGCAGAGTAATGAGAGTCCATTTCTCCAGCTGGCTGTCGGAAATACATCCTGTTAAACATCCATCAATTATCCCAGCTTGCAAATGCATTAAGATGAGGAATTATCCATCAAATACACTTAGACCCTCTGCCCTCCCTCTGCCAGCCACCAAAGAAAGAGCCACTGCAGAGAAGGAAATGTTCTTAAGGAGAACGAAATTGCAAGGAGGCAGAATGGTCCCCTGGTTTCTCTGTGGAGCTTGAAGCAAGCACCTGGAGACCTTATTTAGGGGGGATGCTCTCCTGACTTGGGCTGGGGGTTTCCAGACTGCTCAGGACCAAATGTTCACAGGCTCAGCACCTACAATTGAGACCAGCATTGAACCACCAAGATGCTGGGCTCTTCTGGAAACCTGGCTGCTTGTGTCAGCTCTTCAGTGTCAGCAGAGTTGTGTGGGGAGATAGCTCAGTGGTTTGAATATTGGCCTCTTAAACCTAGAGTTGTGAGTTCAGTCCTTGAGGGGGCTATCTAGGGCAAAAATCTGTCTGGGGATGGGTCCTGCTTTGAGCAGGGGGTTGGACTAGATGACCTTCTGAGGTCCCTTCCAACCCTGATATTCTCTAAAAATGACAGTCCCACACTTGTGACTAACCTGTATCCAATGGATGGTTTTATGTCACAGATCCCTAAAGAGGCAGGGCCAGCTGTGGCAGGGATTCACAGGTTCAGCTGCATGTATAGAAATCATGGAACCCAGCATGCAAAGACAAGCTGTAGGGGCAAAGGGGGAAGCCGTGTTCACTCCTGTGTGTGAGAACCCACATGTGACTGTGTGTTATGGTGGCACTGCTCCTGGCCATGCTGGTGCAAGACCCTGTCTGCAGGCAGAAGGGATACCAGCAGCAGGGTGATGGGCTTTCCCAGCTCTGCCCAGCCAGGTCCAGATGCTGAGTGGAGCCACCTCCCCCACTGCTCCCCAGGCAGCGTTTCTCACTGCCAACAGGGCACCCATTGAATCAGAAGGCTGCCAAGAGGGGAAGTGATTTCCCTCAGATCCCACAGACAATCTGCAGGCAGATCTGGGAACAGCACCCAGAGCTCCCAGTTCTAACTATCCTGCAAAGACTGCTATGCAATGGCCAGCAGAAGTCCAAACTTCACTGATCTTCCCCACTATACCAAGGCATATAGCAATAGATTGATCCAGCATGTGCTGCATTGTGGTGATGAACTTCTTTAGAGCAGATAAGCCAGAAGATGTAGGAGCCAAAATACTGGTAAGGTGAATTTGTGGTCATCAGAAACAAACCGGGCCATGCAGTGATGCAGCCATCTGTCCCTCCCAGATTTAAAGGGCCAACTCTCATAAGAGCCTGGTGAAGAGTGAACCTGAACTGAAGAGTTCAATGGTAACTGGATAGCCAAAAAGGGCACAGTTCTGGCTAGTGGTAATACAAGGGGCTACATTCCTAGCTCTAAGGTCTAAGAAATCCTGGCTTTTCTTAAAAGAAGCCTGAAGCCTTAGCAATATTTGTCTATCATTTATTGTGCAGTGTTAGGGTTCAGCCAGCACAGATCCGAACCTAACTCCCACATGGGACCCTGTTGAAGTTGTGAGGCTCTGCAGGGTTCAGGGCCTTGTATTGGGAGATTCCGGAGTCCTGTCAGACATAATTTCCTGCCTGCCCCACTGCCTACTCACAATTATACATGCTGCCTTCCACACCAGAGGTGGCTGCATTTCTGTAGTAGATGAAGTTGTTCCCTTGTATAGTTTGTAATGTACTTTGGGCTTCTTGGGAGATGAAAAGATACTATAGAAATTAAATTACATTAGCTGCTTATGTAATAATAAATCAAATGCCTACCTCTCAGAGTGCTTTCTAGCTGTAGATCTTAGCAGCACTTTACAAAGGAGGTCGGTATCATTTGCCCTATTTTACAGATGAAGAAACTAAGGCACAGAGGGGACACAACTCATCCAGTATCATATACTTTATTACTGATTATCAGAGTGGTCCTGTGCTGACATTCCTGGGTGGCCCAAAGGGTGAGGAGGACAAATTAATCCCTGCAGTAACGCCACTGAAGCCAGTGGCGATGCACCAAGGATGAATCAGGCCCAAGTCTTGCCGTGCAAAGCACAGTAAAAATGCAAGGAAGTATTACTTGTATGCGTCATGCCGGTAGCCAACGTTCACTTGAGGACACAACTCCAGAGAGTCCGAATGTTCAGAATGGCTCAGCCTAGTGCCTGCCTGTTGGGTGCGGAGCTATTTGGAGAGCCTGGCCCTGGTTCACGTGCTTAAATGGGGGCTGAGCTCCCGAAAACATGGCCCCGAGCTCTTCTGAAAAATCTGCCCAGACGTGAGAGACCACCCCAGATGGAACCCCAGAGACAGGTCACCAAAGGCATCCAGGACTTGGGGAAAAACTGAAGACACTAGCCAGGGAAGTTTATTAGCCAAAGAAGAATAAAAGCATTGAGAGGGGAGAAGGAATGATGGTGCATGCCTTAAATAGCATCACAAATCAGAGCAACAGAGCGTGCTTGTCTAAGGGGAAAACTTCAGATCCAATTTCAGCTGAGATGCTGCACTCGACTGAACCGGACAGAGCAGGGTGGGGAGGTTGTCAACACAGGGCTCTGGGAATTGGGCAGGAGCCCCAGCTAAGGAGTGTAGATCCAAATCAGAGTGGTCCCAAAGCTCAGGCGCAGGGCTTGGGAGCAGGTCTGTTTCTACCAAGAGTGGGATCTTTACTGCTTAAGCTTTCCCTTGCTCAGGAAAGGACGGACAGTGACCTGGGACGCGAGAGTGCGGAGTCCCGTTCCCAGCTCTGTTTCTGACCACAGGCAAATTCCTTAGTCTTGATTCCCTGATAATAATTCTGTCCTATCTTTTCACTCTTTGGGGCAGGGACCGCATCTTATTATCTTGCACTGATCTCACAGTCAAGGGCTCTCAATGACTAAGTGATCAGACTGGTCCCTTCCAGCCAGGGAATCTGTGAATGCTACCCTAGTTCTTCTATTCATTCTCCGCTTCATGAAATTACAGTCTTTGGCTAGTGGCATCTCACTCAGCTGGCATCTCTGCACTGAGGCTCCTGCAACGCCACCAAAAGCAGGTTGATGGCTGAGGGTAGTGGAGAAACACAGCAGGGTCAGGTGAGCTGGTGAGAAACAAAGAACTGGTCTTTGGGCAGATCCCATTTTTAATCCACAATGGTGGTGGGGCAGGGATACAGAGTCAGTGGGGCCCCTCCCACTCTGCTAGCTCCACCCCTGAAGCTGGCCCCCAGGAGGAGTTTGCCCATCACACATGATGCGGGCGGAACTGGTTTTTCCATCTGGCCCCTTTGTCTCTACCAAGAGGTAAAGGCCAGGGAGACAGAACACCCCTACCTCCCACAGAAGTCAGGTCTCTAAGGTAGGGCTGAGGCATACCGGGAGGACTCTCATGCTGCCACTGTTGTCATGTAGCCGTTCTCCGTCTAGGCACTTGCCTGGTCCCTACCCATGTCACTTCCGAGCACCTTACAGACATCACCCCCTGGGAGGCAGGGAAGTATTATCCCTTTACGATAGAGATGGGGAAACTGAGGCTCAGAAAGACTAAATGACTTGACAGTGAGTCTGGGGCACTGCCAAGAGCTGAACCCAGGTCTGCCAAGTGCCAGGGTGCACCTCGACTGCAAGGGAAAGGGGGTTTGTAGCCAGGGTAGGTGTATTAAAGGGTACCCTTAAATCCAGCCAGCCCTGGGAACAAGAGTAGTGTAGCCATGGCTAGCCACCAGAGAACATCCGGGGTCCCCAGCTGGCTTATACTCAAGCAGCTAGCCCGTGCTGCCACGACTTCCCTACTACTGTTACCCGTGCTAGCTAGATTAAAGCTAGCTTAGGACTTCCTCCCCATGCTGTGATCACACCTTTGCTGCAGCGTAGGCACCTCTCCATGAGATCACACTGCCTTTGCTTTGGAGGAGCTGCCAGGATGACTGCTGCAGCTGGCCCGGAGGTTCTGAGTGACAGAGTCTGTCTGCACAGCAGGCGGGAGGCATCACTCCCGGCACAGGCAGACGGACACGTGCTAACTCTGTTCAAGCTATGGCACCGAGGCCGTGACAGCGAGGGCTATGGCTAGCCTCCCCAAGTGCAATCCCATCCACTCCCGTGGGTGTGAACTAGCCTAAGCCATCCCCTATGCCATCATGGCCACACTTTTGTAGAGCCACCGGGCATGCATCTACTTGAAGCGGGAATTACACTTCCCAGCTGCTGTGAAGCCATGCCCATAATGTGGTCACTCTGGATCCCTAGATAAGGGCGTTGGAACTTCCCTAAGTGGAACAGTCCCAGGGCCCATCTAATCCTGTGTCCTGTCTCTAACCATGACCAATGCCAGAAGCATCCTGGGAAGGGGTTAATTCCTTACAGTGCGCCTGTTGCTATTTGTGCACTGCAGATAGGATGACCAGACAGTAAGTGTGAAAAATCGGGATGGGGGTTGGGGGTAATAGGAGCCTATATAAGAAAAAGACCGCAAAATCAGGACTGTCCCTATAAAAATCAGGACATCTGGTCACCCTAAGTGCAGACACACATCCCCAGCTGACACTCCGACTCCTGCCTGACCCCAAATAGGGATGAACTTATGCCCTGAAGCTTGAGGGATGGGTAACCCCATCACCTGTAGTTCAAGCTACCCAGTCTGCCATCATGAATCTTATTCCTCTAGCTCTCTCAGGATGATATGCGGGTATTCACGCATGTAACTCCCCTGTGCTTTGAGACGAGAACAGGGGCTGCTTGGATGCGCAGCTCCCAGGGCGCGTGGTGGGAACTGTGCCCTGCTCCGCTCTGTTGGTTGATTTCCATTTGAATCCGGAAGAGCGATGGGCCATGCAGGCACTGCCAGCAAGAGGCACTTGCAGAGCTGGTATCTTCAGAGTGGCTGTCTGATAAGCCCCGGCAAGATACACACACGCACAAAAAACCTGCGTCACCAGTGCAGAGGGAGAGAGCTGTGCAGTGGGCCCAGAGCCAAGGCATTGCTACGATTTTCAACTGTGCCAGCAAATTCCATCCTAAGCGGGGCTGCCGGCTTCCTTTTGTTATTATATCATGGTAGCACCTACAGGCCCCACCTGAGATTAGGGCTCCATTGCGCCGGGCCCTGCACAGATACAGAGGACAAGACAGTCCCTGCCCCATAAAACTTGCAATCAACACGGACAAAACAGCCAGAGGAAGAGTTCTTATCCTGTATCGGGCACTACTGCATCCTTACTCTGGACACAACGTTAAGGATCTGAGGAGCCAGCCAGATTCCAGCTAACTAACTCCATACAAACATACAAGGCCTAGCTACGTATAACAAGCTGCTGTTAGGTTCTGGTGGCTTCTGCACTGGAAATCAGGCAGGGAGCCTACTAGAGGGCCATTTGAAGTGCAACCACCCAATTCCTAGACACTACAGGAACAGAGGCCCAGAGAGATGCGTCTAGGGTGACCAGACAGCAAGTGTGAAAAATCAGGATGGGGGTGAGGGGTAATAGGAGCCTATATAAGAAAAAGACCCAAAAATCAGGACTGTCCCTATAAAAAGCGAGGCATCTGGTCATCTTAGATGTGTCATGCCCAGGGTCACACATTAAGTCTATGTTAGTCTCCACTCACTGTCTTCACCACACAACCATCCTTCCTGCTTAGTGCCAGGAGTTTCATTTTGGAAAGACAAGGAAGGCCAGGGGTGGGAGTTGCAGCTCTGGCTCAGTAAATATCCCAGAAACCGCTGTTGTCTCTGCAGGTGCATTAGACGATGCAGCACAGAGTAAAGCCAAGTGAGTTTCAAGTTTCGTTCCCTGACAGCCGGTTAGTTTCAGTTTTGTATTAATACCAGTTAATTTCTATTCTCTTTAAGCGCAGGGTGCTTCCGCATAGATCCCAACAGGGGTGGCTTTCCTCTGTGCTAAGTGAGGGAGCAGAGGCCATGTCTGTAATGTACCATACAGTCTCAGCGCTATCCAAACAAAGATTGGTCCAAAATTCCCTCACTTCTGTCACTGCACTGCACACTTGAAATGTCACGGCAACAGCATGGATGGAATTCAGATCTTTGTTTCCGAAAGCACCACTTGAACCAGAGGTAAATCCCCACTGGCTATTCTCAACTGTGTGTCATAGATCCCATGTTGCTTAGTTCGGATTCCCTCCAGCAGAGGTGCACAAGTTATGCATTCTCCTATCACTGTGGGAGTCCCATCAGAGGTAGATAACCCACCTCTGGGCTTGGCCATCTCTGAGGTGCCCTTGGGGCTCTCAGCTCCAACTCAGGGAGAGGCACAAGGAAAAGCAGCTGTCAGGAACACGAGTTGGGATGATTCTCCCACTGCTAAAATGCATCACCCAGACTCCTCCCCCTCTTCCCTCCAGCCCTCCCATAGGATTAATGGACTCTTAGGCAATAAACAACAAGCTGGTAACATACGGGCCCCACAGAGAGAAATGACCCCCTGCCCATGCTCTGAGCTTTCCAAAAGTGATGAGAACCCACAGGAAACAGACAACAGGAAGGATTCAAACTGGAGTGGCCACTTCCACTGGTCGACATGGGTGAGGGAAGAAACTGCCCATTTTCTCCTAAATGGTCCCCAAAAGCTGACAAGAGGAGCAGCGCCACCCCAGTCTAGTCTCTGAGATAAAAAACGCCCCCCCCCCCCCCCCACAGGCAGCTGTGGAAGGAGCCTGTGGTGGTGGTCAATCAGAGAAAGTCTGAGCTCTAGCTTGGTCGTGCCACTGATTCCCTGTGTTTTCTCGAGCAAGCCTCTATTCCCCTGGCTGTAAAATGGGGCTAAATATACTGCCCTCACCTCACAAGCTCAGTTCTTCGGCATCTGCGAGGTGCTCATTTGCTTCAGTGATGGGGCCAGGTAAGATCCCTAGATAGATGTCCCCTTGCTGAGGAGGATTATGGTGCCTGGACTTGCCAGAGGGGTGTTCACCTGCTCTTCAAATGCCCCGTCCCAAGCTACAGAGCTCTCCATTCTCTGCTCATCATCAAGGTTGGAGTAACACCATTTGTGAGCTAGACAATACCCCACAGGCATCTGTCCCCAGAGCAATGGGGAAGGAGGCAAGGTCAGTTCCCTGCAGTTTTCCCTCAGTTAACAGCACCCCGAGAACTAGGAGGTGGGAAAGAAGATCCAGTAGGGACAGAGCTGACCCCCGACTTGCCAGGACAGAGTCTGCCTTGAACGCCTGTTGGGACCTGGGGGTTTTTAGAACCCTTTCCAGGGAGATGACCACACTGAGCCCTTGATTTTTTTCTACACGTACAGAGTGTCACTGCAGTTCAGATCCCGGTGCCTGACTGTACTGCTGATCTTAAATCATTTAGTAAAGGCCGGTAAATGCCTCGGTGCCTTCAAGCATGAAAGACAAAGCACTCACCACCCCCTTTCAGCCTGCTCCCTGAGTGCCCATCTCACCGCACGAAACCTTTTATGTTCCACCTCCCTCCTTAGCCCACCACTTCGGAGAGCCCTGGAGTTCATCCCCGTCTCCTCTGCCATGAGCACTCTACACAATTGCTCACTGCATTTCTTCCCATGTACAGCGTCCTCCTTTCTTGCCCCTACAATGCCATTGTTGAGGGGTGGCAGGTCAAGTTTCCCCCATCACACTCATTTGTCTGTGAAAATGTGCAAAACTGTCTCATTTTCACTGAAACAGACCTGGCTTGAGGTGGAATTTTCACCAAACCAGGAGCAATTGCAAAGGTGCAACAAAAATGCAAGAAGACACAAATGTTTCAAAATTCTTTGCAATGGTCTCACCCCACACTGCGCCCTGCTATTATTTATGGGAGGCAGCACGGCCCAGTGCTTAGGACCCTGGGCTGGGGATCAAAAAACTTGACTTAGATTCAGTTAACGGGCGGATATGTCATCCACTGTTGTCTGACGGAGAAGGCAGGGTGAACAGGACCTGGCTGGCTGGGAGTGGGGTGGAATGTTAGTATAGGATCCCATCAGGGTCTCAAGATGCTGGCTGGGGGAGGTGGGGGTTAGCATGGGATCCCATCAGGTTCCCCGGGTGCTGGCTGGCTGGGGGGGGGGTAGCAAGGGACCCCATCAGGGTCCTGTAGAAGGGTCACTTGCCAGCTGGTGCACCCCTCATTGCTGAGTACAGCATATCAGCCTCAGACTCTGGTGCTATCCATCCACAGCCACTCCAAGCCTGCAGTGGTTTGCTCTTCCTCACCACTCAGCCCTCCACACACACACCCCAGAAAAAACCCCAGCAGCCCAAGGGCTTTATGGCAGGTCTTCAGCCCACATTGGGCTCCTTTTCCCCTTGCCTCAGGAGGGCTTTCCATCCCCTTTGGGCTCCAGGCCAGGGACCCCACACTAAGCAGCTAAGTCTGTTCCCTCAGGCTCACTGCTGCTTCCCCATCCACTTCCTACCTTCATCTGCCTCCAGGTCCATCCTGGGAGATTCCAGGTCCTTGCACCACTTCCTCCCTTTTTGCAGCCAGGGGAGAGCTCTCCTTAGCCTGTGTTGGGGCCTCTTATCCCAACTGTTGCTGGTTAAACAATTAGCCACAGATGGGGAGGTAGCTACTCTGTCCATTAACCCCTTAGTGGCTGTTGCTGCGTAGGGTCTCTACACCCCATCTCAGGTCTGGCTATGTGAGATGGGATCCAGCCAGGGTTCCCAGAGCTGGCTGAGGATGGAATCTTGCCTGGTGCTTGCTGAAGGGGTGGAAGACACAAGCCACCTGATTCTGCTCTCATGCTAAGGTAAAGATGGAGTAACTTCACTGAAGTCACTAGCAGCTCAGTGACATAAATCAGACCAGAGTGAGGCCTGCTCTGCTGCAGTCTCTTTCATGCTTTGTAAGGAGCTTTGCTACAGGTTTCTGTAGCTTTCCCTCAAAGAGATCTCACGTCCATAATGGCTCGGAGAGACGCACACACGTCTATCTGTTCTCTTCACCTTGGCATGCTTGGTGTCTGGACTGAATGCTCGGTATGGCCAAGGGTATGACCAACAGCTGGTACCAGATGCAAGATGCCCTCAGTGTTCAACCATTGAATGGCACAGCTGGGATGGTTGATGCATGTGATGGCTCCATCAGATTGAGCTAGCCAGGTCCAGACTGTATCTGTATCACCTCAGGGGTTTACACTCTTCTGAGAAGCCTGGAAGAAATGTTATCAGGTAGTTTAGAAATCCGAATAGTCTCTGAACTGATTGAATATCTTTAGGTGTGGGCATCTGCTGCATTGCTAGGACCTTATCAGGGTCAAGTCATAGCCTCTAGGTCAGTCCATGTTCCATGTATGGTACATAAGAACAGCCATACTGCGACGGACCAAAGGTCCATCCAGCCCAGTATCCTGTCTTCCCACAGTGGCCAATGCCAGGTGCTTCAGAGGGAATGAACAGAACAGGGCAATCACTGAGTGCTCTGTCACCTATCATCCACTCCCAGCTTCTGGTAAACAGAGGCTTGGGACACTCAGAGCATGGTGTTGCATCCCTGATCATCTTGAGTAATAGCCATTAATGGACCTATCCTCTAGGAACTTGGCTAATTCTTTTTTTTTTAACCTAGTTATAGTTTTGGCCATCACAATATCCCCTGGCAAGGAGTTCCACAGGTTGACTGTACGTTGTGTGAAGAAACACTTCCTTCCATTTGTGTTAAACTGCTGCCTATTCATTTCATTGGGTGACCCCTGGTTCTTGTGTTATGAGAAGGAGTAAATAATGTTACCCGAAATTGGGTCAGCTAGTAAGCTTAGGGAGGACTAATGACCCACCAGAGTTTGGCAGAAAGCAGCACGTTTATTATGCTGATAACTAGGCTCAAAAGAAAGTGGGGAGGGGAGTTTACACTCACAATCGCATACTCATGCTTCCAGGACAGGCACAGCACTGGAGATGTCAGGATCCTTCAAGGTAAGTGTTCCACAGCGCAGCGATGGATGGTGCGATGAAGGTAAGTCTTCCCAACGCGGTGAACACTGGCCAGGCGGTCTGGGCGAAAAACCTTTACAGGAGGTACAATCTTGTCAGTGCACTGCTGAGCACATGGCCCCTTCCCCTTTTAAGAACCTGCTCCTCATGGCCTGCAACTAGAGATGACTTGGCCGTGTCTGGTCAGTCACACTCCACCTCGGGCAGTGTCCATGCAATGTCCATTCATTGGGTGTGTGATTGCTGCCTAATCAGAGTGCCAGACACCTTGTGTACCTGGGAGCTCTTCTGATCTTCCAGCTGCTCAACCAGCCCATTCATCCCACAAGCATTCCGGGAGGGAAGGGAAGGATGAAAGCCATTTCACAGGTATTCAAAGAGGGAGAGGAGACAAGGGGGGCGGGGGCGGGAAGAGAGAGAAGAAGGGTAACAGACCTTTTGAGCACAGAAGTTATACAGAGCATACAGATCACTACAGAGCATACAGATCACACACCCAAGCATGGACACTGCCGGGGGTGGAGTGTGACCACACAACCAATACAGATCACTGCTGCTCCTACAATAAATAACACTCCTTATTTACTTTCTCCATACCAGTTATGATTTTATAGACCTCAATCATATCTCCCCTTAGTTATCTCTTTTTCAAGCTGAAAAGTCCCAGGCTTTTTAATCTCTCCTCATGCCGAAACTGTTCCATACCCCTAATCAGTTCTGTTATCCAGCTCTGTACCTTTTCCAGTTCTAATATATCTTTATTAAATATATTAGAGCGCCTCGGGGAGCATCTAATGGAAAGCGGGCTCTGTGGGCAGGGGCTGGCTCCAGGGAATGTCACTGGCCGGCGCCAGGCTCCTTTGGGGGAAAGGCAAGAGAATGTCAGGGGCACAGCTTGGAGCAGTGCTGGCCGCCCTGCCTGGGGAGTGCCTGGCCATGCAGAGGTGGCCTGGCTTGGGAAGCAGGGCAGAGAGGGCTGCAGGGCAGCCAGCCAGCACCCTGACTCCCACAGTGCAGAGAGCCAGGGGCCCGAGTGGACCAGGCAGCTCCCACCAGCCTCCAATCCACCAGCTCCTGGGAGGAGATGCCTGTTTTCTCTGTTCTAAATTGAAGACAGTAATCTGAGCAGGGGTGTGATCCCATGTGCACCTCCTACCCTGCTCCCTTTTTCTGCCTTGGTAGCTTTGCACCCTGGGCAGCTGCCCCTGGTTACAGCACTGGTTTTTCACAAATTTTGGTGTATTTTTCCTTGTATTTTCATGCTTTTCCCTTGCATGTTGCCTCTATATAAATTCATGGAATGCCCACAGCTTAAATACGGTGTGCAGATGTGGTCACCGCATCTCAAAAAAGATATATTGGAATTGGAAAAGGTTCAGTAAAGGGCAACAAAAATTATTAGTAGTATGGAACGGTTTCTGTATGAGGTGAGATTTTCAGCTTGGAAAAGAGACAGCTAAGGGGAGATATGATTGAGGTCTATAAAATCACGACTGGTGTAGAAAAAGTAGATAAGGATGTGTTGTTTACTACTTCTTATAACACAAGAACTAGGGGTCACCAAATGAAATTAATAGACAGCAGGTTTAAAACAAATAAAAGGAAATATTTCTTCACACAATGCAGACTCAACCTGTGGAACTCCTTGCCAGAGGATGTTGTGAAGGCCAAGACAATAACAGAGTTCAAAAAAGAGCTAGATAAATTCATGGAGGATAGCCAGGATGGGGAGGGATGGTATCCCTATCCTCTGTTTGCCAGAAGCTGGGAATGAGCGATAGGAGATGGTCACTTGAAGATTCCCTGTTCTGTTCATTCTCTCTGGGGCAACTGGCACTGGCCACTGTCAGAAGACAGAACACTGGGCTAGATGGATCTTGGTCTGACCCAGTAGGGCTATTCTTGTGTTTTTATGAATTAGCTCTGTGTTTACTCCACTTATGCTCTGCACTGGGGAGTGAAGCTGTCCACTACTTTGCACTTGTCTATAGCTCTTGCTAGAGTAGTGCAGGATCTCTTGCTCTTCTCATTCAAGCTCCTGCATCTTTCGTCCCTACTGCTAATCTCTCACAAATTAGTTCACCTTTTAAGTTTTGATAATTGCGTGCATCAGCCATTTTGTGCAATTTGGCACTATACTGATCTATTGTTTTTCTGAATCCTTGATTATGCTTGTTGAAAAGATACCTTTCACCTATGACATTTTTGGTGGGTTTCAAATTCTTTGAGGATTTTGCCTGAGTGCTCCTGGTCTGCTGCTGACGTACTCTGCTGCTGTTGGAGCATGCAGCAACCTTTGCCCATTTCAGCTTGTGGTGAGCTTATTTTGTTTTCCCTTTTACCCAGTCCTGTTGCAATTTTGTAGTTTTCCCATTGTGAGCGACAGAATGCCCAGTTGCTAAACACATCCCCTTTCCTGTCTATCTGCCTGGGGACAGGAATCTGGTAAATCACAGGGTTACCCTTTGGTTTTGGAGTTGTTCTTTTGCAGTATTCTTAGCGTCTGATTTCATGTACCTGTGGGAGTTTGACACTGTGTTCAGGGTTCAAGCATTACATGAGAGAAAGCCAAGACAGTGCAACATTCAGGCTTTATACCATCCTCCACATGCCCTGTCTTCTCTCTCGACAAGCACCCCCTGAAAATTCTCAAAAAGTTTCAGCCATTATCCTATATGCATAACACAGTATAGCGCCCCCTGCTGGGAAACGTTCTACCAGACACTTCAGGGCCTGATGGGCCACATGTTTCGCTTCCTCCAGCCTCAACAGGACTTGAGTTCGAGCGTTTGACCTTACCACAGTCTGATCTGAGCGTGGGGCATGTGATCTCTTTGGGGTTAGACGAGGTGACGGCTGTGGCAGGATGTCTTTGAAGGCAGCATGATCTCACATGCTGTGATGCAGCCCTGAGGCCCCGTCAGATGTTCGGGAGTTGATGAGGGCGAATACTTTAAAGTTGAAGGTTCAGCACAGGGATCCTGTCAAGGGGTGGACAGGCTGGTGCTACCTCAGCATTTGAGAGCACCGCAGGCAAGACCTCTTAAGAGCTCCACGAGGCCATGATCTTGCCAGGGTTAAATGGGCGAAGAGGGAGGGGTCCCCGAGGAGATATTTGGTTCTCAGAGCCCACCTAGTGATGCGGGTATTCCCAGGGGACAGCGAACCCTTGTGAGCAGCGCCCCAGCTCCCTTCTCTGGAACATTAACCATGATGATTCGAGTGGCCTCACGAGAGTGGCAGCCTTGTGCAAATTGCTCAGAGCAGGGGAGGGCCGAGCTGCTGTGATTATTCAATGTGGAGCAACCCTGACCTGCTGACAAAGGCAGAGTTATTTTTAAAAAGCTTCAAGTCAGCGGATTTTTCCTCAGCAGCTTGTGCCGCTGCCGCCACTTGGGAGAAATCAGCCCCTGGAAACTCTTATCAACCAGCTGAATAATGGGGGGGAGGGAGCTGGGGCTTGTGAACCTGTGTCCCTTCCCGTCACACTGGGGTCAGTTAGCACAGGAAGCAAAACTGCACTGCAGCTGACCTCCCTCGTAAGCCGCTTTCCCTGGAGAGAGCTCTCTTGACATCTGTCCCTCCCTGAAGCAAGTGCCTCCTATGCCGGTGCCACACTGTCAGAAGAATTCACAGCCTGCTTTCCAGGGCTGTTTATATCCAGTGTTCCCTCCTCCGACTGCTGCCTGCCAGGAAGTGGTAGGGAGTGCTCAGCACCTTGCAGAATCAGGCCTTAACGTGGGTTTGCCTGGCATGTTGCTCTGGCCCCTGAGAAGAGGAGGATGGTCTTGGGGCTAAACCATGGACAGCCAAGTTTCCCCAGATGCTGAGGCAGCAGTTTGTGGGCTGTGGGGGACACTGTGTATTCTCCACCAAGTGCCCCTGCTTCAGTGCTTCCTGGGAAGCTGTGCAGGGCCACAGGATCACCAAGATGTAATAATGTTCTCTTCACTCTCCTTCTTTTCACCATCCCATCTCTGCCTCACTGCTGGGCCAGGCCCTGCAGCCAAGGCTCCTGCCGAGGTAGCATAGAACAGGAAGGGCTGGCTCTGCACCCAGACCTGAGGTCCCCCTGCAGTGGGGTTATACCTGTCCCGCTGCAGCTGCATCACACCAGCTTTATGGGCACAAAGGGGTCTTAAGGCAGCAGTGGATAGGCCTGGGAGTCAGGAGAGCCAGGTTCTGTTCCTGGCTCTGCCACTGGGTCATGGTGGCCTGGAGAAAGTTGTTGTGCCTCAGTTTCCCCATCTGTGAAATGGGCCTAGTGAAAGAAAAAGGTGGGAAACTGAGGCACAGCAACTTGCCCAAGGTCAGAGTGAATCAGTGGCAAAGGTAGGAAGAGAACCTTACCTGAAAGCTCCTGCTTTAGTCACTAGAACGTACTCCCCTCCCGGTGCTAGGCACAGAACTCAGGATTCCTGCCTCTGACCGCCCAGCTTTCCAGTAGACCATCTGTAGGGAGGAAGCATGTCTGGGAGTCAATAAAGAGTGAGGGTGGAACTCCTGCAGGGTTAGAAGTTCATTTCAAGCTGGGAGCTGAGGTTCAGCTGGGTCCATATATTTCTCCCCCATCCGTCCCCCAGGCACAAATGTGCTTGAGTTTCATTTATTGCCATGTCTCAGTGCATTTCCAGTTCAGCAAATGAAAAACGACCCCTCTCTTTAGTGACCTTTAGCAGCTGGGGAAAGGCCCCCAATTGCCACAGCCCGGGAGCTTGCAGGTCTCTGTTTATGCACAAAGCAGGTTCAGCATAGGCAGCAGGATAGCCACACCAGGGTGCCTGAAGGGACCCAGCTCTAGGAGGGAGAAGAGAATTTTGTCACCATAGACAGAGGTGGTGCTAGCCCATTGGCAGTGCTAAGCAAGAATATCTTTGGGGGGGCCCCTCACCCCCATTATTCCCATGAGCCAACAAACATACCAACACATGACTTACTAGTAGCCTTGTTCAAAAGTCCATGTTAAATAAGATGAACTGCATTTTGGGGAGAATACCCTTTTGCTGCCTGGAGCCTAGACAATTGTTTAATTGGCTTACGTCTATGGAGTCCTCCACTTTCCTGCC
Source organism: Chelonoidis abingdonii (assembly GCF_003597395.2). NCBI lineage: Eukaryota > Metazoa > Chordata > Testudines > Testudinidae > Chelonoidis > Chelonoidis abingdonii. Next base: position 20,950,468 of record NC_133772.1, read on the forward strand.
AGCAAAGGGGTTTGATTGGTGCCGATTATGGAGGTGGGGTTTATTCTGTGGACATCTGTCCAACAGGCATTTCGGTCCCGACGCTTTGCCAATGGGGCTCCCCAGTAGCCATGAGACACAACTTCCCTGTTGTTACTGACTGGAGGCTTAGACGCAGGGCTGGTGGAAAGGCTTTCAATGGAACAGTTTCCCATCAGAAAAGGCAGTTTTGTCAAAATCAAAATGTCCCACACGCATGTGTTGATTCTGGCAAAGTTCTCAGCAGGAGAAAGTCGAACTGAATCGTTTGACTTTCTCAGTTCTATTCAGTCTCAACCCTCAGGTTTCATTTCGAGAGGATCACAATGTTTTGTGTCGGCTTTAGTGTTTCATTTTGTTTGCCCTTTGATATGATATTAAGCCCTTAATTTTAAGCGTGTTATATTGATATATATTTACTATTATAGATGTGTATTTGATATTTTATTATTAAGTTTTGACATGATGAGAAAAAAACAGTTTGATTTTTCTGAAGCAAAATTTTTCACAACATCCATTTCAAGGTAAATTTCGGAAGGAAATCAAATTCCAAAATGTCGGAATTTCCCGCAGAACAGAAATTCCGTTTTCCAACACACTCTGCTTAGAAGTGAAATGCTCAGCCCGCAAGTTTCCATCTGATGTAACATTTGTCTGGCTGCATCTTAAAGCCTGGTGCCTGGTTCCTAGGCAGAGATCTTGTTACAAGCCACCCGTAGCACTTTCACTCCTGTGAGGACCCCGCTAGGACCCCAAGAGCTGCTTGATTTTTATTGCCTAGATGTGAATTAATACCTATTTCCTGAAGCTTTTATGGTTTCCTTCCAAATGGCTGCTACACCAGGAGAGAGATTATGTTACAACGAAGTTCGGAAGCAAGGAAAAAACCCAGGCTCTGGATCCATTTGTCTCAGTTTCCATCCCCTGCATTGCCTCTTCCTCCTTTGTTCAAGAACCAGCTCTCATGCCCCTTCAAACTTTCCCTTATTCCTTCTCCCTGAATCCCTTATACAGTTTCAACTGGATATGCGACTATTCACTTAGTCTTACTGCTTATATTCCAGTGGTGTCTGCTACAGGCCCAACTGAGATCGAGGCCCCTCTGTACATACACAGTGTGAGATAGTCCCTCCTCTAAAGGGTTTTACAATCTTACCTGGCATGGCAGACAAAGGATCAAAGATGGGGAAAAGGAATAGAGAGAGGAAATGACTTGCCCAAGGTCACCCAGCAGATTGGTGGCAGTGGTGGGAATAGAATCCAGGTCTTTTGACATCCAGCCCAGTACCCCAGCCGAGGCAAGAAATTGCGTTCCAGTTCAGGGTCAGGTACAATCCCTGCCCTGAAGATCTTACCATCTAAACAGATTGAAGTTGGGAGGTGAAACAGAGGCACAGGAAAATGAAATAATGTACCCAAGGTGACACAGCAGCAAAGTGCCAGAGCTGGGAAGAGAACGTACATCTTCCAAGGCCATATCCACTCCTAAATGGCTGGTGAGTGTAGCTGTGCAATGTTAAACAGCTGCTGTGTTCCACCTCAGAGGTGGCTGCATTTCAGTGGTGGCAAGGGACTCTTCATAGCTAGGCACAGTCAGACTCAACAAGGATTTAGACAAATGAGATGGGGGAATGTGAGAAAGGAGGTTTCAGATCAATGGAGTGACTTTTCAAAGGAAGAGGCTGGTCTTGTGAGAAAGGCAATGGGCTGGAAATGCTGGGGTTCGTTTCCCAGCTCTTCCCTGCTTTATTCCTGAGCAGTTGGTTAGGCTGGGATTTGGAAAGAAGCCTATGGTATTCAATGGGATTTAACACCAAATCCCAGCCTTAATCTTTCAGCTCTTGATCTGTAAAACAGGGGTAAGTACACTTCTCTTGGCTGTCTTGTCTATTTCGATTATAAACACTTTATCTCTCATTATGTGCTTGTGTTGTGCCTACTGCAATGGCTCCCTGATCTGGGTTGGGGCCTCTGTGCACCACAATAATGCACATAATAAGATTTGATAGACAGTATTCGTCCCTTGGTTAACTGGCGCTCATCTAAGTGAGATAGGGCTGTATACAGCATTGACTCTGGGGAGCTGCACGATGGAGATCGCTCTATGTGCTCTATTATATTGTGATGAAATGATTCATTATGAATTATAACCTCGGCTGTCAGGTGTAGAACTGTGTGAACGCCGCAGAAGCGTCTCTGCGACCGTTTGCACACTATTTCTTTGACTGTGTTTGCACCTTTTCTTGCTCTTCCCAGGAATGGTCCAGCTAACCAAGTGACAGGCAGGGCTGCTGGTGAATTTCAAATCTGCGATCATCACAAATACCCATCAGGAGTGTTGTTTGCTATGGGGCAAGGGTCAGTCACCCACCACCACCAAGTTTTCAGAGGTCTTTATGCTCTGTGATGCCTATAATATAATCACATACCATGTTCTAGAGGCTGACACAACTTTGTCCCCCACCTTCTGAATTTTTCTGAGACCATGCCCCTGATTCCCATGCCGGAAACCTGATGCTCTTCCATTCAGGAAGCAGAATCCGCACCATCTGACCTCTGTATCCAATCAAAACGACTCGAGTAACAAAAGACTCATTTATGATTTTGTTTATTGTTATTTCTGTTACGCTAGTGCTCAGAGGTCCCGCTCAGGATCAGGGCCCCATTGTGCTGAGTGCAAACGAAGGGCTGATCATTTAGTTGTAACGCATGAGCTATTGACCAAAGCATAGGACTGAAGGTCTGCAGCTGTACGAGGGCCGCCTGACATTGCTTAAGTCTCAAGAGGTCTTAATGTAATTCACACCCATTTTAAGTCCCCCTTATCTGCCAGAGCAGTGGAAAGGGGCTGTAGCGTGGGGTATGTTTTCACTGCACAGTTAACAGGGGTGACCAGCACGCAAGGTCTGAGCACCCAGGTTAGCCTAGCCTGGGGGGTGAGCAGCCCCACTGCAAAGCCCCACTACCTGAGCCAGGCCCGAGTTGCCCCAGCCACGCTGGCACTGGAGGATGGCTGGAGCATAGCCAATGGTTCTTAGCGCTGCACTAAGTTTTGCCAGCCCGTGAATTCTTTCGCAGTATGTTGTGGAAACACTCATCTGTCCCTTCCCGGCCCCTGTACAGAAGTGCTCTTAGCCTCCAACCAAGTAAAGCAAACCATTTCTGGCTGGCCTTGCTGATCTGTCCCCAGTCTCAGCTCCAGCAGGAGTCAAGGCATAGATCCAACTCTGGTCCAACTGCTGACATTCACGCCATGCTGATTGTGGAACCAGGAGGCAGCCGCAGGGCATGAGACAGGAGAATCAGGCCCACCGCAGGCAGAAATTACTTCTGCCCAAATTCAACAAGGTACTTAAACACTTGCTTAAACTCTGAGCAAGTGAATAGTCCTACAGAAATCCAAAGGAGGATTGATCACCTGCTTAAAGGGAGGCGTGCTCAAGTACCCTGCTGAACGGAATAATCTGCTGTCAGCGGAGAATGTTGTGACCTGCCTGGGGACGAGGCACAACAAGGAAAAGTTTGTCCTGAATATTCAAGACAAACTTTCTGTCCAACTCTGCGTCTCTCTTCTCCCATAGGCAGGCGCTGTGCGCTCCAGTTCTGTAATGGCAGTTGCCAAGCAGACGGTCCTCAGGAGGAAATCCTCTCTTAGGGGTTTCCTCACTTGACCACACATATGGTAATGCAGACTTCCCATCCCTTGGAGTAACTTTCACTGCACAGCTGACTTCCTCTCTCTCTGTGCATATCAGCACCCAGCCTAGTCCAGCAAGACACTGGAATTCGGGGACTCAGCTAGCCGAAGATTTAAAGATTCCCCTTTGCAGAGGAGCACATGAATTGCCAGACTGGATCAGACCTGAGATCCATTATCCAGTCCAGGGTCCTGTCTCCAGATACTGTCCAGCACCTGCTGCTTCAGAGGAAGATGCAGGAAACCCATCAGAAGGCAGCTCTGGGATAAGCTACCCTGAGGGAATGTTTCCTACTGATCCCCATTACTTAGAGGCTGCCTCATGCCCTGAAGCATGAGAGTTGATAGCCCTTCCAAATCTCTTGGGTTTTTAAAAAAATCCTTCTAACTCTGGATATTCTCATTCTTGCTTTGTAGTGGATCCAGAAGACTGAAAGAATTCCTGTTTTCCTGCACAGACACTCTGCTTGTAACATTTAAAATCCAGGTCTTGCCAGGTCTCGTTTTCTCAGGGAGACTTTGTAGAGGATTGGCAAAGTTGTGGATTTTTGAGATCACCTGATCGGTCGAGGAAAGAAAGAAAGGATTTTTCTTCCGACTGTTTGGGGGGGTTGTTTACTTTTGTTAGTGGCTGTTTAACTCAAGCAACTACGGTTGGGAGGAAAACGCTCCATGTTAAAGATTCGATACCTCCGATGGGTCGGTTAAGGACCGAGGAAAGCTCCCTGTCCGGGTCTCTAGTTCTCCAAGGAGACTTCCAACAAATCCAAGGGAGATATGCCGTTTCTGAGGAAGAAACTTTTTACTGGGGCTGGGAGGGTGGAGGGGGAAGTGGGAGGCTGGATCCAACTCTTCAAAGGCATTTGTAAATATCATAAAGAAGCAAAAAAAGGGGCAGAAGCCCAAATTTGGTCCAGTTCTGTGCATGCGCCCCCAGTATAAGAGCACCCCCCATGAATGTATTTATACGCACAACCCCCGGGAGGCAGGGAGGAACTAAGGCATACGGGGACTTTCCTAATCTCTGAGCAGTGCCACAATAACAAGACCCCCCATCACCCCTGTAGATTGACTTTAAGAGGGGGGGGAAAAAACTGGCCTCAAAATTTCTCAGCACAGAACCGTATATTTTCCAGAGTGATTCAGAGCCGGGTCCATCCTCTCCCTGCCAATGGCCCCTCAGTACTTATAGGGTACAGGCAGCACGTTGGCCCCACAGCATGTCAGAAGTCACTTGAAACTTATCAGATTTTCCGCTCCACTGGCTTTAATTACATTGAACTCCCTGAATGAGGTAATGGAAAGAGCCCCTCCCCTTCCTCTATCCAAGCCCCCTCTGCAGTTCAGCGTGGCACCAGGTGTTTATTTACCTTTCCCCAGAGCCAGCAACGTGTGTAAGGTTAACCCCCTCCCCCCGTGGATGCCATCAGCTGACTGGCTCCACACAGGACTGCACAGAGGCTAACGCAGAACAGATTGGGGTGGAGGAAGGAATGCAAGGCCGAGAACAAACCCAGCCTTGCTGTGCGATCCGGGGCCCATGCCATGCAGCTCCCACCCAGCGGGACTGGGGGACAGTTCAGCTCTTTATGAGCGACCCAGACTAAACACCCCCACCAGCTTCATCAGAGGTAACAAGCCCTCAGAACGCATAGGGTGACTGGCTGCGTTTTGTCTCCGCTACACTCACAGAGCCAGGAAAAGGGGGAGCTGGAAAGGTGGCTGACAGAGAGGGACCAGAGGGATGTGTGATTCCAGCCAATTCCCTCGCTAGCAGAGCGCTGCCAGACCAGCACAGAGGCCATGGCTTGGTTTTATGCAGCTGCTCAAGGCTGCTGGGGGACAGGCCTAGGAAAGGTGACCAGACTCCGGGGAGGGGGCACTCACACCAGGGCCATTCTAGAGATGGGCCGAACGCCACGAAAGTTTTAGAACCCAAACCTGGACTCCACATTTTCCAACTGGACACTCTCTGTATAACAGGCCAGATCCAAACAACCCCACATGCCACAGCTGGAACCATATGTGAATTTTGCGGCTCAGAGCCATCCCTGGGCATTATAATCCACAATAAGCACTGATGTTAGCTATCATGCAGGAAGGTAGAGGGCTTTTAGGCCCAGATCCTCAAGGGGTTTTAAGAATCTGGGCCTTAGCTCTTTAATTCTGCCTGTTTAAGATGCCTGCCAGAGAGCCATCTGGGACCTGATCCTCCTTGTACATCCGGAGTCACTCCACTGAAGTCAATGAAGTAAAACTGGAGTTTGTGAAAGGGAAATCTGGCCACTCTGGCTGTGAATCAGAGCTGGGGAACTCCTGGAAGCTTGGAAGGCTGGGTTTTGATAAGCAACAGAAGCTGAGATGCTTCCCAGAAGCTTGTCTGGAATAGCAATCTGCTCTGGAACCTATTTCTGGAACCTCACGGAGGGATGTTTGCACCAGATTTTGGCCTCTTGGGGTCCCAGACAGGAATCAGCACGTGAATATGAAAGGCAATGGAAGGAGGGATGAACCGAACTTTTACAAACTTCCAATATAGGATCACAGGATTATAGATACGTAGGGCCGGAGGAGACCTGAAGAGGTCATCAAGTCCATCCCCCCATGCTGCAGCAGGGAACCTAACCTAGACCATATGCTGAAGATCAAAATTATAGGCAGTGATCCCAACTGCTTCACATTCCCTATGAATAGAGCATCAAAGTTCGAGTCCTTGTTGACTGGTTAATGTGGAGGGCAAGGATGATCTTGAGGTTAAAACACGGGCCTCAGTCCAGAGAATTTAGGTCAAAGCTAGCCAAAGATCAGAGCTACATCTGCACAGCTCCCGCCCCGGCACACTGCCACCCTGGTCCCCTTCCATTCGTGCTGGGGTAACTGCTCTGACCACACTTACGGCAGTGGCAGGGGGTGAATCCTTCCCCGCTCTAAAGCTCTCTGCCTGCTCTGCCAGATGTAACACACCGCAGCCCCCGCCCCTCTGTGCCCAACAAGCCACCACGGGGAGGGCAGCGTGGCAGATGCAGCCCATCACACGGGAGGCTCCTTTGGGCTGCAGCAAGCTCTGACATCTGCCTCTACTGTGTTATTCACACACACCTGTCTCCTCTGTGAATTAGCTCCGTATGCAGCCACATGGCTCTGGGACAGGCCTGGCCCTGACTGAGTGGTCCCTTTGGGTTGCTACCTGCTGCTGTATCCAATGGGATCTAAAGAACTGGACTCCTGGGTTATGTTTTAAATCTCTCTCTCTCTCGGCAACAGAGGCAGGTTTCCATGGCGTTTCCTGCAGCCCATGTGAACTGCAGCAGGGCCTCTCCCAAATGCTCTGTGCTTCTCTAGGGCCTTCCTTTAAGTTCACGGATGGAGAAACTGAGGCACAGAGCAGGGAGGGGATTTACCCACGCTCATATCTGGAGCCAGGAGTCCAGACTCACCATCTCCTCTTCTAACCAATGGGCCAAACTTCCATTCCATGAGCATTTCTGGCAAAGATCACATGAATCGATTCATAGATAAGACCAGAAGGAAACATCTAGTCTGATTTCCTGCATCAGGCAAGCCCCAGGATTGCCCTGAATTAATTCCACTTTGAGCCAGAGTGGCTCTATCAGAAAAAACATCCCAACTAATCCACCACGACTCTTGTGAAGGGTTCCACTGGCTGAGGACCCTCGCTGTTAAAAATGTGAGCCGTATTTACAGTCAGAACATGATTAGCTTCAACCTCCAGCCACTAGCTCTTTTTAAGCCTTTGGCTGCTAGGTTAAGGAGCCCTCTGTTATTAAATGTCCATTGGCTATGTAGGTACTTACAGACTGTGATCCAGTCACCCTCTAACCCTCTCTTTGTTAAGCGCCATAGGTTGAACTCCCGGCACCTATCACTGTAAAGCACGGTTTCCAATCCCAGAATCATTCTCCTGGGCTGGATGCTGTGGGCCACACGACTACTCTGCTTGTGCCTTCCTGTTCTGGCTGCAGCCAGGTGCACACGGGCCTCGTGGGGGTCTGTGCCCTCCTTTCCCGTGAACGAATGAGGGGACCAGCCTTTCTTTGCCCCTTGCTGCAGGGGTCAGATGCAGGATGCATAGGGCGGGAGCTCATGGAAACAGAGGCCACTGGTCAAGCTAAAAGCCTTTACAACAGCTGATAATCTTGGGGCTCCCACTGGGTATCCACTGTCATGCCAGCCCTCCTCCCTCCTCAGCATCAGAGCTCTAGCCCCACAGGTATTTGCATGGGCTTATTGCTTGTATAAGGCGATTACTGTTACACCCCCATCTCCCCACCCCTCCACTCCCATGGGTGACCTCTAAATCAGGGCACTTGATCTCTGCAGCAGGGCATGCGCTCTGCAGCAGGATGGCAAGCTTCTGGGACCACAGCCAGCCACTCGGGCTAGAGTTGGCTCCAGGCGGCACTCCTACAAGCTGTTGTGACATCCTCTTCCTGCAGCCAAGTGGCCTCAGACAGGGGTCACCATGGCTCTGAGCAGCATCTTACTAGGCGTGAGCAATCCCTGTGACCGAAGACAAGTGGCTAAAGTGCTAGGCAGTGCGAGTGAAGGCATGGGCATCTCTTGGAAATGCCCCGCTGATCGGGGGCAAACCTATCAGTGCCAGCAGCTTTTGGACAGCAAGATTCAATTTGCAGATGATCCTGCAAAATGAGCCCCGCTTCATAAGGAGCGTCTCATCCAGGAGGCTCCTGTATATATAGGGCTCATTCATCCAGCCACTTTGCATTTCCAAAGCTTGGTGCAAACATTAATTAACTCCCCCCCCCCCCCACGCCCTTGGGCAGGATGATTAGCCTGGTTGCTTTAAAACTGATGAGGAAACTGGGACAGAGGTGAAGCAACTTGCCCAAGGCCATAGAGTGAGTCGGCGGCAGAGCTGGGAGTAGCTCTCCAGAAGGGACCCAGGTATCCCGTTGGTGGGATCCGCTGGGAGTCTCACCTTTTCCCATCCCCCGCCCACAGTGCTGCTGAAGGGCAAGTCGACTGGTGGCAATGGGAGGTTGGCATCACTGGCCAGTGCCTCGGTAATCTTAGATCACCTTTCTTCCAAGTAGGAGCAATAGACTTCTCCTGCTGGGACACACACACCTCTCAGCCCGGTTACTGTAGAAACGAAATGAGCACTGGGATGGCAGAGAATCCCAGAGCTAATTAAGGTAATTACAGCTTCACACCAGCTGCTCCTGAGGTCCAAGGACCTTCTGTAACTTGTGGCAATTATCGGCAGCGCGGGGGACTTTTTAACTCTGTCTTCGCTCACCTTGTCTGAACCACAGGCAAACGCAGCGGAGGAGCCAGAGGACACGGCCTCCCCTCCCTCTCCCCAGCTGGGCACCGAAGGGCCAGGTATTAAATGCTCATGGCTGTGCCTTGGTGCGGCCCCTTGGACTTCACTGGGCTCACATGAGGCACCATGTGCTGGTTGGTGTCCAGTGTGAAGTTTGGGGACTGGCATGCTGGCGGTTGGTCTTTGTTGTGAGAGCCTTGATTGGAAGCTCCCATCTACCTCTGGCACACAAAGGATGAAATCCTGCTGGCCCCACTAGCTCAATGGCAAATCTCCTGTTGATTTCCTCCCAAACCCTCTCCTCCTCCCCACACTCCATAAACATACTAAGATGATACCCCGACTGCCCGGAGCTTTCCAAATGCCTGAGGTAGGGCACAATATCCTTCACCCACAAGAGGCCCAGCATTGCTTCAGCTCTGCTCATTCGTTCAGTGCCATGGTGAGAGCAGATGCTAATCCCGTGTCCATCTGGAAGCTGTGCACGGCTCGTCATATACCAGCATCTGTGATTATGTGACTTAACTGCTGCAACCAGTGCAGGGACTGCCCTGGAAAGGCAAGCATCTGGGTGCATATGCTGTCCATGGAGAGAGAGATTTAGAACCTGCTGGAGGTCAAGGTGCTCCAAGGGTGTGCGATATGCAGCAGCAGGGGATTCTTGAACCAAGCTCCCAGCTGTTGCTTCCAGCTGTGAAAGCCTTTCCAGGAATCTCAGGAGAAGTGACCCTAGCTGTGCCTGACCAAGGCGAGCTCCATCTGCTGGAGGTGGGCGAAGGGGAGAGGGATGGAGCAAGACAGCTTTGGAGGAGCAGGCTGGCACTGGTGAGAGAAGAGGAGCCCAGCCAGCCAGCTGCAGGTCTGTGGCCAATGTTGAGTTGTGTTTGCGGAGCTGGACCTCAAAGGCAGTAGGAATAACAACAGCAGCACCTTTCCTCAGTAGATCTCAAAGCCCTTCACCATCTTTAATCTACTTATCCTCACAGCAGCCAAGAGGCAAGGCAGGGCTGGGCTATTATTGGCATTGTAGAGATGGGGAACTGAGGCAAAGTGACTTGCCCAAGGTCATACAGGTAGGCGGTAGCAGAGCAGAGAATTGACTGCAGGTCTCCCAACTCCTAGGCTAGTGCCCTAACCGCTAGACCATCCTTCCTTACTGGCTGGCCCCTCTCCCCTTGATAAGTGCTGCAAGTGCTTTACAAAAACAAGCAGCTGTCGCACAGCGTGACGGTGAGTAACAGAGTTGTCAGTTTGCTGGCAGTTTGAATACTTTGACAAAAAAATGGTTTAGGTCAAAAAAAATGTTCCCCCTCCTTTGTAGAGCTGAGCCCCTCATACATTCGGCTTTGCTTCCCCAGGGTCACAGGCCATTGCCCTTCCTAGCGCCAGGCAAGGCTGTCCCAGCAAGGTGTGCCCCATCTGCACTGCTAACCATGCCCAGGGATAGGGCTGCTTTTGGTCTTTCCTGGCAGAGTCCTGCCCCTGAGAATTCGCCAGCCCAGCACTGGGAGCTCAAAGCGAGGTCTCCATCGGCTGCACTGGCCCTGTGTAGCACAGCTCTCAGGGGGCCGGGGGGGGGGGTGAAGGGATCTCTGAACCAAGGCCTGACACATTAAAGGCTTTGTGGGCAGAGCCCAGGGGTTTGGATTCTGTTTGCTGAGGGGCCAGGGGAAGAGGTGAATCACAGGTGCAATGTGGCCGCAGCAGCCTGGTATGGCAGCAGGTGGAACCAAGCTCAGCCTGCTTGTGGTGGTTTCACTTGGCCCCGGTGTGGAGCAGGAGGTGGGTAATGGGCTAGAGCCATGCTAGAGAGGGGGCTGCGGGAAGCTCCTGGCTGCAGGGGCAGCCACTGCGCAGCCGAGGGTGCAGCACCCTGACTGTCTGTGTCTTATGCAATGAGACGCCTTGGGGTGTGGTGATGAGGTCAGCCAGTTTCACTGCACCTAGGGCGGGGAGGCAGCCGGGCAGCCTACCTATGCCAGTGCCTTACAGAGATCAGAGGGAGGTGGCAGTATCACCACACCCTGCCATGCCTCACTGCCGCCTTCACTCTCACTCACACCCAGAGACACACCCCTCTGCACACACGCACACACACGGCCATTCCAGACTTGCACCATGCACACACCCTGCATGTACCCCCACATCCTGCACACACATCCCCTCCATACACACATTCCTATACAGACCCGCAACCCTCCCGACACATTTCCTTCATACATACCCGCCTATATAGACCTGCAAGCCACACATCCCCTCCATACACACATTCCTATACAGACCTGCACCCCTGCCCACATCCCCTCCATACAAACATTCCTATACAGACCTGCACCCCACACATCCCCTCCATACACACACCCTGCATGCACCCCCGCACACACCCCCCCACATCCCCTCCATACACACTTTCCTATACAGACCCGCACCCCCACACACACATCCCCTCCATGCGCACATCCTGCATGCACCCCCACACCCTGCACACACATTCCCTCCATACACACATTCCTATACAGACCCGCAGCCCCCCAACACATCATGTGCATGAACACCCACCTATACAGACCTGCATCACACACACCCCTCCATATATATATTCCTATACAGACCTGCACCCCACACATACTGTCCATGCACACCCACCTATACATACCTGCACCACAAACACACACACACACACACACACACACATCCCCTCCATACACACACATTCCTGTACATATCTGTACCCCCCTACACATCCCCTCCATACACACATGCATACATTCCATACATGTGTATGCACAAACACTTGCCACTTAATACATGCATAGACACAAAACTATACACGTGTGCACCACATACACACGCTACTTACACTCATGCACACACACAGTTATACAAAAAACCCATACCCTATTATACAGACGCACTAACTCTCACAAACCCTCCCCTCTGTTTCTATCCTACCCAACGATTGTTTTTGTAGAGTCACACCACATCCCAAACATTCCATTAAACCTTTTCTAACAACAAAACCACCAGGCTACACAAAGCCATGAGCTTGACACCGTTACCTCCGTCTTCCACTCCCTCCCTGCTCCCCATGTCTCAATGGGGTGGCTACACCGGCTCTGGAGGTGTAAGCCCAGTTATCTTTGCTCTCTCTGATTGGGCTAGCATGCTAGAAATAGAAGTGCAGCCTCAGTGGCACGAACAGCTGCCCGGAGTACATCACACTTTGTCTGTGGCCCCATGAACTCGCAGGACTTCCTTGTCAACCTCCTCCTGGCACTGACCAAAATGGCCACCTACAACAGCAGGAGAAGGATGCTGGACAAGGTGGGGGCTATTCCATTCCTCCCTGATCTCACACATCTGGGTAGCATCCGCTGGCTCCCTAGACAGTTGTGAGGAGTAGTGGGCTCTGTCCAGGGTTCTCTGCTCAGTATCCCCCTCTGGGTCCCTAGTTTTGAACCTGTAAGTCGCTCGGCCTGGAGAGCCAGTGCTGGTCACCTGGTCCTGATCATTCTTCCACCCTGGGCTGGTATTTGGGAACATATAGATCAAGATCATGACCGTGTCTCCCCATTTATCCTGTGGGGAAACTGAGGCATGGAGCAGTGACGTGACTCATCCAGCGAGTTAATGGCAGAGCTTGGAATAGAATCCAGACCCCTTGACTCCCCAGCCTTTGCCTTATCCGCTGTACAAAGCATCCCCTGTCAGAGTTTACGCCTCAAATCACCCATCCAGTCGCAGCTTCTCCTGCCGTAACTTGCCACCCCAGCACTCCTCACATGTAAGGGCCTGATGTTCAGAGGGACAGGGCGATGGCTGCAATTCCAGCTTGAGTTGTTGGGAGCTGTGGGTGCACAGCACTTCTGAAAAAAATCAGGCCTCACCTAATTACACCACAGAGCACCCCTAGGAGGCAGGTAAATGGTATCCCCATTCAGACAGGCAGATCGGGGCGATGTCAGAGCCAGATCCCTGAGGTTCTTGGTGCTCCAACCTCTAGGAAGTGCTTCCCCGATGCTTTGCCCATCTTCTGTCTTCTCCCCTGATTCCACAAGGGGCTCAGCTTGCAGAGGGATGGAGAAATCCCTCTGGGACAAAGAAAAAAAGGGAGCTTCCCCACCCCTTGCCTGCCCTGCCCAAAAGCCTGCAATAGGCCATCCCTGCACCAGGGCTCCACTAACAGATGATTGGGGGGCTTTCTTTGTAGTTCCAGCCAGGTATTCAATGCAGGGATTTTTTCCCATTCCTTTGTGCCAGGCTCCAGCTGAGGTGCTGTGAGCCAGGCTTGGGAAGAAACCAAGGTCAGATTTAGGGCCTGCTCCGTGACCAATCTCTCGATTGGGAAAGCATGGGAAGATCTTTGATTGCAGTGGGTGTTGGAGCAGGCCCACAATCAGGACTAGAGGGCTGGGCAAGGGCTGCGAGTACTAGACACGGCCCCAGGCAGTAGGGTTCCATTCCGACTCCAGATCCGAATTCCCCCACCCCAAAGCCAGGGTCCACAGGTTGGGCTGTCAGGTAGCCACAATGTTTGGACCTCGATTCCAACCTTGCCCAGAGCTTAGGGGTGCCCAGACCCAATGGGTTTGATGTGGCATCTTGCCTGATGATGCTGGAGCTCAGAAGGCAGAGAAGTTCCATTGAGATCTGAATTGGCTTTCACACTAATGTTAGATGAGCTTCCCTGAGCATGCAGATCCAACCACACTTAGTGTGGACAGACAAGCAGGACAAACACCTGGTTGTGCCAGCCTGGAATATGCTACTACGTGGGCACCTGGAGCTCTGTAACAGGTCAGAAGCCAGACGGGCACAGCAGGGCCTGTTAGCTAGCTGCTCAGAGGGCCCATAATTTTTATGCCCTGGCTGCAAGGTACTATGGGTTATCCAACTGGCCAGCTGCATCCCGGGCATCACATCAGATCAGCTCAAGCGTCTCCAGTCTGTGCGCAGTGCTATAGCTGGACGAATGTCTCCCTTTCCAGCCATCTCACCCGCAGAAGGCAGAGGAGGGGTTGGCAGCTGGCAGAGGAATTCCCCAGGGGTCTATAACTTAGCTCCGTGCAGGTTTGTGAAATGTTATTACCTAGCAGTCCCTTCCCACAAAACATGTTTTTGAGCTAATTCCCGTCACCCAGCTGGGGTGGGAGCCAGGGGAATGTGGCCAAACATGTTTGTGCAGAGAATAAAACTGCCCATTGCATCACGGTGCTGCTGAGCGCAAGGGGCTGCAGTGTGTTTACTGGCCAGAGATCCCGGCCATCTTGAAAGCAGGCCAGGAATCTGGAAAGAAACATTGTGTTCAGTCCATGTGTGTGTGTGTGTGATTCATCCCTTACCAGAATGCTAATATTTATTAGCGAGGCTTGTTATCTGGCTGGGAGGAAATGCCAAGGTGTCCCCAGCCAGCTGTCCCATCGGGCAGGAACAGTCCCTGCTTTTCAGCAAATGAGCTGGCATTTTTTCCACGTGGTCCCTCCAAAATATCCCCTCCTGCTCCCACGGATTTCGCCTGAGTTAGAAATCACTGTCTCTGTTTTATCCTCCCCGGGTGTCCCTGTTTGCCCTGAAATGTTGGCAGGCGCAGTCCTGATGGGGTGGGGCAGAAAGACAGATGGAGGCACGTGGAGCTAATGGGGAAAGAGAGACAGCGGCACAGATGCACAATTGCATACTACTTCTTCCAAACAGGCCTGATTCTCAGTTGCATTGGTGCCTATCTGCACCACTCAGCAGCCACAAAGGGACAGTAAAGTAAGCATAACCAGTTACCTGGGAATGTTCCCTACCATTGTAGGGCCAGTAATTACTCTGCTCCATCCCTCCCCAACTTCCTGGTGCAGAGGAGAAGGGCTTTGCAGCCAATGCTTCTGCAATTCTCAACAGCTGGAACGGCACCTCACGGCTATAGGCAGCTGGACACAAGTTAGAGCAGCCCTGAGTCTGCTCTAATTTACACTTGAGGCCTGCAATGTCTGTGCAAGGCTGCATCCGTGCCCAGTGCTCATTCCAGGTGCTTTGCAAGTATCGGCTGTACCAGTTGGTTACGATGCCTTCAAGAGTAGGGTGACCAGATATTCCGTTTTTAAAGGGACAGTCCCATCTTTTGGGACTTTTTCTTATATAGCGCACCTCCTGTCCTGCTTTTTCACAGTTGCTGTCTGGTAACCCTATTCAAGAGGGTCTTGAATTCAAGTCCATATGAAGCAGTGAAGTCTACAGACTGGCTCAGACCATTGGACCATCTCATCCTGCTGACCAATGCCTGACGGATCAGAGGTGCCCATGGATAGTCTCCTGCAGAGCTTCCATGCAGTGGGTCCAGTTCATCCTTGCCCAGCAGCTTGGATGGTCATTTACACCAGTGCCGAGTGGTGTAAAACTACCAGATAAGGCCTGGTTCAGCAAAGCAGGCAAGCATGGGCCTCCCTTTAAGCATGTGCACAACAACTGGGATACTCAGGTGTTTAAAATTAAGCATGTGCTCCACAGGACCTCAGAGTAGTAAGATTTTTCACTGGTGTTGCACTCCCTGTGTGCCAGCGTAAAAGACTGCACGAAGCACAGGCCAATGATGGGTGGGACCTAGTATCTCTATAGCAAAGACAACGTCGGGGTCTCACTTATTCTGCTCCCTTTTTGCACCAGAGCATTTCAAGGTAAGGAACAACACCGTGGACATGGGCAGGAAATGCCTCTGTTCCAAACCAAAGTGCATGGGTAGCCCCTGGTATTTCCCTGGACCGATGTAACCCCAGGGAGCAGGTGTGGTTGGCTGACCCCACATCAAACCTAGACAAGATGCAGAGCTGTGAGGATGCACCATCCCCTTTTCAGCTGGGGCAGGGTCCTTCCCTACAGTCTATCGACTGGTGCTTTGTCCTGTCTAGACGTAGTGGGGTTTCCACAGCTTCCAAGGGACTGGTCAGGAAGCTTTTTTTGATCCTGGGCCAGATCCTCAGCGGGTGTGAGTCAGCATAGCTGCATGGATCTCCACCGAGTGAGCTCCACTCAGCCCAGGTGGGCACCTTGCCAGGTCAGTCTAGATTTCCTTCATCTTGATCTGATTCCCTCACTGCTGGTTCTAACTCAGCCCACCTCCCACCATGCTCACCACTTCCTCTTCCACCATTAAGACACTCACAAACAGTTTTCATATTCCCCCTTAGTCACCAGTCAGCCAAGCCAGCTACATTTAGGCCCTGTGGTCTAGTGGCTAAATCAGTGGCCTGGGACTCAGGAGTCTATTCCTGGTTCAGCTGCCAGGTGAGTCACTTCCTCAGTCTGTGCCTCACTTTCCCCATCTGTAAAATGGAGATAAAGATACTGACCTCCTATGTAAAGCACTTTGAGGCCCACTGATGAGAAGAGCTGGGTATTAATGTATGATGACTATTCATATCACAGTAACACAGAGAGGCCCACCTGAGATCATGGCCCCATTATGCTAGGCCCTGCATACACCCAGCTCAAGAGATGATCCTTGCCCCAAGGAGTTTCCAATTGACATAGACAAGAAGGGGCAGGGGACGTGACTTGCCCAAGCTCATCCAGCAGCTCAGAACCAGGAATCGAACCCAGCTCGCCTGACTCTTAGTCCGGTGCGCTAGCCAAGGCCGGAAACCATACAGACTCAGTTACAACCCTTCACCACTGTTAATGCAATATTCCAAGAGGATCTGTATCAGAACAGCAGACAACACCTCAGTGCACCAAATCCTGCTTGTGCTATGCAGACAGCCGAGGGCAGATTTTGCTCCAGCTTCTGTTCAAGCCAATGATTTCCATTCCATCGGCGGGAGCGGGAATCAGCTGAAGCCCTCTGTGTGTGTGTGGGCAGAAGGAAAGTTGAGTGAAAGAGCCTGCTGCAGAGACCCTACAATAGGCCCCACATCCCATCACTATTGGGAAGCTGCACCCATCTCTCAGCGCTGCCAGGCAAGGTGAAGAAATGATCCTGCAAACCACATCAGACCTAGAGAGAGCAGAAGACAGAGCCTGTCCCCACTGGGAGCTACCAGCCACGTAGCATTGGAAAAGGAGAGAGTTTGAAGTGGGGGGCTGGAAATTCCCTGCCTTCCCTCTCTGCCAAACAGATCAACCTGAGGGAGAGGGGGAGAGGACAGCTCTGATCTACTTCGCTGAGTTATTTCCGGCCGTGTTTCCATCTGAAGCCTTGTAACGGGTCAGGGAGATGAAACCAAGGGCAATTCTGAGGGCTCCCAGCCCCGCGCTTGCAGCCAGGCCGGAGGGAACCGGAGCGCAGTGGGGCCAGCAGCCTTGTGAACTATTTATAACCAGGTCTGCTCGATGGCTCCTGCTGTGTAGGCGGCTGTTGGAGTTATTTTTAGCAGGCTGCAGGGGAATCTCGGTGCTGTCGGTGCAGGGTGATGGGGAGCGGAGTGATACGCCAGGCATTTGAGCAGCATTTAGCCGGCCAAGCTCTCCCCACCTGCGCCCCTCCAGCTCACTCTGGAGAGCTTTCCAATGACTCCAGCAGGGAGCTCCCCTCCCTCATTCAACCCCGGAAGGGCAGCAAGGAGAGGAGTGCGTAGGGCTCTCTCTCATCACATCCCACGGGGGACCACTTAGCCCCATGGCCCTAGCCCACTGCGCCATCTGCCAGCATCCCCATACTGGAGTGAATCCATCCCCTGGCATGGGACTGCAGCATTGAACTACAGGCCTGTGCTCCTACCGAGGCAGGTCTGGGTGGCTGTATCCCCCCGCCCCACAGTGCCTGTAGACAAGTTGACTCACCTGAGGCACGCCCCCTTGTGGTTGGATGTGGCATGGCGGATTTTTCCTCTGCAGCGCCTCGGCCATCTGTCGAGGTCCTAGTTTAGTCCTGGCCCTTCTGGGCTAACAGGAAGTCCCACAGCGTCCATATGTCTGGTCCTCGCACGCTCCTCTCAGGGCTTTAAACCCTCCTTATCCCCTCGCAGCAGTGGGCTTAACATCACCTTCCTAGTGACTGGTCAGGGAACCCAGGCGCACCTGCTCCACTGGGCTCCAGCCCAGGAGGCCTAGGGCAGGGAGTCAAGCTCTGCTCCATTGGAGACCTTGCCACTGTCTCCCTGGGATGCTCCCTGCCACTAGCCTGTTTTCAGGCCTTTTCCCCTGCCCCTTCCTGGACTCTTAGTTCCTGCCTTTGTGTCAGGCTCAGCCACCGGAGCTTGCTCCAGTCCTGTGGCTTCCAAATATCTTCCCTCCTTGGGCTGCCCCTCCCACTGGAGGGGCCTTCCTGTTCCCCACAGAGCTCCTCCACCCCCAAAGCCTCCTTCTGCTCCAGACTTTCTCTCTTTAGAGCACCACCCAGCTCCTCCTCAGCTGGGTTTTATCTTTAGTTAGGCCTGGCCCACTCTCCAGATGCAACTAGGTGGGTTAATTGGTCCCATTAACCCTTTCACTACCAGTGCAGGGCAGCCACCCCATCACAGTGCTGCCCATAACCCTCAATATCCCTATACGACCATATCCCTCATGCCCTGGTGCCAAGGTCTTAGACCACCTGTGTCCCTCCTATTCCTATACGTCCCTATCTCCAGTATCCCAGTGTGCCCATATGGCTGTGTGCCCGCATACCCCTTATCTCTGTGTGCCCACATCCCCAAGAACCCTGTGTGCCCATATTGCCCATGTGCCTATCCCCATATACACCTGTATATGCCATGTGTTTGTAACTCCTGGCCCCTCTGTGCCCCCCACATTCCCTGGGGTCTCCGCCACATCACTATGTGATGCACCCCTGGCCCCACTACTCCTTTGTGCCCACTGCCATATGTGGCAGCAGCAAGCTGGAGGCATCAAGCAATAAACTCTTCCTGACCTGCTGAGCCAGAGGATGAGGATTTACAGCTGAGGGGGAATGAGCTCTGGCTGCCGTCTCTCTCCAGACAGGAAGACATTAGCCTAGCTGCGCTGTCTGCATTTCTAATAGGCCCCTCTCTCTCCCCAGCAGCTCCCAGTGCAGCAGGGAAATCCTTGCAGAGGAGACTTTGAGGAGCTTAGCTCTGCAGGCTCCACTTGGAGTGGGAAAGAAACAGCTTCATGAGCCCGACCTTCACAGGACGCGAGGCCTCTGGGCTCTGCCCTGCCTGGGGCTGCTACCCCACAATACAGAGGCACGTGGGTCAGCCTCATGCCATTAGTCCAGCCAGCCAGCACGCAAGGGTGGGTTGTACCTCTTCCTGGGCACATATGTTCAGCTGGATCTCTGGCCCTCTCATATAAACACACCCCAGACACATGCACCTGTACTCATTCCCTACTACATTCCCTTTCTCACACACAGACACATCTGCATATATGTATTTCTCCCAAGCACTTTCACCTAAAGACAGATCCCCCTTCATTCTTTATTCTCTCTCTCATCTATCTATCTATCTATCTATCTACCCACCCCCCTACACTGCATCTATCTATCACTGTATTATCATACCCCACACATTCACATGTAAGTATACAAAAATTTCCAGTTATCCTCACAAAACTTCACTTGTTTCTCTCCTTTCTCTCTCTCTCTCTGTCACAATCTCTCTCTCTCACTCTTCCACTTTCCATAAGGGTAAATGGGATGAACCAGGTACCTACAGACCAGTTAACCTGATATCGATCCTGGGCAAAATCATGGAAAAGCTGATATGGAATGCGATCAGTAGAGGATTAAGGAATGGGAGCATAATTAATGCCAATCAGTATGGTTTTATGGAAAATAGGTCTTGTTAAACAAACTTGCTATTTGTTTTTTTCTGATATTACAAATTTGGTTGATGATGGTAGCTGTGTTGACATAATATCCTTAGAAAGCATAGGATTTAATAGTCCATGACATTTTGATTACAAAATCAGCGCTATACTAATTCAATGTAGCCCATGTGCGATGGATAAAAAAACTGGCTAACTGATAGAGCTCAAAATGGGGACAAATCTCACATAGGGGCATCTCTAGTGAGTTCACAGAGGGATTTGTCCTCAAATTAATGTTATTCACAATCTTTATCAAGGATCTAGAAGAAAATATAAAAACACTGCTGGTAAAATTTGCAAATGACACAAAAACTGGTGAATGGTACATAGTGATGGGGGACAGGTCAGTTACACAGGCCAACCTGGATTGTTAAGTCAGGTAGGTTTTAACAGAGCTAAATGTAAGATCAGACTTTTAGGAACAAAGGATGTAAATCACACCGATGAGACTGCTTACTGTATCCTGGAATGCCGTGACTCTGGAAAGGACTTTGAGGTCATGGAAGATACCCAATGGAACACGAGCTCTCCGATGCTGTGCTGCAGCTAAGAGGCCTCTGTTCCTTGGTTGCATAAGCAGAGGAATCTCAAGTAGGAGTAGGAGGATAGTATTACCCCCATATATGTCATTAGTGAAACCATTACTGGATACCGTGTTCAACTGGTGGGTCAATTTGTCAAAAAAGATGCTGACAACTTGAAAAGGGTTCCAAACAGAGCTCCAGGTTGCTTCAAGATCGGGGAAACCTGCCTTCGAGTGAGAGACTGAAGAAGCTCAATCAGAGGGTCAAGGGGTGACATGATCACCATCCACAAGCAGCTGTAGGGGAAGTGATTTCTGATGGTGGACAGCTCTTTAATCTCGCAGGAAAGGACAGCATGAGATCTGGGGGCTAGAAGTGGAAGCTAGACACATTCCTAAGAGGGTGCACATTTTTAGCAACGAGGGTGATGATTTGCCATTGCCTGCAGCTCCCCCTATGCACATACCCACCTCTTCCAACTCCCTTCCACCTCCGGCTATGCCTGTCCCTGCACATGAACTCACAAATACAGCCCTCCCCCACACACAGCCATTGGCTCAGTGCTTTCAGTCTCCCGTACTCTGCTTCCCCTCTTCCCCTATGGCTCTCTCTGAGCAGCTCCTGGCTGTGCTGGCTGGACAGGCCGGGTTGCAGATTAATTAGCTCAGGGAAGCAGGCGTGATCCAGGGCAGTGTGGCAGATGCACTGTCCAGATGGGTGAAGTGCCTGTGTTTGTTCCCCCTTCCCCAGGAAGCTGCGCTTTCCCTGAGAGCCATCCCTGCTATTTGCAAAAAGCCTCTTGAGAGAGCAGTCTGGGAACGTTTCCAGCCCAGCAGCCATCTCCACCTGCGCAGCCTTGCTGATTGCACTGGGGAGGCCTGGGGCCAGGTAGGCTGAATTTCCTGCATCCGAGCGGGGTGATCCCACTTCCCTGCATGGCAGCTCCCTGCTCCACCAGCAGCAAACACACCTGCCAGGATCCCACAGCATCACAGCCACAGCTCTGTGAGCTCCCCTGCAATAGGACCTGCTATAAGTGGAGGTGCTGCTAGCACAGATCCCAGGAAGGCAGATACTTTATCCCATGCAGTGACACCCCAGAGCCTACAGGGACCTCAGCTCAGGACAGTGACACCCAGGGTGCAAGGCAAACTACACCCTACATTGTCCAGAACCCCTGTTCCAAACAAAGAGCACCCCATCGCCTGCAGGGCTCTTATCCCAGGCCTGCAACATCCCAGACCATGTGGCATCTATTTCCCAGGCTGGGGGCATCCCGGGATCTGGATCCCAGCAAAGCTTTTTGATCCCATCCCCCGCCCTGCCCCTGTTGGCGAGTCAGCGTGGGCACCCAGGAAGCGGTAGCCCGGCTAATCCACGTCCGCCATGGGCACCTGACTGGAATGCAGAGGTGTGAAGTGAAGTGCTCCTGTTCCAGGCAGTTTCACAGTTTATTTTACACCCTATTAGATTCCAGCTGGCAGGAGTGCTCCCTATAAATATACATAAGGGCTCATTTACATGATGGTTTATTTGGAAGCAAATTCCACAGCTGCCTGGCAGCCAGCTCTTTTGCAGCAGGTGAGAATTCTGCGCATACACGTGTGTGGGGCGGGGGCGGCGGGGAATGCTGTAGAGAGAGAGAAAATCCATCGCAGGCATTAGAAGTGGATTCCCTGACTGATCCTGGGCTGCCCTGATCTGAATTTTGCTGCAATTTGCACAAAGGAAAAAATCTCCTTGTTAGACAGTGAATAGATTCAGGTGAGAGGCAGGATTGCCTCATAGCTAGGGAGTGAGAATCAGGGCTCCTGGCTTCTATCCCTGGGTGAGTCCCTTTCCCTGCTCTGTGACTCAGTTTCCCATTTTGTTAAATAGGGAGCACCTGGAGATGGGAAGCGCTAAGCATTTGGGTGTTAGTAATATTATCATTACTATTTACCATGTATATTACTGTAGCACCTATGAGCCCCAGCCCTGGACCATGTGCTAGGGACTGTACAAACAAACTCCAGGATGGTCTCTGCCCCCACAGAGCAGTTCCTCTTCCTTTCTGATCATGGTGCCTCTGGAAGCTGCAGCCCTGAGAAAGGAGCACATGAAAATCATGCCATGGTAGCAAGGTGTGGATTAGTAGTGGCAATATGGTCTAATCATTACAGCAGCAGGCCCCAGGACTCCTGGGTTCTATTCTTGGCTCTGCTGGGTGACCTTGGACCCAGATTCATAAAAGTAACTAGGCTCCTAACCCTCATTGATTACATACCTTTGACTAACTTCCACAGCCCTTTGAGGGTCTGAGTCTCAGGCTCCATTCCTCAGTTTCCCTCTCTGTGCCCTAGAAGTAACACTATCTCCCTACCTTGTGGGGTTGGCGGGGTTGTGAGGCTTAAAAAACTGCAGAGCACTTTGAGAGCCTCTCAGGAAATACAAAGCAGGACTGGGGGGCTGTTATACGAGCATGGCCAAGCTGTAGGATGATGGGCTGGTGCTCTAGCGCTCAGGACACTCTCTGCCACAGACACTCTTGGGTGACTTTGAGCAAGATACTTATTTAAGGACCTAACAGGGAGCTGCTGAGCTCGTGGTGTGGCGAGGGGTGTGGTGATGAAAACTGGACCGAGCCCTTGTTAAACTCAACAAAGATCTGAGGCGGTGGTGTTTGGATCCAGCACTAGATTACAGCCCTGGCTTCAAAGCCAGATCAAGGCTGGAATTTTAGTGACAGGATCTGAAATGTCATGAGCTATTCTAATCGGTTTTCTGCTCTCTGGTGGTTTCTCTCCAGAGCAATGTGGTCTAGTGGATAGTGCACCAGACTGGGATTCAAGAGATGCCTGGGTACTAGTCCCAACTCTGCTACTGGTCTGCTGGGTGACCTTAGACATGTCACTTCCCCTCTTTGTGCCTCAATTTTCCCACCTATAAAATGGGGATGATGCTGATCCCCTTTGTAAATCTTTGAAATGGATGAGTGAAAAGCAGCTACATAAGAACTAAGTGTTATTATTACACTGGGCTCCATCCAAATTGGATCTGGAAAACAGGGCTCACACAGTGCTGGATCCACAACCAGAACCAAACCCCACAGGTCTGAGTGTGGACCCGAGGAGCTGAATTTTTCCCTCCCTGGAAAGTCAGTGCAATTGGGTGGGATGATCCAGAGCAGAGGTTCCAGGTGGGGCCTGGCTCTAATTGGTGGGCCTGAATCGGCGCTCACTGATGCTGGTGTCAAGCTCGAGTCGCTCCACCAAAGCCAATGGGGCAACACAGTGTAAAGCCAATTCAAGAGGAGAATCTAGCCCATAATATCCATTGTGTCAACCACAGGCATCACCTAGATTTTGGGCTGAATTGATACCCAGGATCTGTGAGTAAGGGCCAAAAACGGAATGATGACTCTGACCCAGGGCCCCCTTGATGTGAGGGGGATGGGGGTGCATAGTCTTTTACAAGGATCCCACAGGTCAGATACGTTCATGATAGTTCACCAAAGGCTGCCAGGTGAGGTCTTTATTGAGAGCCACTAGCCCACTGGTCATCGTAATCCTTGCAAAATGTATGTAGAGATAATATTTAAGGAGTTATGTATCTACACTGAAAATTATATTCTTCTGGCCTTGGAGTTAAGGCAGGTCACCAGGAGAGGACACACCTCAGAGATTAGATAACAGACACCTATCTGCCTCTCTGGTCATTTGTGTGTTGTGTATTGTATGACTCACAACGTAGGTGTATTTGCATACTGAGCCAGAGGGAGGGGTATGCAAGGGGGAGGGCAAGCAGGGGCATGCCCCCCAATAATTGTCAGGGGCATAGAACTCCTCTGGCCCCGGGACGGTGGTGGGGGGAAGGAAGAGTGAGCTCCTTCTGGGGCTGGTGGGGGAGGTGGGCACAGAACCCAAAGGGGTCTAAGTTAAACAAGGGGTTCCGAAATCTACCAAAAAAAGGGAAATCTACGAGATGGAACAAACAGGAGGGGGTGGGGTCCTATTTATGTATAAAGACAAAGGATGGGAGCAGTGTACCTTGGGGTGCAAAGGACAGAAGAATCCTTTCCTAGGAGGCAGGCTGACAGTGCATCTTCCTCCAGAAAGGAGAGTCCCAGCCAACCTGGCTGTAAAGCACTGCAAGGATTTGGGGTGAGCATTCCTCTATGAGACACAGGAGCATCTAGTTATGTAAGTCTAGACTCTAGAATGTGTGTGATGATTTTATTTTATATGTAACCCTCTGTGTCCAATCTGGCCACTTGCTACTACTCCAATCTCTGCATAGTTGTGATTTCAGGCCTAAGAGCTGTGTGATAAGCAGAGCAGCGATCAAAGGTGGGACTGGTAAGCGGGGCAAACTGGTTCTCCGGAAGCAGGGAGTCTGTGAATTCTGTGGAGGCTTGGAGTGTGCCTATTGCTAACCTGTAGAGTAACAGCAAGGCCTGTGAGACCTAGAGTGTGGGTTGCCCGTGGTCTGTGAAGTTGGGGAGTTGACCCTGGCAGACACAGACAAAGCTTCCTCCCAACCCTGCGTACCCCTGGGAAGCATCACAGAGACCACATGGCACCAGCACTGAACCAAAACCCCAGTCCAATATTGTCTCTCTCCAGGTACATCACAGCTGCACCTAGAGGCACTCAGGACCCCAATGTGCAAGGCACTGCACAGACACACTTCCTCTCCCAAAGAGCTTCCAGGCCAGACAGACACGACAGCCAACTGGTATTACCAGCTGCATGTCACAGGCGGGGACCTGAGACAAGTTTTCTGCAGGGCTGAGTGGCTGAGTGAGTGGCTGTGTCTTCAGAAGAGCTCAGCACCCTGGGTGAAAATCCACACCCAGTCCTGGGTCCTGAGCACCTGAAGACTGGGCCCTGCTCAATGTGCCCCAACTCACCCAGGGGGCCTGTGACACAGCTGGAAATTGATCCCAGCTCTTCTGAATCTTAACCATGCAGCCATCCTTTCCTTTTGCCCAGGAGCAGGGACTTGGGTTTGGTCCCCCCTCTCCAACGAGTGACTGTTAGCCAAGATCTGACTCCCAGAGCCCTAAGCACTCCCTGTGTTCTTGCCCAGTCAGGCCATGAGGTCGGCGAAGTCCCTCTTTCCTTCTCCCACCGTTGGGAAGGTTTTGTGTTAGATTCAGCTCTGCAGCTGGGAGTACGTGGCCTGAATTCTGCCTGGGTTTGATATTAATGTGCCCTGATAGAAATGTTTGAGTCCTTCTCATGTTTATATCATGATTATTAGCTGAGTCACAGCTGGGGTGCTGCTAATTAAATGTATTTCTTAATTAACAAGATCACAGAGAAGGCACGCCAGCCGGGTTTGGCTTTCAATCACTGTTGACAAAGACAGCTGCTGCCAGACTGGGGGTGGCTTCTGTTGGAGACACAGTGCTAGCCCAAGGCTGGTCTGGCCAGGGTGCGAGCCATGTGCTGATGGGTTTATGGAGCAGACGTCTTGGGCCAGGGAGGGGCTCCTGACTGGCTTGCCCTGCCACCTGGTTACTATGTCACAATCTGAGCTAACACAGTGCGGATGGGACATCAAAAGCTGGCTGCAGCCCTGCCCAAAGCACCTCCTGGCCTCTTGGTAACCAAAACATGGGCTCGGATGCCAAACCCTGGCCCCAGACACCTCCAATCCCTCCATCTAGAGACTCCCCAAACCCTGCACCGCAGACCCCAAACTTTCACCCCAGAGACCCCCAAACCCTGCACCCAGATACCTCCAAACCTTCCAACTGCAGACCCCCAAATCTTGCACCTGGAGACCCCCAAACCCTCTATCTAGAGACCCCCAAAGCCTGCACCCAGATACCCTCAAATCCTGCATCCAAACACCCCCAAAGCCCTGCACCAAAGACTCAAAAACCCTCCACCTGGAGATCCCCAAACACTCCGTCTCAGACACCCCAAACCATGCACCTAAACACCCTCAAACTTTCACCCCAGTCACCCAAAAACTTCCAACCTCACTGTGAACAATATACACCTTATTTCCAGTCTGAATTTGTCTACCTTCAACTTCCAGCCATTGGATCACGTTAGACCTTTCTCGGCTAGATTGAAGAGCCCATTATTAAATATTTGCTCCCCACGTAGGTTCTTACAGACTGCAATCAAGTCATCCCAACCTTCTCTTTGTTAAGATAAATAGATTGAGCTCATTGAGTCTCTCGCTATAAGGCAGGTTTTCTAATCCTTTCATCATTCTTATGGCTCTTCTCTGAAACCTCTCCCAATTTATCAACATCCTTTTTGAATTGCGGGCACCAGAGCTGGACACAGCATTCCTGCAGCGGTCACACCAATGCCAAACGCAGAGGTAAAATAACCTCTCGACTCTGACTTGAGAGATCCCCCTGTTTATGGCCGATGGTGCCTGGTGAGAGCCCCACTGATCTCTGTGGCTGGGGCAAGGCCTGGATGGATGGGGAAGCTGCACTGAGTACAGGGCAAAGCACAGGGTAAAGACTAGGGGATTTTATGCTGCAGCCATTATAAGCCACAGGGAAGGGAGAGGAGCGGATCAAGGGATATTCGCCCCTATGCAAGCCAATGCAATGGAATGAATGGACATACCACAGTACCATTCAGTAACAGCTATTAATACTCGAGTATGCTCCTGCCAGCTGTGCTGCCTTGGGCTAGAGCTGCAGCATTGTTCTTTGCCAGCAGAATAACCCCATCCCCAGCTGTTAAGGGCGGGGAGGGAGGGAGGGTGGCAAAGAGTTTATGGGCCATTTCCTTTCTGCTTGCTCGAGCCGGCGGCACATGGAGCCCCTCTGCGCTTCCCAGGGATTTTGGTATGCTGCAGGACCGTGTGCTGCACAGTGGGATTAGCAGGGTATGCCTTCTGGGAACCGCCTCTAATTCGATTTGCCTTGTTTTCTGGCTGCAGCCTGGCTAAGTGATTGAAGTGTCTCAGTCTGGCTGCTTGAGAAGCAGGCCGCAGGTCTGCCCGTAGTCTCCCCCGTCCCCGCCTTCCCCTGCAACTCATCAGCATTCGAGTCACCGAGCGCCATCCATGCCAGGACACGCTGCTGCAGAAAAAGCTTCCCCCTCCGCCCCCACCCAAGCGCCGGCACGACACAGACTTGGCTGCTCGCGCATGAAAGGGGCAGGCTGCCAGGATCTGCCATGGCCAGGGGCAGCTGGTCTCATCTCGGCAGCCTCGTGTCCAGGGAGGAAAGGACAGAGTCCCCATGGGGACGAAGGCTACAGAGAGAGACTGTCACAAAGGCTGGGGGCCTTTCCCAGCTGGCTTGCCTGGCTGAGTGTAGCTGGGCAGCAGTTCCCCATCCGAGGGCTCGTGGGTGGCCTGTGTGAAGCGAATTTGCTGGATCTCAGTCCATTGTTAGCACCACTTGCCACCCCTCCCCTCCCAACCCTTGCTGGGCATCTCAGAGGAGTCGGGCTGTGGAGAGAAGCCCCTTAGGGGTTCCACAGGCAGGGCAGTGCAGCTCTGAGTGTGTACTGCCCCTGCCAATGGCAAACTCTTTGGAAATCAGCTGGGGGATCTCCCTGCGAGCCGGGATGATGGGAGCCTGACTCCACACAAGGCTGTAGGCCAAACACTGGAGGAATGAGGCACTGTCCTTTAGGGGGCAGTTTATCCCCAGGGGAAGGTAGGTGGCACCAGGCAAACATTCCTCCCAGCCTTGCTGCACCTCCTCCTCATCCCCACTGCATTCCAGTGATAATATTATACCAAAAGGTGCATTGGCCATCCATGGATCTCAAAGTACAACACAAATTAACCTTCAGAGGGACAGGGAAGCATCGTTATCCCTAGATGGGGAAATTGAGGCATGCCAGGAGGCAAGGGGCATAGTGCTACTGTGCTGACTAGCACCTGGGGATTCCCCAAATGAGAGGGGGAATGCCTAAGCGGCTGGGTACACTGGCTCTCCGGCTGCTTGGCCGCTTGTCTCGGAAGGACCCAATCTTTCAACAGCAGAGGGCCCAATTCTCAGGCCTACACTCAGGGTTGCTTATGTTGCTCTGGCAAGGCCTTAAAGTGAGTGGGAACAACCCTCTAGAGTGTCCCCACTGTGTGGGGTGGGGATCTGCCAACCGGCGTGAAACTAGGGAACTGGATCTACATCCTGGAGTGCCGGGAGCATGCTGGGGTGGGGACGGGGCCTGGCCAGAATGCACTGCTGGTTCCCAGGGCCTTTGAGGGGCCCTGGAAAGCAGGATGGATGTCAGGGACTAGAATATGGGGCACACAAGATGGCTTAAAGCTGCTTTTCCTGTCTCTCTCCCCAAACACTTCCCCTTCCCCCCGTTCACCGCCCTCCCAAGTGCTGGGGTGCGTTCCCTGAGGATCAGGCCCTGAAAGACAATGGAGTTTACCTAGTCCTGGGATGGGCAAAACCAGAACCTGGAATCCAAATGCCTCTGAACTCTAGCTCTGCCGTGAGCCCCTGGTCTCTGCTGAAGCTGGTCCAGCTCAGACGAGCTCAGCTGGCTCAATCACCTTTCCCAACAGCACCTATAACCCCCAGCAGCTGGGTCTATTTCTTGCCTCCCTTCTGGAGTGTTTTCCCTCGGGCGCTGGCTGGTTCTGCCTGCCCCTGTGCCTGCCCCGTCTACTCCCCCTCGCTTTTCCCTGGCTAAGCATGGGGCCACGAATGCAGCGGCATTGAGATTTCTCCCCTCGGTTGGCAGGCTGAGCATGTCCTGCCATGGAGAGATGCCTCGACGGAACGCACACACCCAGGGACAACGTGATCGCCACAGGAACTGCCTCCCCTGCTTGCTGGCCTTTCACTTTGCAGCCTCTGGCCAGGCACCTGGTGGGCATCTCCCTTGATCCTCAGCTATGTTAAGGCTCCTTTATGTTGCCCGGGCAGTGCAAAGGGGCCTTCAGGGTGGGAACAGCCCACTGGGGTTCCCTTCTGTGTAGGGGGCCTCCCCAGCCAGGTAGGGCTACCAGTGTGGGAGGCAAGAGGGAGTGCAGATGGGATGGAGTCCATAGCTCCGTGGCTTTTCCTTGCTTCTCAGTGGAAACCAGCACATAAGTTAAAGAAGACCCGAAGCAGCAGACTAGGACTGAGATTTCCTGGGGAGTTTGAATCAGAGAATCCAGCTCTTTGCAAGATGCCGAGGGCTACCATGACTCCCTCCTGCCTTCTTCCTGCTCTAACACCTCCCCTCACAGCATACGCCTGCCCCCTCCCTAGCATCCTGTGATTAGGGTGACCAGACAGCAAGTGTGAAAAATTGGGACGGGGTGGGGGAGTAATAGGAGCCTATATAAGAAAAAGACCCAAAAATCGGGACTGTCCCTATAAAATCAGGACACCTGGTCACCCTACCCGTGATGAGCACCAGCGTCCTCTGCCTTGGGATTCTCAGGCAAGTCACTTTGTTGCTCTGTGCCTCAGTTTCCACCCACAGATCTCAGGGAGGCTAGCGTTTCACGAGGTGCTTTGAGATCTTTGGCCAGCGGCTGTGTTTGAAGGGGAACTGCCCCCAGTGGAGACAGCGGCCCCAGGGCATTGATGGCCTTATGCCAGGGGTGCCTTTGACCTGGGAAATCTCTTATTTAAAGTGCGCGGGGCAAGCAGCAGGCCATCAACGACAAGCCCCCATGAGCCGCGCAAGGCTGCGAAGCAGGGAGAGAATTCTGCTGCCTTTGCAGTTTAAACCTGCACTGCTCCCTTAATGGAGACCTGGCTATCCCCCCGCCCTCCCCTCCGTGAGGGCCGCAGGGCTGCCTGGGAGAGAGGCTGAGCAGGTATCTCTGACTCCGGCTGCTGGGCGAGGGCAGAGGCACACTACAGGGCTGTCCTGGGGGTTCCACAACTCCTGCCCTCGGCATCTCCGCGGGAACCTCCATAGATGGAGAGAAAGGCAGCTGCTCCAACCGGTGGGGAGGAATTCTTCAGAACCTGGAAGGGCCGGGGGGGCCAACAGTCCTTTCGTGCCGGGGATTATTTGATCCTAAGCGACTGTCCGCCTCCCCCCACGCCCCCAACATCCCTCCAGAATAAAAGCTTAGAGCCGACTGCCGAGGCAACATTCTCCAGCCCGGACCCCCCGCCCAACTTGGGCACATGCATGCACTGGATGTGTGCACCCACGTTCCCACCCACTCTGAGCATGGATGCACATGCACACCCTGAACACATGCCCACACTCAGCATGTGCACACAGAGCACAAACCTGGCACACAGACATGCCTGTGCACATGCACACATGGTGCACACGCACACCAAGCACACGCCTGGCACAGACACCCATGCTCACACGGTGCACATACAGCCACTGAGCACAGAGCCTTCCTGCAGTGCAGATGCCCATGAGCTAAAACGCCCCTGAGTCCAATCTTAGAGGAGCCCTGGCTGCTGGGAGCTCACCGGGGACAATGTATAAAGCTCAGCCCCACCAGGCCCTACCTCCCCTGACACCACGGGGAGCGCTGGCCAAGGGGTGCTCCCAGGCCTGGCTCCTCTGGGAACAGCGGGGGGAACTCTACACTGGCTGCAGTCAAGCCTTTTATTCTTGTAACAGGCCCCTGAATGGGGAGCTGCCAAGCTGGTGCCCTACTCAGTGCGAAAGGGGGGGTTGATGTGGCCTCCCAGGTGGGCAGGGCATCCCAGCCCTCCAAGTGGTGACACAGTCACAGGATTCCCAGGGAGAAGGCAGCACAGGCTCACTGTTGCATGTGTGTGTGTGTGAGGGACTTCAGAGTCCCTTGTCCTGTCCCTTGGATGCCTGTGGTCAGATGGGGTCAGTGATGGCTTTAGGACTGCAGGGCTTTAGTAGTGGAGTCCAGGCCAGGCCAGTGCCCAGGCAAACACCAGGTTGGGAACTGGAGAGCCAGAGAGAACCACAGGGTCTGCCTGCATCCAGCCACCTCAGTAAAGGATGCCCTTTATATTCACTGCAGCTGGAATTCAGCGTAACTTCCCTTCCCCTCCTGTCGCTGCTTTCACCTGCTTCCTGCGCAGGCTCTCGGGGAATCCTGTTACCCTCATAAAGAGCTGGGGAGAACCCTGTGGGTCAGGGCAAGCTTTCTCCTTCACCCAGCAGAGTGGGAGTGGGAAGGGGCTGGAGGCAGAGCAGGGCTGGGATGGTGGGGAGAGAGGCTGCATTACAGTCAGAGGGTCCCATCCACTAGGGTGATCAGATGTACCGATTTTATAGGACAGTCCCAATTTTTGGGTCTTTTTCTTATATAGGATACTATTACCACCCCACCCCTGTCTCGATTTTTCACATTTGCTGTCTGGTCACCCTACGTCCATGACTGCTGAGGCCAGGAAGGGACCCAGCTGGTGACACCATGTGTGTTAGCCCACCTGGGAGCTGGAGAGCCAGAGAGACCCTACAGCCTCCATAAAAAATCCCCTTTACATTCATTGCAGCCGACCCCTGACTCTTCTTCCCCACCCACAAGGGGTAATCCAGGGGGCTTCAAACCCAAGCCATGTTCATGCCAATGCAGGAAATGAATGGCCACTGCCTGTCGCCACCCCACCGGTAGAGCCCTGCTGCTGTGACACAGAATCACCCCTCTGTCCCAGCATCACACAGCCTCTCCCTTGCATCCCTGGGTCCCCATCACATCTGCCTGCCCCTAGCTTGCATGGGAGGCTATGAGGCCCCCCCGTAGGGAGGCCCACTGGTCCCCCATCTCAAACAGGCTGTGTGGGTGGCAGGGCTGGCGGGGAGGCATGCGGGGGAAGGATGCAGGAGAAATAAGGCAGCTGGTTCCTGGGGGCACGTGAGTTCTTCCCCTGCCCATGTCACTTTTGCACAAGGGCAAATGAGCCAGGATAACCTAGGGAGAGGTTTCGAAATGGGTGGGCCCTGGGTCAGGGAGGTCAGGCTGTGGCTGGGGGGGACATTCATAGCATGGCAGGGAGAGGCAGAGGGAGATGCAGCAGACCC
Source organism: Chelonoidis abingdonii (assembly GCF_003597395.2). NCBI lineage: Eukaryota > Metazoa > Chordata > Testudines > Testudinidae > Chelonoidis > Chelonoidis abingdonii. The sequence continues at coordinate 20,982,670 of NC_133772.1, forward strand.
ATCAACACCAGGGGCTGCTCCAGATCTCAGACTCAGGGTCAGGTAGAGAGGCTGAGCGAGCATCTCTGACTCTAGGCTGCTGGGTGAGGGCAGAGAAGGGGGAGCTGGAATCTCAGCTCCCTTCCCCTGGGCACATGACAGGGTGGGTGAGCGCCAGCACATGGAGGCCTGAAGCATCTGATGTCAGTTGCCGTTGGCGACAGGAGCCTGGACTGGATGGCCCATTGGACTAGACGGTGGGCCAATTCCCATTCTCCGAGAGGACGTGTTTGCTGGGCCTGATTTGGAAGCTTCTATTGGTGTTGATTTTGTTTGTTTTTTAATGATCTCTGTAAAAGTTCAGCGGCGCCCTATAGAGCGTGACCCCTATCAAGCACAGACTTCTATAGATCACAGCTCAACTGAGAAGAGACCCCTGTTGAAGACAACCCTGGTAGAATGCAGAACCCTATGGAGCACAGCCCCTATAGAGCACATGCCCCTGTGGAAGATAGGACCCTGTGGAACACAGCCCCTGTAAATTACAGGCCCCTATGGAGCAAAGCCCTATAGAGCACAGCCCCAGTGGTGCACAGAACCCTACAGAGCAAAGTGCCTATACAGCACAGGCCCCTATGGAGCACAACCCCTCTTGAGAGCAGGCCCCTATAGAGCAAATCCCCTATAGAGCACAGACCCGTGTGGAGTACAGCCCCTATGGAGCAAAGCACCTATACAGCCCAGCTCCCATTCAGCACAGGCCCCTATGGAGCACCACTCCCATGCAGGGCAGGCCCCTATGGCGCACAGACACTCCAGAACACAGGCCCCCCCCATCAAGGACTCACAGATCGTGCCCACTCTTGGCCCTGTGTAGTCCGTGGGAGGTGCGCCTTTCAGTGAGACAGCCCTTCTCGGAAGTCCACTCTCTCCCGGGGTTGGCCCCTCCACCTCCTGGAGCCGCACCTCTTTGAGCCTTAGCACACCTGTTTCTCGCTGTGGGCCCTCTCAGGGAGTCCACTTGCTCTGGACCCCCGGGGCCTCCACCTCCCTAAAGGGATGATGCAACCCTGTTCTCTAGACCGGAGTGACTCTCAGCCAGCATAAAACAGGAGGGTTTATTGAGCATTGAACACAGCACAGGAAACTCTCCGGGTCTCAGACCTGGCCTCCCTCAGCCCAACACATCTCAATCTCCCCTACATCCAGTTGGGCTCTGCCTGCCCCCTCTCTCCAGCCCAGACCCCCCCTGCTTCCCAGCTGGGCTTCTGATATCCCCGGCCCCAAACCCCGCTTCTGTCCATTGTCTTCTCTCTAGGTAAACATGGTCGTAAACTGGGTGGCCTGGGCCTCCTCTCCTCTCAGCCCTCTGGCTGGAACCAGCTGCTTAGGTCATGGGATCCTCTCTCCGCAGCCCATTGTCCTTCCACTGGCCAGAACTGGCTGTGACTCCTGAGCTGCATCTCTGGGTCACCGTGTCACCAGTTGCTGGGGTCTCCATCCTCCAGGCCATGGACTGGGGTCCCAAGTTCCCTCTCCGGTCCTCCATAACATCAAACTCCCTCTCCCCTCACCTTGTTAAACCAGTAACACCCTGGGACACCGAGTCCCCCTCCCTCTGCATGCAAACCATTGGAAAACCATGAAAAAATTAAAAAAATCCCCCACTTGAGATAGTTCCTAAAGGCCCCTTTCATAATGCAGCCCCAGTGCTCCCCTTAAAGTATAGGCCCCATTCAGAGTGCTGGACTCCCCATGAGGAGCATCCTCCCCCCTCATGGTGCAGCTACCCCCGCCCAAGAGCGCAGCCCCCTTTAAGAGTGGCTCTCCTGCCTCTCAGGCCATGGTTCGGACCATGCGGCATCCAGCCCAGCCGGCAGCACCTGCTAATGCAGCAGCAGAGGGGAGGGGGAGCGAGCGGAGGCAGGGAGCCTTCTCCTGTCCTTGGATGAACTCCGCGCTCACTCATTAGAGATGCCGCTGCCACCGCCTCCTTGGGAAGCTTCTTGCACACAGGGATATTTTTAGTCTCTGCTTTATACCCAGAGCAGGTTCTGCGCTACTTTCTCAGTGTAAAACAGGCTGTCAAAGGAGCTGCCAAGGCAACCCAGCTGCAGTTCAGCCAGTCTCCTCCAGCTGGGGACCTGGAACGACTCCTGTGGCGCTCAGGACCCGGGAAATCTCCCAGCCCCCCCATCCTCTGCCCAGCCAGGAAAAGGAGCAGAAATCGCGGCCGAAGCGCTGGAGGCAAAGCAACCTCTTGCTCAGCTCTATAACGCCATCAAACCCAGCCTAGATACAGCGCAGGGGGAGGGACGAGAGACGGGGGTGTCTGGGGATGGATGGAGGGACAGATAGAGTCTGAGGCCAGAAGTGCCTGACCTCCTGTGTAACACGGGCCAGAGAATGTCCTCAAAATAATTCTTAGAGCAGAGCTCTGACAAAATCAGCCAATCTTGAGCTAACAATTGTCAGTGACGGAGAATTCACTCCAATCCGTGATAGATAGATAGATAGATAGATAGATAGATAGATAGATAGATAGATAGATAGATAGGCAGGACCCTATGAAGTATCCTACCAAATACCCATGGTTGTTACAGCCTGAGAATACCAAATCACAGCCCCCTGGGCAGAGTGCTCCTTGGAAACCCCCACTGGTGAGAGACAGTACCTCCCTGCCAGGGCTGAGGGTGGAGACCCCACTGGAAACATAGTAAAATGACTCCGAATGGGCAGCTGTGAGGACCATGGACCTGCGTCAGAAGAGCCTTCAGTGTGCCCTGTGCTGTCTAACTAGAGAACAGGCTGCAATCAGAAGCCCTGAGGTGGGGCTGGGACTCCCTGGTGTCTTTGGAGATGGCAGGAGGGAGTGGCTGGGGGGGAGGGGCCAGCTTGCTACATGAGGGAATACTGAGCTCAGGTGGCAAGGTCGGGATTGACCAAGTGCACAGAATGGGAGTCCTGTGGCTCGAGATGCCCTAAGGAAAGCAAGGGGGCCAGGAGAGAAGGAGGCTGCTGCTGTCACCAGGGCAAATCCATCTCACTATGCAGCTAGGCCAGGAGGTTTCTGTTAGATGCAGGGCACGTAGTGGGGCTAGGAGCTTCACTATTTGTAAGTACAGACTGGATGGAGGGAGCCTGGGGGATCCAGGGGGCCCAGGGTGTATGGAGCTGCACGTGGAATCTTGTAAAGCCTGGGTGTCCACGGCAGCACTGGGCAAGTGGAGGGGCTGGTGGGGTCTCAAGAACTACCAGGGGGCTCGTGGTGCAGGCTGAGTGAAGAGGCTCATTCAGAGAGCAGGTGGGTCGGTCTCTGCTGGAGACCAACGTGTATCAGGGCCTCTGGTTCCCTGCTGAGGCCCATGGTTAGTCTCTGACGTGGGGAGTGGGTTCTCCAGCCTGCTTCTGGATTTGATTAACCCCAGCAGGGACTGGCCAGATAAAAGGGGAAGAGGGCTAGGTCCTCCAGGCCTGGTGCTCTGGATTCGAGCCGTCCCCTCCATCCCACAGGAGGTGGGGCAGGACACCTGTCACACATAGCCCAGAGGATGAGCCCAGCTGCTCTCAGCCCATCCTCCTCATGCTTCTGTGATAACCTTCCCATGCCTGGAGAAGTGGGCATGCTCTCCCTAGTGGTATCTGCATGTGCACTGGGTATGCTCAGTAAGGGGCCCTCCTCACCCCTGGAGCTAACCCTCCCCCATACCCCAATCATCTTCATCTTCAATGCACAGTTCATCTCTTGACCCTGGCTTTTCCCAGGGGGTGAAGGGAGCTCGGCTGACTCTGGCTGATGGAGCAGAGAGGGGGCGGTGAGTTTTGGCTGGGTTTTTGCAATATGAAATGCTGCCTGATTTGGACTGTGCACCTGCCCTGGGGGATGCTGTGAGGACCAAAGCGCTAAATAATTTGAAGTGTTGCTGAGGCCTGGATTCTGCCCCAAATGTCTCTGCTGCAGAAGTAGATGGAGCAGCGCCACCTCCTGGCCAGAGCGGGCAAGGAGAGAGGGCGTAACCCAAATGTCCGCTCCTCACACAAACAAACACACGCACACACCCATGGGTGCCAAAACAAATGCACATGGCCGCACACAGACACACGACACGCAGCCATAAGTCAGGGCCACACACAAATGCACATGGCCGCACACAGACACACAATGCCCAGATCTAAGAGTTGCACACAGGGACAGCCACAAATGCCCACCCAGACGTGTGCATTGCTGTATGATCCCATGCCCCCAAGCCCCATCACACCAGGCTAAATTCAGCTCTGGTGTAAATAGCGTGACCAGATTCCCGATTTTATAGGGACAGTCCCGATATTTGGGGTTTTGTCTTATATAGCTGCCAATTACCCCTCACTCCTTGTGCCAGTTTTTCACCCTTGCTATCTGGTCACCCTAGGTGTAAATGGACACAACTCCTTTGATGCAGATTACACTAGGCCTGAATTTGGCTCTTGCTGTCCTCTTTCCCTAGTTGCAGGATTTCCCACGTGTCTCATCCCTTCTGCTTTCTCTGGTCACTGGGCCCTATGAACCGTCCCTGTCCCCTGTCCATTCCCTGCCCCTACAGTCTGGCTAAGGAGGCAGCTCCATAGTGGGGATGAGCAGCTTGTAGGGACTGGCTGAACAGAAGAAGAGGGCAGTGGAGAGGATTTGCAGAAGGACCTGCCACTCAACAAATCTCCAATTCCCCTCCCTCGCACCCGTTTTATCAATGGGCGGGTGGCTCCCACTTCCCCAGCGTGACTCGCCTCACCCTGTGGGTTTCACATGTTCTGGTCGGCATTTACAAGAAAAGGCCTGGGGGGGGAGCAGCTGGGGGAATTCCAGTAAGTGGCCTCGAGCCCTTCCTCATTCTCGAGAATAGGAAGTTGTTCGACTTCTCCTTGGGGTTTTCAGTTTCTGCTTAATGAGGAAAGAGGCCAAACTGCTCTGACCACGTCTCTCCCCCGCAGCAGCAACAACATGTTCCACGCAGTCCCGATTATCTCTCCCCCCGCCTTGCACCATGACCCGAGCCATGCTTTAACAGGCAATGCTGCCCCGGGAAGCATCCCTCTCTGACCCCTGCTGGGGTTTTCCCCTGCTGGGAGCACGAGCAAGCCCATTGGGTGCAAACAGCCACAGCAGGCCCATTTCCCAGCCACTCCGGCAATGACACTCTCCCAGGGCTGCTGGTCTTGACCCCATCCTTGGCATGTCAACAAACAGCCAGGTGGCCAGCTGGAGACGGGAATGCAGGCCCCTGACACACGAATCAGGAGGATTTTTGCATGGGGCCACCTCGGACAATTCAGCCCAGGCTGCAGTCTCAGCAGGCAGGGCCATCCTTGGCAGAGGGCAGAGGGCATGAGTGGGCTGAGAGCTCATGACTCGAGCCACCGAGAAAATCAGGGTGTCTCCTCTTTATGTCCTGGCTTGGGCATGTCCCAGACCCCTCTCTCCTGCTCTGACGCAGCCTCTCCAGAACACGCCAGTCCTTGCTCATGTTCCCTGACTACAACCCCCTTCCCTCGTCCAGATGGCTTGGGCCTAGTGAAGTGGCACACACACAGTCAATGCCTTCCACCTCCTCCTTTCCCCAGCCCACAAAGGCCAGGGGCACTTGCAGCCCAGACATTCACCTAGCCTCAGCCAGGGGTTTGCCATTTTGCATTCCAACCAAAGACACTTGGCCTTGAAAACCTGAGACCTTTGGGGTGGAAAATGGACATTCCACCCACACTCCCCACTGCCCTGGGCCAGGGACAAAACAGCAGCAATTCCTACATGAAACAGAGCAACAGAACCAACGCTGGGCACGTTACCACAGCCCCATGGCTCTCAGGGCCCCGATCCTGATGTCAGATCCCCTTGTGCCCGTGTGTGGAGAACAGACACAGACAGCATGTGCCTCAGCAAAGGCCTTAACAATGGCCTCCTACCCACAGATCCCTTCTCTGATTGCATCTTCCAGGCAGCATGTCAATGGGACACCACCTGGGCATAATGGTCCATCTGAGCAGACCCCATTGTAGGGTAGGGCCTGGATTTCTGCCACTTCCTCAGCCTAGAAACTGGTGCAAGAACCTGAGGACATCCCCTTCATGTTCCGCCTCAGGACTTTGGAGCAAAGGCTGGGTCCCAGGGAAACCCCTGTTTTGACACTGAGCCCAGTGCATGCTGGGACAGGACTTGGGGATTTTAGTGTGGAGACCCAAGCAGTGAAGAAGGGCTCACCAGAGCTCCTAGTTCTGCACCTAGTTCTCGAGTCTTGGTGCTTTGACGGAAGCAGCTCCCGGCAACACAAGTGCAGGCACAGCAGGGAAAATGAACGATAATGAAGGGTAACCAACCAGCCACTTCCCTTGTCATTTACGACTCAGGATGTTTGTGTGACAACAGGGGCTGGGCTGCTCAGGTTTGCTGTTCATCTGCTCCAGCTGCCTGTTCTCCACCTGGAGCCTTCGTCAGCCATGTGTCATCAGAACCATTTCCATGGCAGCTAATTACAGGAGAGCAGAACATCTTCAGGTGCAGACCCAGCAGCAGGAAGAACAGGTGAATCATCAAGGATCTTTTCTTCACTCAGGTGAGTTGCCCGTTCGAATCCACAGAGGGCCTGGGAACTAGTACAGCTCTTGACTAGCAAAGTTTCAGCTTGACGGCTTGTCCTGCTGGGGGTTCCTTATTACGTGACATGGTCCCTTCTGGGCTGCGAGGCCAAGAGCTGGGATGGATTCCACGGAATTCTAGGTTTAAACCACAAGCCTCTAAATGGAGCAGCCCCTCCCCCCACCCTGCTCCTGGAGATGTCTTCCAGTAACAGGAAGGGCTGGTGGCTTGATGCTGCTTCTGGGACAGATGATGTTGCCAAGAGATTAGCTAATATGTTCTGGCCTAAGGACGCCAGGCGGGGGGCGGGCGGGGTGGAGCTGTGGGTTCCTGGCAGCTGTGCACATCTGCATCTTGGAACAGGCTGTGAATTGCTCCAGTAACAGCTGGGAGAGCATAGGCGTGAGGGGAGGGGGAGAAGGAGAGAGGGTGGAGCTAGAGGCAGGTAGACCTGGGAGGGGTGATGGGCTGCAGGCAGGAGAAGAGTGGGGCAAGGCTCCCAGAGGATTTCAACACACATTGCGAGCTGCGGGAGTCAGACAGACCCAGTCAGGAGGCTACAGCAGGGCTATCCAATGGTTTCCTGCTTCCATTGCAAGGCACTGGCATTTGGTTCACATCATTGCCTCCACCATTCTCTGCTTGCTGCTCCCCCTGTCTCTCCTCCCTGACATGTTTGCACCCCGCCCTGGTTTCTCTGTATCCATTCCATCTTGACTGGCCCCAATCTCTCTGGTGGCCCTACCCCCGGTGACTGGGAGGATGGCCATGTCCGTCTCTTCAGCGAGCGACGAACAGGCTGACTGCCCTACGAGAGGGCAGCCTGTGGCTTTGCTACGGCTTTACAGGTGGCCAGCTCCAGGAACAGCCCCTCCCAGTGGGGCCGTACAGTGCCAGGCACATATTGGCTGGTACTGCAATAGTTCCCCCTGGCCCGGCCCTGCCCCTGGCAGCTACAGAACCCAGGAAGGGATCAAACTGTAAAGCACAAGGAGTGGGATGTATGGATAGATGTAAAAATAGAAACAGGTTGACCTTTGGACACAATTTCTGCAGTTTACGGGCCCTAGGTAAACAGGAAGTCTGTTTACGAGGTGCCCTTCATGAGCCAGCTAATGACAGCCTAGCCCTGGGAGTTTGTTTTGTTTCTCTCTCACACGCAGAGGGATGCCAAGCAGGAAGCATGCCAGGGGAGATGCTCCAGCTCTGCCGGCTTCTCCAACTCATTAACACCCCCTCTCCACCAACTGCAGCCAAGGGAGAGTTTGCAAGGCTGGCCAGGGGCTGAGGCTTCCCCAGTGCCTGAGAAGTCCTGGATGAAGAGAGAAGTGGGGTGGGGCCCATATATTGGGGAAGGGGAGCACAGGATGCAGATGGAAAGGGAAGGCCAGAGGTGGAGGAGCAAGGTGGGGCAGGGCGGGGCTGGCAAGAGTGGGGCATCTCAGTGGAGACCAAAGCCTGCCTGGGCCGTGGAGACTGAATCCTCTCTCCGGCCCAGGGGCAGTGTGTGCGGGCACTGGCTGTCTCTGTAGCAGTAGCTCTGTATGACCGGGGTGGGCGGGCTGGGGGCCAGCCTCCACCAGCCTGGGAGCAGGGCCCAGGAGGAACCACCACCTCGCTGTGGTAACGGCCCACTCCTCTTGCACCAGGGCACGTTACAGAGCACCCACCCACCACAGGGCCAGGCTGCGGAGCACGGGAACTGCAACCCGGTTTGGCCTGGACCTTCACCCCTATCCTTCAGCCCTTCCGCTTTTCACCCATCACTGTCCGCAAAGGCGCTGACTCCACTTCTGGGCTCTTTCCCGCTCTGCTTCTGGCTCTGTGCTGCCCCCCCGGTGTGCAGAAGGCGCATTACAGACCTTCTCCCATTCCCCATGCGTACAGGAGTTTGTCTTCTCTCCAGATTGCCCTGATTTCCAACTTCCACCTTAAGTGAAGCTTTAATTTCCTAGTCTGGTTACCGGATTCCAGCCCTAACAAGGACGAGTCAATCTTTGATCCCTCTGTGCGATCCTGGGCTCCCAGGGACTAATCATTCCTGGTCCTGTATGTCTCAGAGAAGTCACAAAGCAGCAATCATTTGCCCCTCCCTGAGTCGCTGGGATAAGCAAGGAGGCTGATGGAACATATGAACGGCCATACTGGGTCAGACCAATGGTCCATCTGGCTCACTATCCTGTCTTCTGACAGTGGCCAATGCCTGGTGCATCAGAGGGAATGAACACAATATGGCGTGATCCATCCCCTATCGTCCAGTACCAGCTTCTGGCAGACAGAGGCTAGGGACACCCAGAGCATGGTGTTGCATCCCTGACCATCCTGGCTAATAGCCATTGATGGACCTATCCTCCAGGAACTTATTTAATTCTTTTTTTGAACGCTGTTATACTTTTGGCCTTCACAACATCCCCTGGCAAGGAGTTTCACAGGTTGACTGTGCATTATGTGAAGAAGTACTTCCTTCTGTTTGAAGGAATTCCAGGCCAGGCATCTTCTTTCTCGGGGTAGGTCACTGGGCGAATGTTTACAGCTTTTCCTAAAACTCTCCTCTGCCTACAACCAGGGCCTGCTCTAGGTCTTTTGCCACCTCAAGCAAAAAAAATTTTGGCTGCCCCCCACCCCTGGGCTCTCACTCCTCCACACCAGTGCCCTCTTGCATCCCCTGCCGCCCGAGCCCTGGGCTCTCTCTTCCCCCTCACCTGCACCCCCTGCCACCCCAGTGCTGGGCTTCCCCACCTCAGTGCTGACTCCGCCCACTCCCCCCTCACCTCCAGCCAGTCCGGTGCTGGCAGGATTGGGATAAGCAGCGAGGCTTCTGGGCCGCACCCCACCCTCTATGGCCCCACTGCTGCTGCTGCTTCTGGCCACCCTGCTGCAGCCCCTGGGCAGCTCAGGCCGCTTCACCCAGCCCCTGCTGCGGCACTGGGGGGCAGCCGCCCTGCAGCACCTGCAGGCAGTGCTGTGCACCCAGTGCAGCGGCCCCCAGCCAGAGTGTCCCCTGCTCAGAGCCCGCTCGGCCCATCCACAAGGTGCGGGCACTGCTCCCCCGCGGCGCGAACCGCAGCAGCCCTAGGGTGCCCCCTGCGCATGACGTGCTGCTGCTGCCAAGGCCGGCTCTAGGCTTTTGCTGCCCGAAGCAAAAAAAAGATGGCCACAACAGCGCCCCTGAAAATGTGCTGCCCCAAGCACATGCTTGGTTTGCTGGTGCCTAGAGCTGGCCCTGCCTACAACAAGCTTGGCACTGTTCAGGCAGCTGGTGTGCTATGGCCACTGCTCGTCCTGCTGATTATCACTGTCTTTCTCTTTTCTCTTGCTTCCCATTCATTGCATCCACCTATTGGCGCTCATCTTATACATCCATTGTAAGGTCTTTGGGGCAGGGATTGTCTCTTTGTTATGTGTGTGCAACACCTTGCATAGTGGGGCCCTGAACATGGCCCCTAGCTGCTACCTTAATACGCAGACTAATAACCTTACCTTTGTCTTGAAAGAAATTCAACACTTTGCTCTCCCGAACCCCTCTCCCATAGGCTGTCACAGCGAGTTAGCACCATCCCTATCTGCTCAGCTCGGTATGGCTGAGCTGGTTCATATCGCAAGCTTGTCACCCAGATGGCAGCAGCTGCTTGCCCTAACTCCAGGTCCCAGGAGAGGTCTAGTGTAGTTGGCTGGCTGGGATTGAGGGACGAACAGGACTACAATCCCAGAGGGCATTGGGGTGACCAGACAGCAAGTGTGAAAAATCAGGACAGGGGGTGGGGGGACATCTGGTCACCCTAGAGGTCATAGAAGGGCAGGAGAGAAGTGCAAGGGGTACCACAGGTCAGGATTGAGGGGCATTTGTAACGGTGTGTGGCGTCCCAGGCGTGGAAAAGCATGTGGGCTGCAGATCGGGCATGACTCGCAGGAGGTACACTGACAAAGCCCTAGGAGGTCCCAGGAATGGAATAGCAGAGCATGCTGCAGTTCAGTTTCAAGTGGGACTGTGGGAGATATTTGGGGGTCCCAGGACTGCTGCAAGTCAGAATTAGGCTGCATTGACAGAGCAAGGTGGGGAGCCTAAGACAGAAATTGCAGGAGTAGTTGGTCAGGAATAGAGTGTGTTGGCCGAGCTGTGGGGTTCCAGAACTGGACTAGCAAAGAGTGCTGCAACTCGGGTCCGGAGAAGGTTCACTGGCAGCGGTGTGTGGGGTCCCAGGCCAGGGACGGTTGCAGGTTGTATAGGCATGCACTGGCAGAGCCCTGCCTTGGTACATGCACAGCCTCTTCCCCCATGCTACGGACATGGAGAGCGGTACCAGAATCTCCATCACACCAGTCTGGGAAACTCACCAAGAAAGTAAGACAAAGTAAAGACTTGAATGAAACTGCGCTTCATCACCCTTGAGGTTTGTCACCACTATCACTCCCTTTGCGGTGGTGCTAGAAAAGTTTAAGATCTCCTCCCCCAGAGTAATGTGAATAGAAGTCACATCTATTAGATACTCCTAGCATAGCCAAGTGCAGCAGAACAGTTAGGTTTTACTGCTCTCTGGTGGCAACTGGTGGAATGATGGATCACCCACTGGAACTGCAATTCTACCAGTGCTCTCACTGGAAGATGAGAGGACGAAGTGGCTGGGAATTTTCCAGTGAAACGTTTTTCACTAGAAAACGCCAATCTGTCGAAACCAAAACTTCTCCTGGGAAAGGGGCAGTTTCCACGACTTTTTCAAGTTGAAGAAAGAAAAAAAGGAAAACAGTTTCAAAGCTGTCACCGCGTTTCATTTGGACATTTTCGAAACCAAAAGTTCTGGTTTGAAGCAGCTTTTCGTTTGAAATGCAAGCTAATGATAGTAAAATAAAGGTAAGAAGATGAAAAATGGTCTGCAGTGGAACAAAACATGTCGATTGACCCGAACCGATTGCTTTTGGAGGGGAGCGGGGGCGGTGGGGTATTTTTTCCTCCTTCCACATTTTTGGTTTACAACATTTTTCAAGATTTCAATTTTTCATCCCAAGTCTGGGCAGGAAAATGTTTTGATCTCTTGAAAAACTGTCACAGGACGGGAAACCTGGTTCCCACCCAGCTGGAGTGGCTGGGTTAAGCTAATCATGGGAGGAACCTCCTGCCGTGGCCCCCCATCCCCGTCCCATCTCTTCCCTCTTCTATTTGGTCATTCAGTTCCAGCCCCCCATCCTTCCCCCACATGACTCCAGCAGCACTTCCCTCATCTCAGCCTCCTTCATTGTCTGTTTCCCCAGCTTCCTCCAGCCCATTCCCCTCCTCCCATCATCTCCTCCCATGAAGAAGCGGATGGCTAATTAGCCAAGAGGACTGCCCACTGGGTCCTGGGGCATTTAGCAGATCCTCTAGAAAGGCTCTGCTCATGGATCCAAATCCCACCCTCCTGTCACATCTGAATTTTGCAGATGGCTCCTTCTCCGCGGGATCCAAACTCTGCAGCTTGAGCCGTCTTTGCCTGAGACAGAGGCTTACTGGCCTGCACACCTAGCTAGCCTGCCCATCTGTCTAGCACGGCTTACAATAGCCATTTAGACACAGTGGCATGGGCTAGCAACCCGTGTATAAGTCTGCCAGGGAGCCTGGCTATGTACTTGGATTGCTCGCCCATGGTGCCAAACGACACTACTTTTTACTACTTGCTGCAATCACGCCTTCCTCTGCAGTGTAGACGTACCCACAGACTGGGCAATGGGAACAGTAAGGGCTATGCTGCCCTGCCTTGATAGACCTCAAAACAATTTACAAAGGTTAGTAAGTACCCTTCATCCCCACTGTATAGATGGGAGAACTGAGGCACAAAAAAAAGTCCAGTGACTCGCCCAAGTTGACAGCGAGTGAGCGGCAGCACTGGGGATAGGATTCCAGGAATCCTGAGTCCCTCTCACTTTGCTGTGACCACTAGATCACGCTTTCTGAGCTCTCCGACATGAAGGACTGGAGTCATCCATAGACAGTCTAGAAGAGGTCACCGAGAGCCCCAATCACTCCAGGTCATCGAATGAGTCATCGTCCTCTTCCTCCTCTCCAGAGAGATAAGCATTGCCCCTGGCTGACTGCTCCATGATCTTCATCCAGCGCTGCTTCAGCTCCTCCGTCTCCGCCACAAATGTGTAGGTCTGCTTGGACTGGACCAGCTGGAAGAGGTGACGCGGGTCACTCTGGGGAGGCTCCTTCACCTGGTAGCCCAGCAGGGGGATGGAGGTGTGAGCCTTGACATCCTGGAGGGAGGGAAGGACAGTCAGGGTCTCAGGCTTGTTTGTGTCAGCATTTGCTCTCTCCCGTCAGTGGAGACATCCAGCACCAGCTTTACACTGCACAACTCAGCCGAATTGCCAGGCTGCTGTGGCTGGAGCAGGGTCTCAATACAAATGCAATAGGAGAACCAAGCCCTCGCCTACCTGGGGTGCTGCATACACATACAGCACCAGGGGGTCGTCCTGTGGGATCACGAACCAGCCCCGTGTCCCCCCTTTCCCGTTCTTATCCAGCAGCTGCAGGAAACTGCACATCAGGCTCTGCCCCGAGATTTCCGCTGATTCTTTCTGCCAAGAAACCAACAATCCCCCTTTATAATCCTTCCACATGTTCATGGATTCAGACTTCCCGAGGCTTCCTAGTGAGCTAATACAAAGCCAGAGTGCAGCTTTGACCTGTGGAACTCACTGCCACATGATATCAGAGAGGCAAAAAGCTTAATAGGTTTCCAAAGACAGCTAGGCATTTGTGTCTACCCACAGCACAGAGGGTAATGTTTTAGAATGGTTATAAACCCTCTTGCTTCAGGGCACAAGCCAGCCATTGCCTCAGGTCAGGAAGAAGCACCCCTCATAGGCACGTATCAGAGGGGTAGCCATGTTAGTCTGAATCTGTAAAAGCAGCAGAGAGTCCTGTGGCACCTTATAGACTAACAGATGTTTTGGATCATGAGCTTTCGTAGGTGAATACCCACTTCGTCAGATGAATGTAGTGGAAATTTCCAGGGGCAGGTATATATGTGCTAGCAAGCAAGCTAGAGATAACGAGGTTAGTTCAATCAGGGAGGATGAGGCCCTGTTCTAGCAGCTGAGGTGTGAAAACCAAGGGAGGAGAAACTGGTTCTGTAGTTGGCAAGCCATTCACAGTCTTTGTTTAACCCTGAGCTGATGGTGTCAAATTTGCATATGAATTGAAGCTCAGCAGTTTCTCTTTGAAGTCTGGGCCATCCTGCAGCAAAAAAACTTCAGGACCAGAGTCAACAGGGATTGTTTCACCCACAGTTGAAATGCACCCATCTCTGGGGTGGAAAGCAGCAGCTATTTAACATGACATGGCAATGTAAGAGCTTTGTACAGGTTGTGGAAAATCCCATTTTTGGTTGGAACAGGGAGGGGAACGAAAGGCTGGTGGAATGTAACAGTCCCCTGCTGGAATATGGCCTGGATGCTGGGTCTAACATCCCACCTGTTAAACACTGCCTGAGAGTTTTAATGACCATGATCGAGCAGCACCTTGGATTGATGTTTTTCATCCAAATTCTTGAACCTGGACATCTCATCGCCCCCTAGGGCCACACTGGTGCACGGCATTCAGTACTACTAGGAGAGTAGAGTGCCACCTAGTGAAGCAGCAGCCCATTACTGGACACTCCTCAGAGGTCTCCCATCCAAGCACCCAGCCAGCTTGACGCGTTTTAGCTCCTGGGACACACAGGAGGACCATGGAGGATCATGACCCTGGGATTCCAGGGAGGTTGCTGCACCAGAGAGTGCCTGAAATCACTGCACTTGTTTCTCAGCCATGCCATGTCCCCCAAGTTTCAGATCCAAATTCGGGAGGTGAGTTTGCATCTGTTACCATGTCAAAGAGGGCTCTGAATAAATCAAGAAGAGCAAATCCAGGCTGTTTTGAGGAACATGGAGAGGGCAAATGCCCAGATCTAACCATCTCACTGGGAGCTAGTCTGGAATGGATCCTAAGGTGAAAGGCACCTTACTCTGTTGGAGCGGGTCTGAGCCTATCCCATTAGCAGTGGGACAACTGCTGCATTCATGTCTGTGTGTTCATGGGCGCACACACATCTATGTATCTGTGTTTGCCTATTTGTGGATATCCACGAATGGGTGCAGTCGTGTGTCTGCAGGGGCACATGTGTGTATATTTCTGTGTTCAAATGCATGCGTGCGCACATGTGTCTGTGGATACATACCTTGAAATACATGGTCACTACTTATGCTAAACAAGCCGTTCCCTCTTGTATCGAGCTGTGACACCCTGAGCCAGTTTCCCAGACCGGAAGCAGAGCTCTGTGTGGTTCAAAAGCTTGTCGCCCTCACCAACAGAAGCTGGTCCAGTAAGATATCGCCTTCCCCACCTTGTCTCCGCACACATGGGGCCATCAATGGGTGTGAACAGTCATGTGTGGCCATGTCAATGCAGGCGCACATGGGGGTGGGGGTCTGCATGTGAGCAGTGGTGTCTCTGGGCATGGCAGTCTCTGCCTGGGTCTGTTCGCGTGGAGATTTGTGGGGGCAGAGGTGGATTTTTCTGCTCCAGCTTCAGTTCAGCACCATGGACAGAACACTCTCCTTTCCCCTGGGAAGTCACAGCCAAGGTATGGCAGACAGGAAAGGCTTGTGGGGTTCGTGACCCACCCCAGGAGCGGAAGCCTTCAACATCTAGGGCTAAGACAGCTCCAAAATGTGAAACACTGGGTCACACCACCGGCCATGCAACCTTAACTCCAACCCAAGCAGCTGCAGGAGGGGGTGTGCAACACCACAAGCCAGCAAAACCCAGTGATCCAAAATGGACAGTATCAGCTACCTCTTCTCCCCATCAGGAGCTCACAAGCCTCACAAACCCCGACGTGCAGTAGATCAATATTCCTGCCCTCTCCTTATAACTGGGGAATCTGGGGCACTCAGAGGTGAATGGCTTCATGTATAGAGATGGGAAAACTGAGGCATGGAGAGGCGCTTGGCCTGATTTCTAGAAGTGCTAAGCACTCCAGACTCTCACTGACTTAAACGTGGCTGGTGATGAGCACCAGCAGCTCACAGATGCCCAAGGCCAGTGGCAGAGGCAGGAAGAAAGCCCAGGACTCCCGCCTGCCAGGCCCCCGCTCTAATGATTAACCCATGTTGCACCGTGGATGGGACAAGCCCGATCATGCAGGGAACACAAAGGCAAAACGCACACACACACACTGCAGATTTGTGGGCAGACGGGCCCAATGAAATCCCCTGCTCAGGGCTTCCCAGAAGCAAGGGGCAGTTCACCAAAGCATCCCACTTGGTGACCGCCACAGCAGTGTGGGAGTCCTGTGCCTGACATGAACCCAGCTGGGCTGATGTAGCCACGGACTCCCCTGCAGAAGGGAGGGAGCAGGCCAGAGACCCCGGGGTGGGAAGTGGGCGGGGCTGGAAAGGGGCAGAGACAGACTGCAGAGCAAGAGGCCTCGCCAGCTGCAGCCTCACCTCCAGGATCCCCTTGTGCTTCCCCTCTCGCTCCTCAGGCAGCAGATGCCCCGTCAGGAAGACGTAACACTCCAGGCAGACGCGGTTGGGGCGGTTCCCGTCGTACTGCAGCGGAGCTCTGTAATCAGAGCACCGGGCGCACACCACCTGCCCCCCAAGAGAGACCCTGATCAGGGGCAGGGAGGGGGCTGAGCCGAGCACCGTGGGGCCCTGATGGACAGCCCCCACCTCTTTCCCCACACCTCCAGGGAACAGGCAATCTCCCGGCCCCTGGTGGGGGATCCCTGTGGGGATGGGTTTTTCCTTCTTCTGGTGACCCTTAGTCGGCCCCACCCCACACCGAGGGGCTTTATTCTCCCTCCTCTGCCCACTCCAAAGGGCAGTGTGTGACTGCTGCCTGTGCAGGGGGCGGGGAGGTGGACCCCTTGCTGGCCCCTCTAAAGGGCTGGGCCTATAAGGAGGCAGTGGGGTCACTCACGTAGCCACAGGCCCGGCAGTGGTGCCTCCTGCGTGTGATGGCGTTGAACGGCTCCTTGCAGCGCATGCACATGGTCACCAGCTTGTCCCGCACCCACTGCGGGGCCCGTCGGCCCAGCTCCTCCGACTTGAACTGCGCGGGGGAAAGGAGAGAGCACGGCTCGGTCACCTTGGTGGAGCAGAGCTGGGATGTGTTGCAGGAGCTATGAAGGGGACTCTCTATTGAGGCGGCTGGACACAGGCAGATCCTGTGGGTTTTTCTAGCTCCCAGCCTGTTCTGCCTAGTGTCACCGCACGGGGTCTCCTGAAATCCTGGCCCAGATTCAGCTGTCATGAAAGGAACCTGATGACCATAATGCAACCTCTCTCCCTACTAGCCCACCCTTCCTCTGCCTCCAGTCATTCTCTGCTCCTACCCCACGGGGCGAAGGGCGAAGCTTGCACATCCCCACAGGACTCCCCAGCTCTGCAGGGCTTCATGAGGGTAAAAGGATGCTCTGAGAGCCTTAGCCTTGAGCAGCTAGTAGCCACAGGACGAGTGGGGTGAGGCTTACAGCAAATTCCTGGTCCTCCCCATCAGGACCGTGAACTGCTGTCTTGAAGCTCTCGCTCTGCTTCTCTTTCTTGGCAATGGCATCCTGGAAGGCCTGAGGAACAAAGACGGGGCGGGGGGTTAGGGCTGTCACAGCCCATCCCAACGGCAGCCCAATTCCATGAGCAGCTGGTCTCAGGCTAGTTCCCTGTGGGAGTGCAAATACCACCTCCACTTTTGGCACCAACTGGCCTCCTTGGAGGCTGCCACAGAAGAGACCACGGATTGCAGGGGCCACAAGCACTTAAATTCTGGGCCCCGGCAATACACCTGATTAAGTGGGGCTTGGCCAGAGAACCAACGCAGGATTGGTGGGGGGTGAACTCCTCCCCCAGAGAGCAACACAACAGCGCAGAAAGCCACCACACCCTCCCAAACCCATCCCTTTGCATTGCCACGGAGGAGACCAGCCTGGAGCATGGCTCCACGCCACCCAACGGATGCAGATCCTAGCACAGCCCCTCCACCGCCTGCCCTGCCCGTTGCAAACCAGAGCCTGAGCACAAGGAACCCGCCCTACCTGCAGAGGCAGAGCAGGGATTGGGACCCACAGGAGGAGGGTCTGTACCTCCATATTTAAAATCACATGACTTCCCCCACCACCACCCCTGCCAGGGACCAGGGGCTGTGGCGCACATTCGTACCTTTATCCAGGCGTTCATCTCCTCCTGCGACCTGTGCCAAAGGGGAGACAGCAGTTAGAGCATGGCCCTGCGCTCCTCAGCTGGGGCTGGAGGAGGAGGGCCCCTCACACCCTTACCTGGCTTGCAGTTCCAGTGACCGCTGCTTCCCTGAGACCAGGAAGGAGTGAGGGAATTCCACATCCTTCAGTACCCGCACCTGGAATCCGGGGAGGGACAGGGACATTAGAACCAGAGCCAGAGGCAGATCAAAGCCTATACCCCAACAGCTCCCCAGCCCCGGGGAAGGTCAAGTCTGGGCCTCCCTCTCAGGTGTACAGACACCCGGTGGCTCCGAGGACTCTAAGTGCATATGGTCTATGCCGTGGCTCTAAGTCCACGGATTCAGGGCCCAAGCACAGGTTGAACATGCCCCTATGGACACTGCTGACTGTGGTTCCAAAGAACTCTTTGTCTGCTCTCTGGACGTAGCTCCAGGAAGGCCTACTCTGAGGGCATGGCTACACTTGTGAGTTACAGAGCATTAAAGGAGCCCTGGGTACACTAGCTCACTCCCTCTCCACACTGGTAAGGCACATAGAGCACTCTGACCCCATAGCTACAGCGCTGCTGGTACTCCACCTCGGCGAGTGGAATAACGTTTGCTGTGCCCCTTCTGGAGCGCCGCGGTGCCAGTGTGAATGAGGTGTTGCATTACTGCACTCTGATCAGCCTCCAGAAACGTCCCATAATCCCCTTAAGTCAAGTGGCCACTCTTATCATTGTTTTGAACTCGCTGTAGGAATGCAGATATGCCATTTGAAAGCTCCGTTTCTGACAGCCGGCTGCTTATCTGCTCTGAGACAAAGCAATCGTTAGTGTGGAATGCTGTGTGTGTGTGATGGATGGCGGGGGAGGGTCTGCTGATGTCTGAACTTACAAGACAGCATGCTGACATGCTCTCAGCCCCCCAAAAACCCACTCTTTCTCCCTCCACATACACACCACACACTCCCTGTCACACTCCACCTCACCCAACCCCCATTTGCCGTCACTTGCATGCTGGGATAGCTGCCCATAATGCACCGCTCCCAAAAGCCCTGCAAGTGCCGCGAATGTGGCCACACCAGTGCGCTTGAAGCTGTCAGTGTGGACAGACTGCAGCGCTTTCCCTACTGCACTCTACGAAGGCTGATTTAACTCAAAGTGCTCTACATCTGCAAGTGTAGCCATGCCCTGAGTCTGCAGGGAGCTTCTGTACGCCATAACAGCGCAGGCTTTGATCTTAAATACTGGGAGCTAAGCAGGGTCACACCTGGAAGTATTTGCATGAGGGATGTGAAAGGGAGAAGAAAAAACCTCCAAGTGCTCCAGAAAGTAGAGTGGGCAATGCAGCAGGAGGCGCTCTTCCCTCCGTGTCAGCAGTGCGTGTCGTGCTACTGGGGAGGTGCTCTTTCAGGTGAGGTGGAAATTCAAGATCCTGGTCCCTTGGGAATGTTTTCACAAGCATTAGACCAGCTGCCCTGGCCAAATCACCTTCTGCTTCCCTCAGTCCCTTCCTATAGTTTCCACTGGACACAGAGTTGTTCTTCACTTCCTGTCATATAGTGTTGCTGTGCCCTATTAAACAGCAGCCATGTTCCACCCCAGAGGTGGCTGCCTTTCAGTGGTGCTCTGGGGGCGAAAGCCGTTTCCTGTATAAATGTAAGCGATAACAACGTGTAAGGGTTGTCTGACCTTCATGCCCTCCACGTCGATCCGCCAGCGCACCTGGAACTCCGCCCCCACCTGGATGACCTTTGGCACGCAGAACAGCAGCATGTTGTTGAACTGAGTGAGGAAGCAAATGTGAGCCGCTGAAGGGGACCATGCAGCAATGGTACACTGAGCACAGGCGGGGCGGGACAGGACTGGGCCACCATCCTCTGGCAGCGCCAGTCAGGATCTCCAGGTGCCCAGAGCAAATGTCCAACTAAACAGCGTTTGGCACCACATGCTCTGGATCTACAGGTACCAACGCTGGGGGTGGGGAGTGGGGTTCAAAGGAGCCTATGGAGTCAGTTGCCGAAATCCCAATGGAATTGGAATTGAGTGCTGAACTCATTTAGGGTCCTTCAAAAATAATCAGCCCAAATGGCTCGTCTGCTCTCCCTGTCCCAACACCCCCCGCACTCCTCCCAAAGACAAGGGATTTCCAAAGCACTGTCTGAGCAACCAAAGGGTTCACTTGCCTGGGGGACCAGAGGCTCTGGAAGCAAAGGGCCCGGACCTCCATGCTTTGCCCCTTATGGTGCCATTTATCCCTAGGCATGGTGGGTGTCCAACACTCTCAGATCTATACAGTCCATGCACCCGAGCTGCTCTGGACATTGGAACTGCAGCAGCGGGGACATCAGGCTCACAGTATCCAGCACGACAAAGCCTGCAAGTGGTCAGGGTTCTCTGTTCTCTCTCTCCCCTCAGCCCTGTCATCTTCCATTGATCCTCTGCCCAGAAACAGCCTTCCACTTCGTAGTGCTGCTGACCCTCTCCTTTCCTCCCCTGCCCTCCCATCCCGCCTCGGCTGGCTCAGCCACCCTCCTACCAGGAAGAGATACTTCTCCGATGTGTTGTTGTTGCGGAAGGAGATTTTCTGAATGGGGCCCTCCTTAATGAGCTCATTGGAAGGGTCGACGATATCATCTTCCAGCCCCAGCCTTTGATACACCTCCCAGAGGTTCTGCAAACGCTCCTGGGGAACCAAGAAAACAGAGTGGGATGAGGGGGGAAAAACACTGGGTGGGGGTTTATGCTGCGCTGATGCTGCAAGATGCTGCAAGGTGCTGAGCCTTACCCTCAGCAGCCACTGACCTTGGGCTCCATCCTAGAGGTGGTGAGTGCCACGACTTCCTTTGTTTGTCCTAGGAATCGGCAGTGCTCAGCACTGTGCAGGAGGTACTGAGAATTCAGCAGGATTGGGCCAATGGAGAAGAGGAGGAAAAAGATCCAGTGATGGGGCGAGGGAGAAAAAACACCCCAAATCTACCACCTTGGCATTCAACGTCTCCTCCCCTCGCAGGAGGATCTCTAAGGAAGAGGTTGGACACCCCAGAACCAGGACAGGTTGGGTTTCTCCTTCACTTCGGCCAGGGAACTACAGCCCACCCCCGATCTGGCAAGACAGGATGTCTCCCTCCTCTTCTGGCCACATGGAGCTGGCCACTCACTCCAGACAGATGGGATGGGTTGGATCTTTCTGGACCAGCACATCTGTTTCAGACCCCAGCTCAAGCAGGTTTCTCTTTCCCTAGGCACAGGCAGCTCGTGCCTACCTCAGAACGCAGGGGTTCCATGTCTTAGCACACGGCCCGCACAGGCTGGGCTGGGACTGATTTCTCCTTAACCCATTCTGAGAGCAGCTTCCAATACTGTCTACACAGAAATCTGGGGTCAGATCCTCAGCTGGTGTAAATTGACCTAGCTCCATTGAATTATACCATCTGAGGACCTGAGAATACAAGGATGCTCCAAATGCAGGATAATGAGCCTTATAATGTGGCTGCCCACACACTCCCTATCACTGCAGCATAAAGGGTCATCCACTGCCAGTTTTCTGAGCCAGAAGCAACCGCTATACACCTGCAGGCAGAAACAAGTGTTTGCAGTGTTGCTGCAGCAGTGCTGGTCCCAGGACATTAGAGAGACAAGGTATTGCGACCCGAAGAAGAGCTCTGTGTAAGCTTGAAAGCATGTCCCTCTCAGCCACACAAGTGGGCCCAATCAAAGATACCATCTCACCTGCCTTGTCTCTCAGAGACCAATGTGACATTTACATACCAACTGGCAACAGCACGAGGGCTGCTGGGAAATAATAGACTTCAAGGCCAGACAGAATCATTCTGGTCTAATCTGATCTCCTGCATAGCACAGGCCAGAGAACATCATACAGTGATTCCTGCATTGAGCCCGGCACTTCCATCGTAATACTTTGCATTTCCATCCGAGGATCTCAAAACACTTTAACCACCATTAATGAATCAAACCTTACAACCTCAGGAGACACAGCTAAGGGATTATCACCCTCTTTGACATATAAAGAAACTGAGGCACACAGAAGGGGAGCGAGGTCACATAGAAGGTCACAAATAGAATCTCTCTCTCATGACCCCAGTTCTGCTTTAACCGCTACACCACGTATTCCCTAATTGCCTGCCTGGCCTCCTGGGAGGCAGGATGGTCTAGCTGTTAGGACACTAGCTTGGGACACAGGATCAGGACAATTCCCTGCTCTGCCACAGACTCACTGTCTGACATTGGGCAAATCCCTTAGTCTCTCTGTGCCTCAGTTCCCCACCTGTACAAAGGGGATAACAGCCCTGTCCTGCCTCCCAGGGGGGTTGTGAGGAGAATGATCAGGAAATGCTCAGATATTGCAGTGATGGAGGGCATTTAAAGACCTACGGTAGGTAGGGTGTGGGCAGCCCTGTACCCATGAGACTTTCCCTGTTCCAGCACGGGCTCTTGAGGGTGGAATATGGCCAGAGTGCTCTCTGTTACATATGTGGACAGCGTCTCGCACAGTGGGGCTCTGGTCTCTGGCTGGGGGGAATCTAGGAGCTAGCACGAGACAAATCATAAATAACAGCAGCGTGAGGGCTGGTACTCACCATTTCTGCAATGGCTGCATTTGAGTGTTTGGCTGCAGAGAAAATCATTTCCAGGGCTTCTGCAATGAGACCAGAAGGGGGACAAGGGCTTAGAATCCCCAAAAGGACTAGGCTGAGGGAGGCGCCTTTCATTTCTCCCAACAGTACAGTGCAGAGGCGAATCATAGAATCATAGAATAGCAGGGTTGGAAGGGATCTCAGGAGGTCATCTAGTCCAACACTCTGCTCAAAGCAGGACCAACACCAACTAAATCATCCCAGCCAGGGCTTTGTCAAGCTGGGTCTTAAAAACCTCTAAGGAAGGAGATTCCACCACTTCCCTAGGTAACCCATTCCAGTGCTTCACCATCCTCCTAGAGAAATAGTGTTTCCTAATATTCAACCTAGACCTCCCTCACTGCAACTTGAGACCATTACTCCTTGTTCTGTCATCTGCCACCACTGAGAACAGCCGAGATCCATCTTCTTTGGAACCCCCCTTCAGGTGTTTGAAGGCTGCTATCAAATCCCCCCTCATTTTTCTCTTCTGCAGACTAAATAACCCCAGTTTCCTCAGTCTCTCCTCGTCAGTCATGTGCTCCAGCTTCCTGATTATTTTCATTGCCCTCCACTGGACTGTCTCCAATTTGTCCACATCCTTTCTGTTGTGGAGGGCCCAAAACTGGACGCAATACTCCAGGTGTGGACTCATCAATGCTGAATAGAGGGGAATGATCATGTCCCTCGATAATGCTCCTACTAACACAGCCCAAGTCTGCTGAGAATGTGGGTGTCTCACCACTGCCCTCTACTGGATGGAATCATAACAGCTCAACTTTGTGGAGTGGCTGGGGTGTGCTGCACTGTGAATTCCTGGGAGACCACAGCTTGGTAACAGGAATACTTTTGCCTCCAGGGCCATCGGGGATTGCTATTCCTGCTGATGGCCCCTCTGCTCCAGCTGAAGTCAGTGGGAACCACAGAGGCTCAGAACAATCTGACAATCAGAGGTGTCTCAACCCAGGCACCAAAAATCACAGCATCTTGCACATGCTGGCCTCGTCTCTCTAGCAACAGCCCTTCCACACCCTGAGGAAGACAGGCTGGAACCAACATGCTCAAGTGATGCTACCGAAGACAACGTCGATCGCTTGGGTGATTTGACTTTAAGGAGCTAAACGCTGGTCCTCGGCACTAGACAGGTCCAGGAAGCAGGTTACACCTGCCGTCTGATTCTCTGTGTTCTTGCTACTGAATGGGTCAAGGAGAACATCACAAGACATTTGGAACTGTGGTTAGCAGCACCAGTTCTAGAGCATCCTAGCTAGTGAACCCTGGTCTGAGTCACTTCAGGTCTTCCAGAGATGTCCACTGGAGGGACTGTAGTTGTCCTGCCCCTTTATCTGAGGATCTCAAAGTGCCTCGCAAAGGGGTATAAATGTCACTACCCGCATTGTGCAGAGGGGCACTTGCAGAGCTGCCACTAGACCCCGTGTCTCCTGACTCCCAGCCCCACAACTGGCCCATGCCCCCAGGGTGAGCTCTTACTCTCTGCGTCATGCCTATCTGGTGACTCTGGAGGTAATTTCCGGATGTAATCCTTCAGCAGGAGTTCATAGCGTGGGATCCTCTGTACCGGCTCCAGCATGTGGTGCTGCAGGGTCAAGTTAGCACAGACTTCCCTCTTCTGGAAAGGGACAGCAAAGAACCAAAATTAGAGAGACACCCACACAGTGGAAGTGCGGGCTCCCCACACACACCCCGACCCGCCTCAGCTCAGCCTGGAGGAACCTGTTGGGTGAAGGGGCTCCCCCATGAAACATGCTGAGCATCAAAGCCAAGGAGGCCAGGTGGGTCTCAGCCTCTTTCCAAATCTAGTGGAGCGTCACCTGAATGTCCACAATGAGCTCCTGGAAGGGGAGGGACTTCTCCCACCAGGTGGTGATCAGCTCAACCGCCTTGTCGAAGTTCTTCACATACTCGCCGTACATCTTGAGGAATGGGGCTAGCTTCTGGATGACATCCCCGATCCTGGGATTGGAGCTCCTGCCGGCAGAACCCAGAAGATCAGCACCCCTGCCAGGTCAGCGGAACTAGCCGCGGAAGCTGCCCAGAGAAACTGAATGGGCTTTTCACCTGCCACTGACTTAGCAAAAAGCCAGAGGAGGGATGGGGGCTGAATGGCTCAGCGGCGGGGTTGCATTAAGAGTCATTACACATTTCAGACAGTGTTTCAATGGATCTTCAGCTCTCATCCCTCTATGTCAGACCCAAGCACCCTATGAGGTTCTGGCTCAACCCAAAACTGAGGTAATGTGGCCTAGTGGGTAAAGCACAGGACTGGGACACAGGATACCAGAAGTCTATTATTGACTCAGCCATTGGCCTGCTGGTGACCTTGGGTAAGTCACATCACCGTTCCGTGCCTCAGTTTTCCCATGTGTAAAAGTGGGGGTAATGATACTGACACTCCTTTGTAAAGTGCTTTGAGATCTATAAATGAAATAGGCTCTTAAGAGCTAGGTATTTAATAATAACTATTATTATTAATCACTCTATCTAGCTGCTGAGTTATCAGTGTCTGGGGAGTTGGGAGGCTCTGGGAATTGGTAATGGGAAACAGTGTTCCACATCTGGATTGCTGGCCTTGGCTGGTAGTGAGTTATCACTCAGTGTTATCATCTGAAGACTATTCAGTGGCATCGGGGAGCTGAATTGGTGGCATCAGTTGCATTTCTAGAGGACAGGTGTCCATGGTACTAAAGTCCCATCACAACTGACCCTGGACAGGACCTGAACTAGGAGTCATGGGACTTCCGAGCTCTGCCACTGATCACTGTATGGTCTTGGGGAAGTCACTCCCCCTGTGTCTCAGTGTCGAAAGTCTCAGCAGAGAGGCCAAGGGTGAAAGGGTCATGGAGACTGAACACACTTCTCATGCCTAGGGTTCTATATACAGCGCAGGGTTGAGAGAGAGACAGTGTGTCTCTGTGCGTGTACGTAAAGCTGACACTGCTACTGTCCATGTTCGGTGAGATTTTGGCAGCCCTGGGGAAATAATCTGGCACTTCCTACAGCATTATAAAAAAATTAACTCCCATCAGATTTGCTAACTAACTGTGTGTGGAGGCCAAAATGTCAAGCAGGCTTCAAGCACCTGCAAATGAAAATAATAATGGACAGGAATCCAGTTCCCTTTCTCACACTGAGTAGCACTTGACTCCATGAGTCAATGAAATAAGGTCACACTCAGCATGAGGAAGAGTATCAGCATCTGGCTCAAATTGTCTTGAGAAAGTGCTTTCCAGCACACTGGCTTGCAGAGGAAACCGGGTTCAGCATTCAGGTTTAATCGTAAGCCCCAATTCCCCCCAACACCTACCCCTTCATTCTAGGAATAGAACCCAGGTGTCCTGGCTCCCCCAACTCACCAATCCTCCATGCGTTTCTGCAGCTCTGGCAGGAAAAACAGGGCATGGAACTGGTAAATGGAGGAGATGTTGGAGAAGATCATTTTCACCACATCCTCCGGGATGCTCTTCCCACTTCTGGCTTCCTTCATCAGCTCTGTAAAAAACACCTGGAAAGACACATTTCAGAATAGGAAGGGGCAGCATCCTGAGTGGGGAGGCTTCACTCCACAAAGGAAGGGAATTCAGAGGCTCCTTTAGAGACAAGCAAGCAGCCTGGGGACCATATGGCTCCAGGTGGAATAGTGTCTAGGGTGGAAGGACACTCACAGCTGGTCCTAGATACAAAAGGGCTGGGAAGAAAGGAATGGACTGAGAGGTAATGGAGTGTTCCAGGGAGAAATGCAGGGATGCTTCAGGGACTAATGGGGACAAAGGCACTTCCTGAAGGGTGATGCTACCAAAGAGGCGTGGGGCTATCAGGGATACACTGCAGGGATGAATATAGGTAAGTGGCGTAGGCGTTTCCCTAATGAGCAAAGGAGCTGTGCCTCCTTAGGAGGTAATCAGATGAGCTGGCCTAGGAGCAGAGATGTCCTTGAGGCAAGGTAGCATGTTCCAGGGGTGACAGCGGTGAATGGTTGGGAGCAAAAGGGGCTATGTTTAGTTCTGAGAACAAAACACGGCGGAGGGGGTGGGGGGCGGTCTGGTAACAGTCTTCAAATATGTGAAGGGCTGTTAGAAAAAGGATGGGGATCAGTTGTTCTCCATGTCCACTGAAGGTAAGACAAGAAGTAATGGGCTTCATCTGCACCAAGGGAGATTTAGGTTGGATATTAGGAAAAACTTTCTAACTATCAGGATAGTTATGCTCTGGAACAGGCTTCCAAGGGAGTTTGTGGAATCCCCATCATTGGTGGTTTTTAAGAACAGGTTGGACAAACTTCTGTCAGGGATGCTCTAGGTTTATGTGGTCCTACCTCAGCACAGGGAGCGGTACTAGATGATATCTCGAGGTCCCTTCTAGCCCTGCATTTCTGTGATCCTATCCCCGTACACACCCAGGCATCCATAAAGTGACTGCTCTGCGCCTGGGGTGTAGTAGATTCCTTTTGGTTGCTCAGCCTGGGCTGCAGAAACAACTTGTTCAGCCTGGGGTGACACACTGAGATGAAGAGGTGTCTTCAAGGAGTTGGGTTACAGGCCTTAGGTGCGTAACAGATAGTCCCATCAGATCTTTGTGCCTTACTGTTAAGGCAAGTGGCCTCTAGGTAAGTGGTTTTCAAACTGCGGATCGCGACCCAGTACTGGGTCACAGAATGGAAGGCACTGGGTCACAGCGGCACTGGTCAGCACTGCTGACCGGGTCGTTAAAAGTCCCATCGGCGGTGCTGCCTGGCTGAGGCAGGCTAGTCCCTACCTGTTCTGATACCGCACTGCACCCCAGAAGCTGCCAGCAGCAGGTCTGGCTCATAGGCAGGGGGCCACAGGGCTCTGCACGCTACCCCTGCCCTGAGCACCAGCTGTGCACTCCCATTGGCCAGGAACCACAGCCAATGGAAGCACGGGGCGGGTGGTGCCTGCGTGTGAGAGCTGCACGGAGCCACTTGCGCACCTCCGCCTAGGAGCCGGACCTACTGCTGGCCGCTTCCAGGGTGCAGCGCAGTCTGCAGTGCCAGGACAGATGGGAAGCCTGCCTTAGCACCCCTGCTGTGCCACTGACCGGGAGCTGCCCGAGGTAAGCCTGTACCCCAACCCCACACCCCAATCCTCTGCCCCAGCCCTGAATCCCCCCAAACCTGGAGCACCTTCCTGCACCTCAAACCCCTCATCCCCGACCCCACCCCAGAGCCTGCACCCCAAGTCCGGAACCCTGACCCCCTCCTACACCCCAATCCCTGCCCCAGCCCTGAGCCCCCCCAAATCCACAGCCCCTGCCTGCATCCCAAACTCCTCATCCCCAGCTCCACCCCACAGCCCTTACTCCCAGACCCCAACCCTCTGCCCCAGCCCTCAGCCTCTTCCACACCCCAAACCCCTCATCCCCGGCCCCAGCCCAGAGCCTCCCCCCCTCCCATACCCCAATCCCCTACCCCAGCCCTGAGCTCCACCAAACCCAAACCCCTCATCTCTAGCCCCACCCTGCAGCCCTCACCCCTGTACCCCAACCCTCTGCTCCAGCCCTGATCCCCTCCCACACCCCAACCCCCTCATCCCCAGCCCCGTTGGGTCGCGGGTATCAACAATTTTCTTCAACTTGGTCACGAGAAAAAAAGTTTGAAAACCACTGCCCTAGGCCATTGGGTTCTTACTCTCCAGCCCTGTACTGAACTGTTTGGGTCAGATGGCATCAGAGACCGGCTGCTACTTCCTGACCTGGTCCAGAAGGTGAAGTCGATTGACGTAGGCTTGCTCTGTTTCCAACAGCTCCATTGCAATTTTCTTTTCTTCGGGATCCTGCATGTATGGCAGAGGGAAAAATGGGTTTGGTCAGGCAGGTAGGAACAATGGGCAACCTGACAGAGAGCCAAAGCCACCCTGGGTGTAAGTCAGTGGAGTTTTTCCAGATCAGCTTAGGGATGAATGTGTCCCAGTGGGTCTAAGGCAATTCCCCTTGGCATTCCATAGGCCATACATGTGGCATCAGAGCAGTCCTATTATTCATTAACACATCAGAGACAGAAGAGGAGAGGAACTAGTGTCTTGTGGCTAAGGGATCTAAGCATCTACCCCTGGGCTCCCTGAAGACAAGTCCAAATGCCAGCTGGGCTGACTCAGCGCACTCAGGGAGACAAGCTGGGACCCCTTTCCACTACATTTTCAGGGGGGAAAGGTCTTTTGGCTAAAACTTTAAAAAACAGCATCCTGCCTGCTCTCTATGGATATTAAAGAGTTTGAGGTCTTTTTAGTAAGAGCAGCTGGCTGATTTCAATGGGAATTAGACATCTAAATAGCTCTGAAGTTCAGGGAGCAGGTCTCTCCCCATCCTGCCATGCTCAGGGCCACGTTAGCAGGCTTCCATTCTGATTTCTCTCCCTCCCAGGGACAGCTGTTTTACACAGTGGTTTTCATGCCATTACTCCAGGCATTAGGCTGACCTCATTATCAGCTGAGTGGAATGTGGAGGGATCTTAACAAACGCATGAAGCAAAAGTGCCTCCGCTCATACAGGCTCCATGTGCCTGCATTCGTTTACAGAAGCTGCCCCAGGGCAGATGGAGAAAGCACGCTCGGGCTGGGAATCAAGAGATCTGTGCCTCAGTTTCCTCCTTGGTAAAATAGGGATAATGATACCAAGCTGCGGGGGGGAGGTGCTCTAAGGGTTAACTCACTGTGGTCTGTATAGTGCATTGATATCTGATGGGAATAACTGTAGAAATGCAGGACCAGATCTTCAGCTGGTGAAAAGCACTGTAGCACCATAGAAGTCAATAGAACTAGGTTGATTTACATTGGGCCAACAGAGTATTACTGTCTTATACCCAGGGTTAATAAGACTTTGCTTTCTTGCAGCACCAGTCATCCAGGAGCTTCCCGCACTGTACAAGCCCTCACCAAGAATTAAGACTCACAGCTCCCTTCGATGCAGCGGGTAAAGTATTCTCCCCATTTAAGCTGCCACAGAGCTCCCCAGGAGCCAGCGATCATTCAGTATGTTTGAAAATCTGGCCTCTTCTCAGAGTAGCCTCTGCCTGGATTTTTGAAAAGCTCAGCCTTCCTGGGGAGGAAACTGGGACACAGAGGGGTGAGGTGACTTGCCCCAGATCATACAGAGAGTCAGTGGCAGAGCTGGGATTCGAAACCTACAGTTCTGCCTCTTCGAGGTCTCTGCTCTAACCACACACCCTGGGCTGAGCCTCAGGCTTCAGTGCTTCTCAGCAGTTCATTACCAAGCTATGACTTGTAGCTTCAATGCTATTCTGTTTGGGATTGGCGCCATGTGCACCGATGGCCGTCTAGGAACAATAACCATCAGTACTGGGGGCTAATAGTGTACCCTCTCAGTTACCCTCCAGCATTTAAATACCTCCCGGGGAAAGAGGCACTGAATGACCTGGTTCCTGCTGCCTCCTGGGCTTAACTCGCTGTCTGGCTGGGAATCCACTGGCTGCTGACTCCGCCAGTTGCTGCTGTTGATTTTGCTCTTGAAGGAACTGAGACACTTGACGGTGAGCCCTCTCCGGCCCTGCGGCGGGTTCTCCTCCGGCTCCTCATGCTGAGGCGGCTGGATTGCCCTCAGGGGATGCTGGTGCCCCTCATGCTGGTTCTCCAGCTCTGCTCTGTCCCCTTTGGCCTTGCTCGGAGCTTCCCTGTCTGCTGTGAGTGGGAGCAATGCGGATGCCGTGGAGTTCAGTGCTGCTGGCTTGGTCTTGGTCGGGGGCTGTCTCGATTCCTTGCAGGGACTCTGGCAGGGTTTTTCTGCCCTAGGATCATGGAAACAGCACAGCATTCTTATTCCTCTGGTCATGGTCCAGTGCTAGCCTCGACGCCCTGTGCAGACCACTGCTGCAGCCACCAGTGATCTCACCTACATGGGGCAGGGGCCAAAGGGGTTGCTGACTGGTGCAGGGCACCTGTCACATCTGCTCTGCCAGGCAGAACCGCCCAGAGGATTCAGGGGGCCTGGGGCAAAGCAATTTCAGGGGCCCCTTCCATAAAAAAAAGTTGCAATATTATAGAATACTATATTCTCATGGAGGCCCCCGTGGGACCGATGGCAAATTGCCCCACTTGCACCGTCTTTCCCCCACCCCTGGGCAGCCCTGGGAAAAATAAATATTTAAAAACCTTCCGCATCTCAGCACAAACCCAGTTTTGAGAAAGCTTCTTTTCAAGTCACCTTTACAAGGTATCACTGGTTCTCAGGATCAGCTAGTGCTAAAAGGCACTAAAGGCTCATTAAAAGGATGTGACAAATGATTTGTCCGTCAAACTTTTTGGAGCGACGAACTAGGGTTTTGTAAAAAGCAGAAAAAAACACACGACATGCGCTTTTCCTTCAAAAATCTTGTGTGTGCTTTCTTTTAAATTGAAAAGCTGAATTGCCTGCCAAAGCTGAACATGGGTTTGGGTTTCAAGAGCCAAACTATTTGCTGCTTGCTGTGTTTGATGTTTAAAAACAATAAAAAATCTGTTTAAAAACAATTCCAAAATGTCTTGAACCACCTCAGTGATTTGACAACAATGCTAAGCCCACTCCATCGACGATTTTTCCAGGTGTCTGATACTTGCTGGCTCTTGTACTCGTATCTGTCCTCCATAGACTTTGGTTATTTAGCTTATGACATAGAACGCCATACGGTAGACCAAAGGCCATCCAGCCCAGTATCCTGTCTACAATATGGCCCAATGCAGTGCCCAGAAAGGAGTAACCTAACAGTAAGATCAATATCTCTCTCTGCTATCCATTTCCCACTGCTGAAAAACAGAGGATAGGGATACATCCTTCACCCATCCCTGGCTATAGCATTAATGACTCTACCTCCATGATGTAACGTTTCTAATGCTGGCTCTAGGGGTCCTCACAAACTGGGAGATGGTTACTGTGTTTGTCTTTAGTATAGCTTATGTACATATCGCCATCGAACTGGACATTTGAGGCTTGTTCCGAGAATCTGGATGAGCTAGTTTGAAAATGAATGCTCAAAACTAGCACATGATTGCTGATGAGCACAGGGTGATAAAATCTAACATATACCAGGGTTCTCAAACTGGGTTGGGACACTCCTCAGGGAGTATTTGGTTATGTACCGAGGGTTTGTGAGCTGTCAAGCCCACCGTCAAACCCGCTTGCTCACATTTATAATAATGTAGAATATATTGTAAAAAGTGCCTTTTAAATTTAAGGGGAGTCACTCAGAGTTTCTATGTGACCGGGTCAGTATAAAAGTTGGGAGCCACCTGGAATTTAGACCCTCTGGGCCTGGGAATGCGGGAGGGGGTGCTCCCTTGGTAGGGATGAAGGAATAGGGGTGTAAATTGACCTCTCAGTGCATCCCTCCCCCATGAAAGATAAAGCTGTGCCTCTGTGTTGAATCAGCTTCTGCAAGTTCAAACTGCGAATGAGCTTTAGGGTCAGGACAGGCTGGTGGCCATCCCAAACAGCTGGCCTGCCCCCTAACTGCGACCCATCCACTTCGCTGCCCCTCAGAATCCTTGACCATTCCTGCCCCTTGGCCACCAACCCCCTGAGGACACTTCCAACCACCCACCCTACCAGCTCGCATTCACCCACCTGTTCCGTGTCCCCGTACTGCCCTGACCCCTTCCAGCCCCCCCACTGAGTCTGACAGACCCCCAGATGCCACAATGCCAGCCCCCGTTCCGGGTCCCTGGACGGCCTCCCGAACCTCTGCCCCCTCCCTGTCCCTGGGACTCCCTGCCCCATATCCAACGCCCCCAACCCCCTGCCATGCTGCTTACCCCCGCCTCCTCCCTCGACCGGAGCCTCAGCGCACTATATCCAGGAGCGGCCCTGGACAGCGTTGCAGGGCATGGCTCCAGCAGGGCCTAAGTTCCCGCTGGTCGACCCGAAGCTCGCAGCCCCACCCCCTTACCACGCGGCTCCGAGCAGGGAGGAGCTCAGGCCCCGCCCCCTTACCACATGACTCTGAGTGGGGAGGAGCTCAGGTCCCGCCCGAGCCATGTCACTTTAGTTCTGTCCAGGGCTGCTCCTGGGTTACCCCGCCTCTCCCCTCTCTCAGAGCCTCAGCGCGCTGTGTCCAGGAGCTGCCCTGGTCCCCCGACAGTGCTGCAGCAGCCTGGCTCCGTCGGGACCTGAGCTCGCAGCCCCACCCCATTACCATGTGGCTCTGAGCGAGGTGGAGCTCAGGCTCCGCCCAAGCCAGGCCACTTTAGCTATGTCCAGGGCCGCTCCTGTATGCGCCAATGGTTGGGGGAAGGCAGGGCTGGAGCCAGAGAATTCTCGTGACGGCCCCTGTGGGGCCCAGGGCAAATTGCCCCACTTGCCCATCCCTCTGGGTGGCCCTGCTGCCAGGGGAGGCAGAGATGACTACTGCAGCCCAAAAATGTGGGCAGTACAGGCCAGGGAGGGCATGAGACCTGGCTGTTGGTTCATCACATGCCCAGGGCATGGGCCGCTTTGGCCTGCATCTAGGGCATCCTGACCCTTCCCTAGCAGGACCCAGAGGGCAGAGCAGCAATGGAAAGATTTTCCCGGAGTGTAAAAAGCAACAAAGAGTCCTGTGGCACCTTATAGACTAACAGATGTATTGGAGCATGAGCTTTCATGGGTGAATACCCACTTCGTCAGACACATGAACCCAGAATGTGGTTCACTTATAAAGTTTGTGGTTGATACTAAGCCAGGAGAGGTGGCTTTGGAGGATAGGATGAAAATTCAAAATGATCTGGATAAACTGGGAAATGATCTGTAATAAATAAGATGAAATTCAGTAAGGACAAATGAAAAGTTCTCCACTTAGGAAGGAACAATTAGTTGCACACATACAAAATGGGAAATGACTACCAAGAGAGGAGTGCTTCGGAAAGGGATCTGGGGTCAGAGTGGACCACAAGCTAAATATTATATGAGTCAACAGTGTGACACTGTAGCAAAAAAAGCAAACATCATTCTGGGATGGATTAGCAGGAGTGTTGTAAGCAAGACACGAGAAGGAATTCTTCCTGCTCTACTCCACGCTGATTAGGCCTCAACTGGAGTATTGTGTCCAGTTCTGGATGCTACATTTCAGGAAGGATGTGGACAAATTAGAGAAAGTTCAGAGAAGAGCAACAAAAATGATTAAAGGTCTGGAAAACATGACCTATGCGGGAAGATTGAAAAAATGGGGTTTGTTTAGTCGGGAGAAGAGAAGACTGAGAGGGGACATGAGAACAGTTTTCAAGTACATAAAAGGTTGTTACAAGGAGGAGGAAGAAAAATTATTCTTGTTAACCTTGGTATTTATTTTAGAGTTTTATCCTGTTGCCCATCACCATAGTATCTGGGAACCTTCCAGGTAAAAATACTAATAACAGCCAAATACCTAATGGATTTCATGGAGGCTGGCACAGTTCCTATTTCAAGGTCAAAACTCTGCTTGGGGTTAGAGTTTTTTAGATTAAATTTCTCTCTTTGCTTGGCAGGAATGTAGAAATGGGAGAAGGCATCAGGGTTGGGGGCTAGAGGTAGAAGGGGTTGTCAAGGGCTGTGAGTACCATTCTGATGGCGGAAAGACTTTCAAAGAGGAAAGTTTTTCCAGCTTCCTAAAGAAAGTTAGACTCCAGATTCACCCAGTGTGCTCAGGAAGTTTTTTTCTACAATAAGATCCCCTCAAATGACAGTGCTTTGTCTCCAGCTCTCACATGCTTTGTCCTGACTGTTGCGATCCGCATGATCTTGGACACGTGCAGCTGTTCCTGAGATCCAAATTTGGTCTGTGATGTAGCTGGGGTTTGATCACTTTCATTGCTTGATCTTTTCATCAGATTTGCTGCAGTGGCAAATTTTTGTTGATCTCCAGCTATGCTTTGTAAGAGGAAATAAAAGTAGGGTTTGCGGTTTGTTTGGGAGATGGGGAAGCTGGAAATGAAATGTAAATGGCCAATTGTGGAACAGAGAAAAGAGTTTAGCCCGGATCAGCACAACTGAGAATGCACACAGAAATGGAGAAGTTTCCCACCAGTGCACAATACTAGGTGTACAAATGTTCTCTAGAGTAAAGGTCTGAAGGAAGGACCCTCAGAAGACCCAGCAGCTTTAGAGAGAAAGGCAGGCATGCTCCTGATGTCCCCTTGTGAAGGCATTGTGTATGCATGTGTGAAGCGTGTGCATAAGGAGTTGTCATGAAAGCATGTGCGTGTATGGGGCTGTGTACATGGTTATGTTTGCATGCACAAAAGTGTGTGCATATATGAGTTTGTGCATTAGGCTGTGTGTACAAGGATGTGCATACATGAGGATGTGTTTCTAAGTGGGCTGTATACCCCCCCACACACATTAGGGATGTGTGCACATGGGAGGGTGTGTGTGCATTCTTGCATACACACCTAAAAAGGTGCACGCCCTGCTGGCATGAAGAGAGTATGTGGATGAAGGTGTGCGCTTGTGGGAGATGTGTGCACACACAGGAGGTGCATTGGCAATGAGTGAGTTACAAGAACTTATATAACTGGGGGGAGGAAGGATGGTCTACAGAGAGGGATATGAGTGGGTCCTGGCCTGCTGGAGGGTGTATCTGGGCTAGGCTGACCAGATGAGAGGGAGAAAATATCGGGACACATGGAGGGGGGTGCCAGCAGAGCAAGAAAAAAAAAGGTGAGTGCTGCCGGTGGAATGAAATATCGGGACAAATTGTATCCTGACCAAAGATTGGTCAGGATGTGGGACAAACACCTAAATATCAGGACAGCCCTGATTTTATCGAGACGTCTGGTCACCCTAATCTGGGCCTACAATCATAGAATCGTAGGACTGGAAGGGACCTCAAGAGGTCTTCTAGTCCAGTCCCCTGCACTCATGGCAGGAGTAAGTATCATGTAGACCATCCGTAACAGGTGTTTGTTTAACCTGCTCTTAAAAATCCCCAATGATGGAGATTTCACAATTTCCCTGGGCAATTTGTTCCAGTGCCTAACCACCCTGACAGTTAGGAAGTTTTTCCCAATGTCCAACCTAAACCACCCTTGCTGCAAGTTACACCCATTGCGAGCTGATTTTCAGTGGCACTCACATGACCCGGGTCCTGGCCACCAGTCCAGGGGGCTCTGCATTTTAATTTAATTTTAAATGAAGCTTCTTAAACATTTTAAAAACCTTATTTACTTTACATATAACAATAGTTTAGTTATATGTTATAGACTTACAGAAAGAGACCTTCTAAAAACATTAAAATGTATTACTGGCACACAAAACCTTCAATTAGAATGAATAAGTGAAGACAGCACACCACTTCTGAAAGGTTGCTGACCCCTGCATTACAGTAACACATATTAATCACCATCATCATCGTTAACTCTTATATAGACTTTTTCATCCACAGATCTCAAAGCATTTTATAGAAAAGGGCAAGTATCAATATCCCCATTTAATAAAAGATGGCAAAACCGAGGCACAAGGAGAGGAAGTGACTTGCCCAAAGCCATACAATGAATTGGGGGCAAAGCAAGAGGTCTCCTGACTTCTCATTCAGTGCACTATCCATTGGACTGCACTACCTTTCTGTCTTCCAAATATTCTGAACTGTCACACTATTTTTCCAGGCAATGTTGCAAACTGATAGGGTATCAAAAAATGAACATAATCTCTAATTAAATATATTCTGTTCCCTTTCTCGGTGTAGGTTTCTCAGGCACATGTGCAAACATACCTGGGAATCAGATCGCTGCAAATAACAAACTGGACTATGGTCTTTGTAAAGTTCTGAGTGGCCAAGTGTCCGCATCGAATGACAATTAGCTCCTGCCATGACTATTAGTCTCTATACTGGCTGTCTCAATGGAGAGGCTGCGGACTAAAAGCCACAATTGCTGAACTCCCTCTGAGCCACTGGCCTGGTCTCCCAAGGGCATGGTGGAGACATGTTGGCAGGACATTTTGGGGAAAACAGGCACTGCATTGCCCTGGCTCTTCCATGACTGAACGGAGAACTTTTGTGATGCTGCGGCATTGTGGGGTTGCAAATCTGGCACCAGCACTAAAATAGATATTAAATGAGCAATAATAAATCAGGGTAACCCTGAAGGTCCTGTGCAGAACAGAACATACCCAGAACTCACTGTGGGGAGAGGGAGAGTGGGGACTGAATTGAGTTCTAATGGTCAGCAAATTCACAGACTTCCCTTCAGCCCCCGTTCTCCTTGAACCTGTCTCCATCCATCTCCTGCTTACTGAGTCCTGATTTGCACTTAACATAAGAACATACATAAGAACAGCCATACCGGGTCAGACCAAAGGTCCATCTAGCCCAGTATCCTGTCTACCGACAGAGGCCAATGCCAGGTGCCCCGGAGGGAGTGAACCTAACAGGCAATGATCAAGTGATCTCTCTCCAGCCATCCATCTCCATCCTCTGACAAACAGAGCCTAGGAACACCATTCCTTACCCATCCTGGCTAATAGCCATTTATGGACTTAACCACTATGAATGTATCCAGTTCCTTTAGCAGTCAGGAAACTTTCTCCTTACCTGGGATCCTCAAACACAGCCACGAGATTAAACACAGTCATTCGACTGCCTCGTTCCCCCTCCATCAGGCTGGCTCTTGTGACTCAGAATTGGTCCCAGTAAGCCAGGTAGGAAAGAGCTGCAGAGAGACCAAGACAGCTCCCAGATACGTCTTCTGACCCCCCCCTCTCTTTCTGTCTTTAGATGTTTCCAGGATATGCAAATTTACTTGGCTGGGGAGATTTGTGAGAAGTGAAGACAACCTGAAGTTCTTCTTGTTGTCCAGGGAGTGAGAGCCTCTTGCAAATATTATATGGGTTGGCCTCAAAAGGAAAAATAAAGAGGAAGTAAAGCAGGCTGCAGCAGGGAGAAACTATGTGAAAACTACTGTGCACTGAAATAGATCCAGTGCAGACATGACTTCAATGTACATCTAAATTAAACCAGCTGGATGGGTGACCTTAATGAAGTAAAGTGGACCCTGCAGTGCCTAGCCAGTGTGTGCAAATCTGTAAGGGAACATACAGTAATAAACCAGTTTGCCCCTGGTGTGTCAGGCCCTAAAAACATGCTGGTATGTGCAGGTTATCAGAGACCCAATGATAATATGCCAGTGTGTGCATGGCAGTGGAAGATCCTACATTAACAAGCTACCGTGTGAATGCTCTGGGAGACCCTGCCATAAAATACTTGAATATACATGTATCAGAGGGGTAGCCATATTAGTCTGGATCTGTAAAAGCAGCAAAGAGTCCTGTGGCACCTTATAGATTAACAGATGTATTGGAGCGTGAGCTTTCATGGGTGTTCACGACAAAGTGGGTATTCACCCATGAAAGCTCATGCTCCAATATGTCTGTTAGTCTATAAGGTGCCACAGGACTCTTTGCTGCTTTGAATGTACATGTTATCAAATGCTCTACAATGACTATTTAGCACTGTGTGCATGGCTATAGAGAGACCCTATAATATCCCATTGCGTGCACATTATGAGAGAAGCATGAGTATGTGTTATGAGAAACCCAGCAATAATATGCCAGGGGTCTGCATGCTACAAGAGACTCTCTTATAACACACCTGTGTA
This sequence comes from Chelonoidis abingdonii, assembly GCF_003597395.2. Taxonomy (NCBI): domain Eukaryota; kingdom Metazoa; phylum Chordata; order Testudines; family Testudinidae; genus Chelonoidis; species Chelonoidis abingdonii. The sequence continues at coordinate 21,020,655 of NC_133772.1, forward strand.
TGTATAGTTTGTAATGTGTGTGCTGCCATAACATGCAGGTGCACCCGGCAGTCACATGTTATGGGGGACGATATAGAATCATAGAAGTCTAGGATTGGAAAGGACCTCGAGAAGTCTTCTAGTCCAGTCCCCTGCACTCATGGCAGGACTAAGTATTACCTAGATCATCCTGACAGGTGTTTGTCTAACCTGCTCTTAAAAACCTCCAGTGATAGAGATTCCACAACCTCCCTAGGCCAGGGGTTCTCAAACTGGGGGTCGGGACCTCTCAGGGGGTCACGAGGTTATTACATGAGGGGTCACACCTCCACCCTAAACCCCGCTTTGCCTCCAGCATTTATAATGGTGTAAAATATATAAAAAATGTTTTTAATTTATGGGGGTGCAGGTTGCACTCAGAGGCTTGCTATGTGAAAGAGGTCACCAGTACAAACGTTTGAGACCACTGCCCTAGGCAATTTATTCCAGTGTTTTACTATCCTGACAGTTAGAAAGTTTTTCCCAGTGTCCAACCTAAATCTCCCTTGGTGCAATTTAAGGTCATTGCTTCTTGTCCTATCCTCAGAGGTTAACGAGAACAAATTTCTCCTTCCTCACTGTAACAACCTTTTATGTAGTTGAAACCTCTTGTGTCCCACCTCAGTTTTCTCTTCTCCAGACTAAAGAAATCCAGTTTTTTCAAACTTTCCTCATAGATCATGTTTTCTAGACCAGTGGTTCACAACCAGGGGTACATGTACCCCTGGGGGTACCCAGAGGGCTTCCAGGGGGTACATCAACTCATCTAGATAGTTGCCTAGTTTTACAAGGTTGAGTGCCACTGTTCTAGGCCTTTAATCATTTTTGTTGCTCGTCTCTGGACTTTCTCCAATTTGTCCACATCTTTCCTGAAATGTGGCACTCGGAAAGGACTCAATACTCCAGTTGAGGCCTTATCAGTGCAGAGTAGAGTGGAAGAATTACTTCTTGTGTCTTGCTTACAACACTCCTGCTAATACATCCCAGAATGATCTTTGCTTTTTTTGCAACAGTGTCACACTGTTGACTCACATTTAGCTTGTGATCCACTATGATCCTTAGATCCCTTTCCATAGCACTCCTTCCTAGGCAGTCATTTCCCATTTTGTATGTGTGCAACTGATTGTTCCTTCCTAAGTGGAGTACTTTGCATTTGTCCTTATTGAATTTCATCTTATTTTCTTCAGACCATTTCTCCAGTTTGTCCAGATCATTTTGAGTTTTAATCCTATCCTCCAAAGCACTTACAACACCTCCCAGTTTGGCATCATCTGCAACTTCATATGTGTACTCTCTATGCCATTATCTAAACCATTGATGAAGATTTTGAACAGAACTGGACCCAGAACTGATCCCTAGAGGACCCCACTCGTTATGCCCTTCCAGCATGACTGTGAACCACTGATAACTATGCACCCACCTTGTAGCTCCATCTAGATTGTATTTCCTTAGTCTGTTTATGAGAAGGTCATGTGAGACAGTATCAAAAGCCTTACTAAAGTCAAGACAGACCACATCTACTGCTTCCCCCCATCTACAAGGCTTGTTACCCCGTCAGATAAAGCTATTATGTTGGTTTGACATGATCTGTTCTTGACAAATCCATACTGACTGTTATTTATCACCTTATTATCTTATAAGTATTTGCAAATTGCTTGCTTGATTATTTGCTCCATTATCTTTCTGGGTACTGAAGTTAAGCTGACTGGTCTGTAATTCCCCACGTTGTCCCTATTCCCCTTTTTATAGCTAGGTACTATATTTGCCATTTTCCATTCTTCTAGAATCTCTCCCGTCTTCCATGACTTTTTGAAGATAATCGCTAATGGCTCAGATATCGCCTCAGTCAGCTCCTTGAATATTCTAGGATGTATTTCATTAGGTCCTGGCAACTTGAAGACATATCACTTGTCTAAGTAGTTTTTAACTTGTTCTTTCCCTATTTTAGCCTTTGATCCTACCTCATTTTCACTGGCATTCACTATGTTTAGACATCAAATTGCTACAAAACTTTTTGGTGAAAACTGAAACAAAGAAGTCATTTAGCACTTCTGCCATTTCCACATTTTATGCTCTTATGCCCTTAATAACTTCTCTTTGAAAAACTGCCAACGCTCTTGAACTGTTTTTCCCTTTAGACTTGCTTCCCATGGGATCTCACATACCAATTCCATGAATTTGCAAAAGTCAGCCTTCTTGAAATCCATTATCTTTATTGTGCTATTTTCTCTTTGATAATTAGTTAGAATTAAGAACTCTCTCATTTCATGATCACTCTCACGCAAGCTGCCTTCCACTTTCAGATTCTCAACCAGTTCTTCCCTATTTGTCAAAATCATATCTAGAAGAGCCTTTTCCCCTAGTAGCTTTCTCCACCTTCAGAAATAAAAAATTGTCTCCAATACATTGCAAGAACTTGTTGGATAATCTGTGCCTTGCTGTGTTATTTTCCCAACAGATGTCTTGGTAGTTGCAGTCCTCCATCACCACCAAGTCCTGTGCTTTGGATGATTTTGTTAGTTGTTTAAAAAAGCCCCATTCATCTCTTCTTTCTGGGTAGATGGTTTGTAGTAGACCCCTACCATGACATCACCCTTGTTTTTTATCCTTTTTATCTTTACGCAGAGACTTTCCACAAGTCTGTCTTGTATTGCCAGCTCAACCTCAGTCCAATATATACATCTTTGATATATAAGGCAACATCTCCTCCCAATAACAAGGCAGTGGGTAAAGGTTCTGGAAGGACCTACAATAACATACCGGTGGCGACATGATATGGGAGGGCACTACAATAACAAGGCAGTGGATAAAGGTTCTGGAAGGACCTACAATAACACACCGGAGGGGACATGATATGGGAGGGCACTAGAGTTGCCAGGCATCTGATTTTCGACCGGAATGCCCGGTTCAAAAGGGACCCTAGAAGCTCTGGTCAGTATGGCAAACTGTGCCATTAATAGTCTGGTTGGTGGCACAGTGGGGGCCTGTGGCTAAGGCAGGCTCTCTGCCTACCCTACCTCCACGCAGCTCCCAGAAGTGGCCACCAGATCCCTGCAGCCCCTGGACGCATGGGTAGCCAGGGAGGCTCCACGTGCTGATCCCAACCTGAGGGCCAGCTCCGCAGCTCCCATTGGCCAGGAACCCTTCCATCTGCCAATCCCTTCCCCATCTGCCAAACCAGGGTGAAGCTCATTGGGAAACTGGAGTGGGTCAGATGGAGAGAGGGCACTTCCCCACACTGGCCACAGGGTGGTGGCCTTATGCCCCACACAGCACAACTGGAGCAGAGCCACACTTTATTCAAGCCTGGAGATTCTGGGGGTTGGGTCTGGAGCCAGCCTGCCCCTGCCAGTCTCTGACTCCACAGGGGATGGGGCAGTGTGTGCCATGCAGCAGCTTGTACTCTGTTTGCTTCGGGATCTTGCCTGGATGGGGCACAAGGGCCACCCACAGCTCTCGGGGAGGAGGGGGGGCAGGGGGAGGGGCTGGCTCATCTGTACCAGCAGCAAGATGGCCAGGGGTGAAGCCCGTTTCCTTTCCAAACCCCAATCTCCAGCCAAGGCAGGGTCTGCACAAGTCCCTGAGCCCTGAGCACCAACAGGATGTGATCTGCCCCAGGGGGCCAGTCTGGGGAGCAGGCTGCCCTGCAGCCTCTGTGTGTGGTTTCCTTTGCTCCAGAACCGACTAGCAGGCCCTGGCAGCCTCGCAGGGCAGGATCTGGCTTCGTCCTGGGTCACCCAGCCAGCGCCTCCTGCTGACGCCCTTTCTCTCTCCCACGGAAGGGGCCCCATTAACCCCGTGGGCGGTGCCAGGAGTGCCTGGACTGCCCCCCTGCAGTGCAGCTCCATGGCAAAGGGACACTCCAAGCCTGTTCTCAGTGTGGATGCCACCAACGAGCTGCTCTTCTCCGGATCCAAAGGTGCGTGCCTTGGGGGCGGGCTGGCTGCTGAGCTCTGGGTGTGATTGCTGGGGAGTGAGCCTGTTACCCCAGAGAGTGGCTGAGCTGCCCTGAACTGCTGGGACAGGCCACAAGCCTCCTGCTCGGATGGCACCGGCCTGCCTGAGAGCCCCAAACACAATGGGCCGGTGCAGTTCTGGGGCCCCCTAGCAGAGGGCAGCAATGCTGCATGAGTTATTAGGTTGAACAGCTGTGTGGTGACATCCATGAAGAGAGTTGTTGGGGCCTCTGCCCAGTTCCTAGTGACCGGATGTTCACCTCCCACCTGGCACTAATAGACCCTCACCCTGTCGGCAGTTCTGGGATGCCAGGGGCTGGATGGGCCACGAGGACTGAGCTCCCGTCTTGCCCCTGTGACTCCTTGGAGCAGGGGGAGGCAGCGGGGGCGAGGGGAGCTGTGGGGGTCCTCTGGTGAGGACGGGAAGGTCCTGCAGCGTCATGTGCTCCTGCCTCCTCCCGCAGACCAGAGCTGCAAAATGTGGAATCTGGGGACGGGCCAGCAACGTTTCCAGACCCCAGTAAATCAACCCCTCTCTCTGGTGCCCAGTCACAGACTGAGATGTCTCTTGCCTGCAGTCCCTCCCCAGACCAAAAATCTGACTGGTGGGAATGTGTCTGGGCTGCCACTCAAAATCAACTCCAGGCCAGGGGGGGGTTTTGTGTCACTCCGCCCTTGGTGTGGAGCAGGCACGCCTGCTGGTATGGGTCTGGCTGGCTGTTTGGCAAGGCACCTCCCTTGGGGATGCCCCCGAGAGCTGCTGCCTGGGTCACCCTTGCTGTGCCATTGCTCCTGGATTGAGGGGATGTGGGTCTGAGAGGGGGTCTCATCCTGGCACCACTGGCACTGCATGGGGCCAGGAAGTGATGTTGCTTTTCCCTCTAGATGGCTGGGGACAGACAGTCTCCAGCCTTCTAATCAGTCCATAATGGATTAGATCTTCCATTCCACACAATGTAAATTACCACCCCCTACACCCCCAGGTCTCTGCCTTGAGGTTCACCTGTTTCTGTCTCTTTGGCTTAGCTCTTTGGGTCAGTTGATCTCCAGGGATGCCTGTGCCGGGACCATGACCCGCACCATTACCAGTGTACAGGGCGAGCACCAGATCAACTGGATCGCGCTCAACCCTGCTGGCACCATGCTCTACACCGCCATCGGGAACTCTGTCTGCATCTGGGAGCTCAACAGGTCCGGTTGGGGCTAGCTTGGGACCCCAGGCGATGGCTGCTCTTGTGGGGAGGGAGACAGGTGCTGTGTAGGCAGATGAAGTTGGAAGCTCTGTTATTGAGGCAGGGGCAGATTTGGCCTGGGACTATTGGCCTCAATGCCAAGGCTCTTCAGAGGAAGCCCAGAGCCAGAATCCCAGTGGAGGGGGAGCAGGAGGGTGCCCCCTGGCATAGACAGGGTGAAGGGCCACAGCCAGGACTGGCACTGGGGGCAGCTGCCCTGGCACAAACCCCAAGCAAGTTAGTCAGTCTGTGCTAGGCCTTCGCTCTATAGCAGCTGCTGGGGCAGGTTCTCGGGGTAGATGATCAGGCCCAAGGCTGGGTGAAAGCAGGACCCAGCGCTGCAGCCCTTGGGGTGACTGGCTGGTGCGCTCAGCCCTCTGACACCGCTCTTGAGCCCAGCCCTCCGCCTCTAGACCAAGACCAGGATTGCAGCCCATGGTGCCCAGGGACAGGGTGTGCCCAGGGACACTCCGTGCTTAGTGCCCCAGAGCCGGAGGTCCCAATTCGAGGGGGTGATGGAGCCCTTGGGGGCTGGAAGGGTCCCTGCTGGGAGCCTTGGAGACTGGGCCAGTGAAAGGCCTGCCGGAACGAGTGCCTCCTGCTGAGCGTGCCCCAGACGCTGATGGCCCCGGCTCCTGCTTGTAGGTTGCAGCCTATTGAGAAGCTGACGGGCCACCTCAGGCCCATGATGTGTCCGACTGTGAACCAGATCGTGAGCAACCATGACTTGGTCGTCACTGGCTCCAAGCATCACTACATCAAGGTACTCTGGGACCCTCCCTCCCTCCCACTCATGGGCGGCACAATAGGTAATTTTTACTCACCTTTATCTTCACCACAAGGGGTGTGCTGATAAAAGCATTGAGGTTTCTCTCTGGGATCCTGGTCCTGACGGCTCTGCTGAGGGTGCTGATACAATCCAAAAACTTCAGTTTCTGGATCTCGTCCTATGCCCCAAAGAGATTAGACACAAACAGGAAGGCTAGCATGGAAAGGAGCTGCCAGTGGGAGATATGTCAGAAAGTTTCCCCCTTAGTGCTGCTCAGGCTTTGATGTGCCGAATGCCATTCATCTGGCAACAAGAGTGACTATCTGGGGAGGGCAGGCAGCTCTGTGTGAAACTGGACCAGAGAGGGAGCAGATCTCACAGGGCCTTGATAAAGTGGAACATCTGGGTGTGACACCCTGACACCCCAATATTCACCACTGTTATGTCATTAGGGTATGTTTTGTACAAAGTACATATTGTAAGGTATTCTAAAAGTCTTTATCTGCTAGACATTAATGCCTCGTTAGATTGAATGTGCTATCGCTGTATGTGAAGTTATGAAGTTCAGCTATGTATGTGTTCCTGAAACACGTTGTGAGGTTCAAAACAGCCTTTCAGGTGCAACAGTAAAAAAGCCAAACAATGGCTTATAGAGAAAATGCACACAAGCAGCAGGGTTACCCCAGGAACTGTACGCAATAGAAACCTCTCCGAGATAATGCTACACAATGGGAACTATTGGACCCAGTTCACAGCAAAAGAGTTTTCCAGCAAGTGGGAAGAGGAGATAAAAGGGGGAAATGACATGCGGGGGGGATGGGCACTCTCACCTGGAAACACCTGAGGGACAAAGATTGATCTATGAGAAGTGATGGTCCCAGGCTGGAGAGAGATTCCCAGGGTACGTCTACACTACGGGATTATTCCGATTTTACATAAACGGGTTTTGTAAAACAGATTGTATAAAGTGGAGTGCACGCGCCATACTAAGCACATGAATTCGCGGTGTGCGTCCATGACGAGGCTAGTGTCGATCCCTGAGCGTTGCACTGTGGGTAGCTATCCCATAGTTCCCACAGTCTCCCCCACCCTTGAATTCTGGTTGAGATCCAGTGCTGATGGGAAAAACCATTATCGCAGGGATTCTGGGTACGCCTCACCCTCCTCCGTGAAAGCAGCAGACACGTTCGTGCCTTTTTTCCTGGGTGAACTGTGCAAACGCTATAGCACAGCAACATGGACCCTGCTCAGCTCAAGACCGAATCGTGGATGTTGTAACACTTGCGCAAACCGTGCAGTCTATGATGAACAGAACGGCAAACCAGGCAAGAGAGCGCTAAGGCAGCGTGGCAACGAGAGTGATGAGGACATGGACACAGAATTCTCTCAAACAGCGGGCCCTGTGCTTTGGAATCCTGATGTAATGGCAGGTTCTAGCCACTGAACACCTATTTGGCCGGAACAAGCACGACTGTGGACCGCATAGTTTTGCAGTGTTGGACGATTCCAGTGGCTGCGAACTTTCGCATGCGAAGGCACTTTCATGGAACTTGTGACTTGCTTTCCCTGCCCTGAAACCAGAATCAAGATGAGAGCAGCCTCACAGCTGAGAAGTGAGTGGCGATAGCCTCTGAGCTTGCAACGCAGACAGCTGCTGGTCAGTCGGAATCAATTGTGGAGTGGGAAAATCTACTGTGGGGCTGCTGTGATCAAGTAGTCAAAGCAATCACTAAGCTGCTGCTACGAAAGGTTGTGACTCTGGAAATGTGCAGGTCATAGTGGATGCTTGCTGCAATGGGATTCCCTACTGTGGTGGGCAGTAGATGGAAACCAATCCCTATCTTGGCACCGAGCACCAGGCACCCAGTACGTAAACCGCAAGGTACTTTTCCATGGTGCTGCAGCATGGTGTATCACAAGGGATGTTTCACCAACATCCACTGGGTGATGGCGGAAGGGTATGACGCTTGCGTCTTCAGGAACACACTTCTGTTTAACGGCTCCAGCAAAGGAATTACTTCCCAGACCAGAAAATAACAGTTGGGGTGTTGAAATGCCTGTAGTTATCCTGGGGACCCAGCCTACCTTGATGCCATGGCTCATGAACGCCTACACAGGCAGCCTGGACAGTAGTCAGATGTGTTAACTACAGGCTGAGCAAGTGCAGAATGGTGGTAGAATGTGCATTTGGCCATTTAAAGGCGCGCTGGTGCACATTACTGACTCGCTCTGACCTCAGCCAAATCAATGTCTCCATTGTTATTGCTGATTGCTGTGTGCCCCACAATCTCTGTGAGAGTAAGGGGGAGACCTTTATGGCGGGGTGAGAGGCTGGGGCAAATCACCTGGCCGCTGATTATGTGCAGCCAGACGCAAGGGCAATTAGAAGAGCACACCAGGAAGCGGTGTGCCTCAGAGAAGCTTTGAAAACAAGTTTCATCATGGGCCAGGGTACGGTGTGACTGCTGTGTTTGTTTCCCCTTGATGAACCACTCCCCCTTTATTGATTCATTCCCTGTAAGCAACCCATCTTCCCGCTTCGATTCCAGCTTGCTTTCTAAGGAAATAAAGTCACTATTGTTTAAAAATCATGTATTCTTTATTAATTCATTATAAAAAGAGGGAGAGAACTGACAAGGGAGCCTGGGTGTGGTTTGGGAGGCGGACAGGAGGGAAGGAAAAGGCCACTAAAAAAATTTCAAAGAAATGACAGCCTTTTGGTTGGGCTGTCCACGGGGGTGGAGTGGGCGGGTGCACGAAGCCTTCCCCCATGCGTTCTTACATGTCTGGGCAAGGAGGATATGGAACATGGTGAGGGTGGTTACACAGGGGCTGCAGCGGCACTCTGTGATCCTGGTGCTGTTCCTGAAGCTCCACCAGACGTCGGAGGATGTCAGTTTGATCACGCAGCAGCCCCAGCTTTGCGTCATGCCTCCTCAGGTCTTCCTGCCGCCACCTCTCATCTCGAGCATCCCTCCTGTCCTCATGTTCACTGGCATCTTTCCTGTAATTTGATACCACATACTTCCAGTTATTCAGATGAGGTCTTTCATTGCGGGTCACTGCCATGATTTCCGAGAACATTTCGTCTCACGTCTTTTTTTCTGCCGCCTTATCTGAGATAGCCTTCTGGATGGAGTAAGGAGGCTTGAAAAATTTGTAGCTGCAGGAGGAAGGGAAAAAAGGGAGAGAAGTATTTAAAAAGATACATTTTACAGAACAATGCTTATACTCTTTCATGGGTGAACAACACTATTCACCTTACATAGCACATGTGATTTCACTACAATGTCACATTTTGAATCTTAATATTGAGTGCCTGCGGCTCTGGTGTTAGAGATCTCACAGACGCAGGTCCAGGCAGCAGAATTCAGCTTGCATGCGTCCATGGTAAGCCACTGTCTTTCAGCTTCTGCAGCCTTCATATACACAGTGCCCTCCTTTCCCAAATACCAAGCAAATCCCATTCAGTGTTGCTTCTTTCCTGTTAACATGCAGCAGCAGACACCACCCCCACATCCAATTCTCTGGGATGATCGCTTTATACCCCCTCCCCCCGCACCGTGTGGCTGGTATCATGGAAGATCACTGCTAAACACCCCCCTTCCCCTCCGCGTGGCTGGTAGCAGGGAAGATCCGTGCTAGCCAAACGCAAAAAAGCTCAGCGCCAATCCCGCCCCCCCTCCCCGCTTGGCTACCTGCAAGGAAGGATTTCTTTTAAGCAACAGGCAAACAGCCCAGTACGAATGGCCATGTCTGCCCCCTTAATTAAATTCCTGAATTTCAACTAGGTTACCATGAACGACATCACTTTCCTGAGGATAACACAGTGAGATAAAGAACAGATGTTGCTTGAATGCCAGCAATCACTGGGACCATACGCAGCTAGGCTTTGTCATGCAGTGATACCAGATTACTTGTTACATGCATGACGTGATCAAGTGCCCTACCATGGAGGACAAAATAAGGCTGCCCTGTCCAGAAACCTTCTGCAAAGGCTTTTGGAGTACTTCCAGGACAGCTTCATGCCTAGTCACGAGCTCCATCCCCAGACATGTTAACAGACTTTTCCAATAACTGTACTGGCCGCAAATGCATCCAAAGTCCTCAGGGCAAATTAATCATTAAAAAATGTTTCCTTTTAAACCATGTTTTATATTTACAAAAGTACATTCACCAGAGGTCGCTTCCATTGCTTCATTGTCTGGGCTAGTGGCTTGGGAGGGCTGGGAGGGTAATTCCGACTGCTCAAAAAGCTCCTGGCTGTTGGGGTTAACGGAGTGCTGTGTGCTCTCTGGAAGCTCATCCTCCTCTTCCTCCTCCTCATCTTCTCCGTCCACAGAATCCTCAGCCATGGCTGAGATTACCACCCCCACCTCGGAATCCACGGACAAGGGTGGGGTACTGGTGGCGGACCCCCCCTAGAATCGCATGCAGCTCAGCGTAGAAGCAGCATGTTTTTGGCCCTGCTCCGGACCTTCCGTTTGCTTCTTTGGTTTTCTGGTAGGCTTGTCTGAGCTCCTTAACTTTCACACAGCACTGTACTGAGTCCCTGGTGTGGCCTCTCTGCATCATGGCCTTGGCAATTTTTTCAAATGTTTTTTCATTTTGCCTTTTGGAACGGAGTTCTGTTAGCATGGAATCCTCTCCTCATACAGCGATCAGATCCAGTACCTCCCGTGCGGTCCATGCTGAAGCTCTTTTTCGATTCTCAGGAGACTGCATTGTTACCTGTGCTGATGAGCTCTGCACGGTCACCTGTGCTGGTGAGCTCTCCACGCTGGGCAAACAGGAAATGAAATTCAAAAGTTTGCAGGGCTTTTCCTGTCTACCTGGCCAGTGCATCCGAGTTCATATGGCTTTCCAGAGCCGTCACAATGGCGCACTGTGGGATACCGCCCAGAGGCCAATACTGTCGATTTGCGGCCACACTAACCCTAATCCAACATTGCAATGCCAATTTCAGCGCTACTCCCCTCAGCAAGGAGGAGTACAGAAACCAGTTTAAAGAACCCTTTATATCAATATAAAGGGCCTCATTGTGTGGATGGGTACAGGGTTAAATCAGTTTAACGCTACTCAATTCGGTTTAAACGCGTAGTGTAGACCAGGCCCCAGCCTGTGTAAGAAAACCTGGGAAATCCAAGCTGCAAAGCCAAGGCGGCTTGTGCCTTAAGAATCTGCCGGCCTGTTTCTCACTCAGGATGAGCATTTGCTCATGTAGCTCCTGCCCTACCTAGCGTGTGACGCTTAGTCTGCGTGTTGTGTTTATTTACTCAGCCAATCGGCTCTGCCCGGGCCCGGCCGCCCCAGCCGGAGCGAGCCCCGCGCTCGTGCAGCCACGAGGGCGAAGGCTGAGAACGCCAATCCTGGCGCACCACAACCCCAAGGGGGCAGCAGACTCCCTGCACAGGGGCCCTAGGCCACGCCTTCTCCGCCGGGCTGGACGCACGGAGACGTCACGACGTTACGCTCCTGCCCCGCCTCTGCCTAGTCACGTGCGTACGTGCCCCGGCAGTGCGCGCTGGTGGCCCCAGCTGGTCCCGCTGCTGTCGGTACCGTGGGGATGGCAGCTGCCGCCGCCGCTCTGCCTGGGGGTCTCCGGGCCCCCCCCGCCGGCCTGGGGGCGGGGGGCAGGCCGGAGCCGGTGGAGGGATCCGAGTGCCTCTTCGTGGTGCTGGGGGCCGGCTTCACGGCGCTGAGCCACCCGCTGCTCTACGTCAAGCTGCTGATCCAGGTCCGGGGCAGGGTGGGGAGCCCCGAGCTGAGCCCGGGGAGGGGAGACCCGGGGCGGGTGGCCGCGCTGGTACTGTCACTGAGCCACTCCGCATGTATCCAGGGGGAGCTGGGTGTGTGGCCGGCGCGGGGGCTGAGGGCATTCCGGGGCGGGGGCTGTTGGTAAGTGCGGAGGATGGGGGAGGGCTTCAGACGTGAGTGACCTGGGGCTGGGAGACGTGGGCTGCTCCGGGGTAGTGGTGCAGGGGATCCAGGGCATTGCGGGAGACTTTTATGCACAGGGGTAGGCCTGGAGCATTTTGCAGGAGTGCTGGGTGTGTGTGGAGGGTTCAGGAGCCTGGGCTGTCATGGGAATGTCCACGGGCTTGGGCTACCGAAGGAGAAACGGGCACTTTGGGGACTACATGATTGTGTGAGATGAGGGATGTAGGGCTGTTCTGAGGTGTGAGCAAAGAGTGAGAGTTGATAATGCTTGCATTGAGGCTGTGCAGGGCTCTATGGGAGTTTTGGAGAACTGGAAGGTATGGGGGAAATAGTCTTAAGTCAGAAAAAAGAACAAGAGTACTTGTGGCACCTTAGAGACTAACAAATTTATTTCAGCATGAGCTTTCATGGGTTACAGCCCACTTCATTGGATGCATAGAATGGAATAGAGTTCAGAGTCCAGAATTTGGTAGGTGCCATGTACAAATACGAGAAGGCTGGAACATGCAAAAGTTTCAAAGCCTGCTCCATGCTTGGGTTTCTACATGTATGTTTGTGGGACACTGGTATGTCTGGGAGGGACCATGGCATGTGTTTGAGCTACATAAGGGTGAGAGCATTGTTATGTGCTATGTGGAAGGGGTAATAGAAGAGTTGAGTGTTGGGCAGTCTGTGAAACATAAGGAAAAGAGTAGGTCTTTCCCATTGGATCACACTGGATATGGGTGGAGTCTAATGCCTGGGCTATATATCGGAAATACTGCTTACTCAGGAATGTTTGTAACACTAATACTGGTGTCTTGGCTTGCCAGGGTGCCTACATTAATGGGGTTCTTTGAGAAAAAGAGATGAGTTTCTTTAAGCATTGGGGGTACCCTGAGGGAAGGCGTTTGTGTATGAAGGGGGGAGTGGTATCTTTACACTAAGTTTGGTATAGATTGGAGATGTGGAGGAGTACAGCTCTGCTATAACACACGATACAGATGCTCACATTCTTGTGATCCAGTGGCTTTGCGGGGAGTCCTTGTAGGAAGCGGATAGTAGCTGACTGGTGTTTCTTTTGAAGGTCGGGCATGAACCTCTACCTCCAATCATTGGGAGAAACATGCTGGGGAAAAAAGTATTATACCTACCTGGGTTTTTCACATATGGTGAGTATCCCTTAGTAATAGCTTGAGACCATATTCTGAAGGGGAACGTGTGAGAATTGCCCATTTAGGACCTGTTTAAATCAGCTAAAGTGCCCACGTTCTCAGTCTTGGTTACAATACAGTAATGTCCTGATACAGCTCTGTCTTGTCTCTGATGCATACTCCGGATTTCTCTCTCTCACGCTTTGGCAACACTCATACACGGTTTCTTTTTCTTGCTAATGATACTATTGAGTTCAACTCTAAGCAGAGATGGGACCTGAAATGTTGTGGCTGATTGCTGCCTTGATATTTTAGTCAAAGCTTTTGGCTAGATCTGTGTAACAGTTGTTGCAAGGACGAAAAAAATTAGTTATTGGAAAGAGCTAAGTCTTAAGCACGCTGCTTCAATTTACTAAACTGGCAGATGTTTGTAATTTTACTAACGAGGTGGGGTTGAGATTATTATGGGGGTGGCTTTACATTAAGGTCTGCTCTACACGTTTAACCATGTCACCTAACTCTGCTATTCCCTGGCCCACTTGTCACACTGTTCTGTTTTATAGCGTAGGTGGTGAATGTAAATGTGGCTTATAGTTGAGCTAAAACTTTGCGATGAAGGATTTAGCCTGGTTTAAGGGACAGTGAAGCACCTCTTTACACTACAAAATATGGATGTGTTGTAACTTGATCCTCTGACGTGCTTGTCTGTAGTGTAGATAGGGCCTTAAAGGGACAGAAATACGCAAAAAAGGAGTAAAGAAGCAGGGGAGGGGAAGATATTTGGAAGAAAAATACATTTAAATTTCTCTTTAGAAGTGTATCCGCATAAGAGAGATGTGGGAGTCATACGCTCGTGAATCCTGCGCCCGGTGCTGACAGTGAATTTCTCTGGCCTTGGGCACATTGCTTTGCCTCTCTTTTTAAAATGGTCATAATACTTGAGGGGCAGGGAGTGACGAGTGTCTGTGTGTAAAGCTCTTTTAAAATGAGAAGGCAGAAATGGATGGGATCCTGAAATCTGGCTTGAAATATCTGTTAATGGATGAGAGAAGGAATACGAAACGCAGTAGCAATCCAAGTCAGTAAATTGAAAATCTGTTCTTGTGGCTCTGGAGATGTTAGGCAATGGGAGTTCTACAGTGTCTCCCCTTGTTGTCAGACGGTTTATTTTCATAATATGTTTGCAGTGATGTGGAGAGGGGGGGTGGTCTTGTGATTTAAGGAATCCATGCCATGTGCCACTAAGGAACAAACAGCCTTGTAGAAAGCAAAGAGTGGGTGGGCAGGAACAATCTGTTTTAGTGCTCGCAGATATTGGGTCTAATTCACCTCAGCTGTAATTCCACTGAAATCAATGCTGTTACACCAGGGATAAATTTGATGCACTTGTTTTTCTTTTCTTCCTCGCAGTCAGCTGTTCTGTGTAATGACTGAAGTTTTATACAGCACCTTATTCAAAGATCTTAAAGACCTGAATAAATTATCATTCCTGAAATCTATTTTAGGTACTTATTTGGCCCCCATTATGAGTGCTTCACAAGTTTGAATGTATTTATCCTCACAGCATGCTTGTGAGAGGGAAGTACTATTATCCTCATTTTACAACTGGGAAACTGAGGCACAGACTAAATGACGTACCCAAGGTCACATAGGAAGTCTGTGGCAGAGCAGGGAATTGAACCTGGGTCTCCTTTCTTCCAGGCTAGCACCTTAGCCGTCCATCCTCTCAAACTAAGCCCTCTGGGCTGGAAGGAGGAAGAAACCCTATGCAACAGATCAGGGATTCTTCTCTCCAATTAAAATGCCGTAACTCTTTTAGTTAGGCAGAACATAATCAAGAGGTTTATTAGTCTAAGACATCAGAGGTAATGCTCCATCTCTAGCCAAAGGGGAGGCGGGGGGAAATGCTAAAGTTTCTTTGGCAACTAGAAGCAGCCCAGAGCTCTTTGACATCCCATCGGAAGCTTCTGTGGGTCACTTGAGGTGCTATACTACATCATTTCAAGCAGATGCTTTAACATGCTTGAGTCCTAGTGCTGTTTAGATTGGAAGTTGGAGACTCTGCAAACTGTTGAGTTTGATTCCCTGCTAACAGGATGATTCGTGAAGTGACACCAGTGTAATGTTTTCTTACCTAGCTAGACATATTGTGGAAGTGGATGGGAAAATGGGCCTCTTCCGTGGCCTTGCTCCTCGAATCCTCTCTAGCACTTTATCCACTGTCACCCGAGGGACTGTGAAGAAGGTAAAAGGGCAAGTTTGTTTTTCATAAGGGGCCTACTGGGTCTAAAACTACATGATTTCACAGTGTTGTTGGAACGGAATTAAGTAGCATGTACGTGTGGTTATGGCCACATCTGTATGTGGAGCATTAAACTCACTTTTTTGTGTGTGCGCTTTGCTGAGAGCCAGTGAGTTCTAGTCAGCTCTAAAAATTGCTCGGAAGCAAATGGAAACAGTTTTAGCCTCCAGTGAATTCTCCCTGGATGTGCCCATCATTACATCAGTGATTCTTCAGCTGTTTATTGTGTGGATGATTTTGTGAGAAAAGTTTGTGTACCACCTCTGCTCCCTCTTTATTCCATCCTCCTGATTATCCCTCCAGTGTTCTCTGTCCATGTGGCTTTATGGACCACTGCAAATGATCCATAAAGCCATACATGTTGGTGATTCTCCTGGACCATATTTTGAGAACAGCTTATGAAGTTATGAACAAGTTGCTTTAAAAACATCTGCATGCTCAAATTGTAGCTAGTAGGAGCTTGTCTGCAGTTAAGGATCAATGGTGTATGAAGGGCTGACCCCAGTAACCTTAAAGTTCTGTATCAGGCCTGTTAGTCTTATCATTAGGGGAAGTTCTTCTAAATCTGACTGTGACATTGTTGGTTTCACTGTCAGCCCCGAGCACAGACCAGTCATTGTTCACATCTGTCGTCAGCTGCTCTGAATTTCATTTATTTTTTCTCCTCCCACCCCAGGTCTTTCCTGTGGAGGACATGGAGCATGTTTCTAACAAGGATGATGTGAAGACTTCTCTCAGAAAAGTGATGAAAGAGGTTAGGAGCATTTTCGCCTCATTAAACCTTTATCAAATGCAGGCTCTGAGAGCAATCTCAATATATGAATATTGCATGTAAATGAATAATTTTGAGAGCTCACAGTGGAGACAAATACCCTAGAGGCTGAAAACACTGGGGGAAAGCATACACAGCTGCTATGGGTGAAATTGCTTGGAAAAATACATGGTGAGTAACAAGGTATTGACACTAAACAGGACCTAGTGCACCCTAGGACCTAGCTATTAAATATTTCATATGCATATTGTTGAGAAGTTTACCATGAGCAGCTTAATGTTGATAAAGTCCTGTGAGTCTTTTAAACTTGTTACCTTTAATAAGAGGAAAGGGAAAAGATGTGAGTGCCAGTTTTTCACTCAGTATCCAGGCCCTCAGCGTTCAGGAAACCAAGGAGTGAAAGAGATGACAGATGGAAAAGTAGATCAGGAATGACAGTGACCGAGACACAGCCTAGGAGATGACCCAGGCTTTGAATGTTTTGGGTCAGTGTACTAACACCCTTGTGGTAGGGACATGGTACTTCTGTGATGTTTGTTATTTATAAGCCTCTTTTGGGCCCACTCCTCTGGCTTCAGAACATACTGCGTAATTCAGCAATATTAAAATTGGCATAGGAGTCATATGTGAGAAACAAATCAGTTAATTTAGCCCTCTGAAAACATTTTCTCGTAGTGGTAGCTGATCTCTTGTAGCTAGGTGTTGATTGTAGAGTCAGTTGCAGTGAATAGCCTGTTCCTTGTAACATGGTTAGCTTCTTTGCAGCTTTTAATGTGGTATGTGTTTTTCCAGACCTCTCATGAGATGCTGATGCAGTGTATGTCCCGGGTTATCTCGCATCCCCTGCACGGTGAGTCCTGTTCTTCTGACCTGTTGCCTGCTCTTGATTTAAAAGCTTATCCCCTTTGCCTGCCCTGAGATATGCTGGATAGTCAGTTCTAGTCACTGAATTCATTGTGCTTGTTTCTGACTTTAAAAAATAATTTATTCAGATTCATAGGACTGTAATGGACCTCGAGAGATCTTCTAGTCCAATCCTCTGCTCTCATGGCAGGATTAAGTAGTATCTAGATCAGTGGTCCCCAATGTGGTGCCTGTGGGCACCATGGCGCCTGCCAGGGCATTTGTGTGCGCCCACCTAGTGCCCAGCAGGGGAGAGAACCCGCGGCACCGCGTCTGCTGGGGACAGAGAACTCCGGGGCTGCGGGCAGCAGTGTTCTCTGTCCTCCCGGTTTCTCTCTGCTCTGCCCAGAGCTGGTGCCAAAAAAACCCAAACCACAAAAACAAAACAAAAAAACCCAAACCACTCCGACTCTGCAGAATGGACGGAATGCCACCCCGTAGCATGTGCTGCTCCAGGCACGTGGTTGCTCCACTGGTACCTAGAGTCGGCCCTGTATGTGAGTAATTGTTGGCGCCCGCCACTCTCTTCTGAAAACATGAATGTGCTACTGGCCACAAAAAGGTTAGGGACCACTGATCTAGACCATCCCTGATAGATGTTTGTCTAAGCTGCTCTTAAAAATCTCCAGTGATGGAAATTCCACAACTGCCCTAGGCAATTTGTTTCAGTGCTTAATCCCCCTGACAGAAGTTTTTCCTAATGTCCAACCTAAACCTCCCTTGCTGCAATTGTGCCCATTGTGATTCCTAGCATCTGAACCCATAAGAAGAGCATGAGCTACAAACTGACACTAGGAAAGGATAATATTCCGCACCCTAGTGATGGGATATTCAGAGCTTGGAGATGAGGCTGTCTCTTACAGCTCACTTGGTAGCTTATACTAAGAGTTTTACAAATATAAAAGTATAATTTAAGCAGCCAAAAAAAAGAATTTGAAGAACTAGCAAAAGACGCAAAAACTAACAGCAAATTTTTGTTCTAAGTACATCAAAAGCAGGAAGTCTGCAAGGCACTTGGATGATCAAGGTGCTAAATGAGCACTCAAGAAAGACGAGGCTGATGCAGAAAACCTAAGTGAATTCTCTGCATTGGTCTTTGCTGAAGAGGATGTGAGGGAGATTCCCACACCTGAGCCATTCTTTGTAGGTGACAGATCTGAGGAACTGTTCCAGATGGAGATGTCAGTAGATGAGTTTTTGGAATAAATTAAACAGTAATTAATAGTCACCAGGACCAGATAGTTTTGACCCAAGAGTTCTGAAGAAACTCAGATATGAAATTGCAGAACTACTAATTGTGGTATGTAACCTATTGCTTAAATCAGCCTCTGTACCAGATGACTAGAGGATAGCTAATGTAATGCCAATTTTTAAAAAAAAAAGTTCCAGGCCAGTAAGCCTAATTTCAAGTTTAGGCAAATTGATTGAAACTATAGTAAAAATAGAATTATCAGATGCATAGATGAATGAGATTTTTGGGGGAGGAGTCAACATGGCTTTTGTGGAGGGAAATCATGCCTCACCAATCTATTGGAGTTCTTTGAGGGGAGTCAACAAACAATTGGACACGGGTGATCCAGTTCTTATGAGTTCTCCTGCTATTGGACAATGACATGGAATCCATCAATGCTATTAGGGGGTGGTTGGGGAGGACTAGTTGTTCACTATTTTCAGGATGATGGTGGGACGCTGTGGCTGATGGTATCATTTCCACTTCCCAGACCAGATGCCTATCCATTTAAAAAGTCATTGAGCTTAATTTGCTGCCCTGTTTCTTTTCTTACAGTAATCTCGATGCGCTGCATGGTCCAGTTTGTAGGTCGGGAAGTCAAATACAGGTAAGCAGCTCTGGCATTTGTGTTGGATGTTTAAACCACAGGACTTGGAGTCAGGAGTGTTAGGGTCTGTTCCTCCTTGCCTCAGAATGGGGGAGCTGAAATAATAATGCATGAGATCATACCTTGACTGCACAGCCAGGAATATAACTGAAATCTGTGCTTTGTCTAGGAGATGACTGGCCTTGTGGCCAGCAGTGTTGTGCAGGGAGTAGGGAAGGCTGGATTCTGTTCTGTTCGCTGTGTCTATTAAGTCCAGTATCCCGTTTCTGGTTTCCACCAACTGTTGTAATACGTCTACCTGATTACGCAGGTCTGCTCATAGGTGCACTCCAATTACTTTGGATTTTTCCTTGGATCGCTGTCCTGACCAGACTTTGAAAACAGCAAGGAGGTGAATTGGGCTGAAGGGCTGTATAGTTCACAACATGCTTCTCCTGCTGCTTGTCTGGGGGACAGTTTTCCACAAGCCTGTCACAGAAGGACCATAATAGAGCCTTGGCTCCACTGTGATGATTTTAACTTTAGAAGAACCATCTAGGATGGTCTAGTGGTTAAGACAGTAGCCTAGGAGTTGGGAGACCCTGGTTCAATTCTTGGCTCCACAACAGGCTTCCGTTGTGACCTTGGGCAAATAGTTTAGTCTCTCTGTACCTCAGTTCCCCAGTTTTCCAATGGGATAATAGCACTGCCATGCCTCATAGGGGTGTGTAAGGGTAAATACTATATGTTAAAGATTGTAACACATTTTAAGACCTACTGCTGAAAAGTGCTATATAAGAGCTAGGTGGTGGCAGTGTTACATTTTCATCCCAAAAATGTAATAGGTTCCCAATACTGGTCACTACATCTGTGTTTAAATAGTGATTTCTAGCATGCCTTCCCCCAGTTCCTCTCCTGAGAATCATGCTAGAGAGAGCATGCTAAAGACATACCATAGCACAGTTACAAGATGGGTTTCAGAGGGAAAAAAAGTCTTCATGCTCATGATGGACAGTAGACTAGAGCCCTCCAAGCCACAGTGGTTAAACACAGCTGTAATTAGCACAGTTTTGATCCCAGTGTGGACAGAGCTCTGGATTGAACGTGAACTGGTGAACAGTTGCAGAATTGATGGTTTTCTTTCATACACACACACTCCCCAACCCAAGTCATAGGATTATCCCAGGAAGGCGGTGGTCCCAGCTATGCATGCAATAGAATTATTCCCAGGGAATGGGAGTGGTTCTCTCTGGTGCTGGAACATATCAGAGACATTTGCAAGGATGCTATTGCTCAGAGATCATGAGCGGGGTTATGCACTCCGCTTACTTATAACTGTTTTCCTCTCTCAACAGTGGTGTGTTTAGCTCCATTGGCAGGATTTTTAAAGAAGAAGGGATCTTGGGATTCTTTGTGTACGTGAGTCTGTTTAATTTTTGTGTTTTCTTCCTTAATCGCAAAGCGTTAGGGAAAGCAGTCAAACCTTAAACATCAAAAACCCTGTCTCAAGTCCCCTCTTATCTGAAACCTCATTGCCCAAGTGACTTCCCTGTTGCTGGAACATTGAGTCTTTCCTTTGTGTGAGCACCAGTTTGGCCTGTAGGTTTAGGGGAGTGTACATGCGATTCTGACAGTTTATTCAATCAAAATTTCAGTGTGCAAGGGAAACCCTCTTTTATACATTTCTTTGATGTTAGGTCCCAGTGATGTGAAGGGGCATTTAAAGCACTTGCTTGTACAACAGATACTAGCGATAGATCAAGTGCAAAAATGAAAGAGGTGCGCTATTGAAATAAAATAGTTAAAACATGGTAAGAGGCACATTTCAAATGCCTGACGCACTCTAGGTTGAAATTAGCAATGCTTCATACTGTGAGTAGGTTTGACTTCGCTATAGCAATGTAGAATTCTAAAGACAATATTGTCGAAACCAAACAGCGGTAAAGCTCAAAGGTGCTTCTGACCTTGTTATGAAGCAGGATGAATTGACAATGTAACAAAAGAGGAAGTCTGGCAGATAATTAAGGGTTTAAACCAAAATTTCACATTCCTCCCCTTTTGACATCTAATAAAACAGTCACCTGCTGCTTTTATTAGCAACAGTTGGGTAAGTCATTTTTTTTTTTTAATTACATCAATAATAGTGAAATAGTCTCTGATTGAAACTGCAAGAGGGGATTTTGGTCAGAAGGCTTTTGGTGTGGGAATTGTCTGCCCTGGAAAAGTTAGCCAGCACATTGTGGTTAAGATGTACTACCTGATTGTAAATGAGCCCAGGTTGTCATGACTGGGGTTTTGCCCTGCTTTGAGCAGGGGGTTTGGACTAGATGATCTCCTGAAGTCCCTTCCAACCTTTATATTCTATGATTCTATGACTGTGTTTCTCAGCCAATCATTAAATGCTGGTAATAGTCTGAATTCTGAAGTGAAAATGGTCTGGTGCTGGGAAAGGCCTATTTAGTTGGATGCTGGGTCAGGAAAACACTGAAGCACATGCTGAACTTCTGGAACACAATGGGACTTTAATTGTGCTTAAGATCCATTGAAGCACGCACTTAAACACTATCCTGAATAGAGATGCTTTCCTGAATCAAGGATTTGGTCCCAGCTGTGTATTGTATGGCATCCAGGTTTCAGTTTAAACAGCTTTTGGCCTTGTCACATGGCCACGCATCTCCTCTAGGAGCTTTCCCATGCTTCTGCTGTCTTGTTGCATTCTTGCTCAACAGTTCAGCATCCTGGTGTGTGTGTGTGAACTTCCCCCTTGCTGTTTTTATGCCTCTTTCCTTGCTCACAAATTGCAGGTTTCTCCTCTGCTTTGAGTCCATAGCCCTCCTGCCTTTGGCGGCTACTGTATAGCAACATGAGGAGGGAGTTCATCAGGTCTGTTTGCCATGGGGATGGGTCTTGAGGTCCTGTGGTGATGCAGCATTGCAGTATCTTATGTTGTAGGACGTGATAAGAGGAACGGGAAGAAATATTTGAAAGGAGCTTCAATCGCTTAGCAGGACCATAGCCATCTATGCGAAAAAAAGTATGAGTCCCTGCGCAGTAGTACCTCCCTGATGCTCTCTGCGACCATGATGGGGAAGCTGTGTCAAAGCACAAACAAAAATAGGGCGTTATGGCAGGTGTTTCCTGGCAAATGTTGTACTACCCCATCAAATGTTTTGCACTTGAGAAGATCCAAAGACCGTTCAGAAGAGTTTGTGCAAAATCTGTGTTTTCTGCTGCCCCCTGGTGAGGGGAAGGGCTCTTGTAGCAGGGTCTCTTACACCTACTCCCCTTGGAAGGGAGGGACAGATGTTTCTGGTAAAGGCAACTGTGAATAGAAGACTCCCAGCTGGACTCCTCTGCCTGATTGTGAAGGCTGGAAGTCTCAAATTCTTTAGCTAAACACCAATTCCTCCCACTGCTCCCTCTTCAGATTATCTGGCTGGTGGATTGGAATCACATTGAGCCTAAGAAGGTGGTGGTATTGGGGACCCCAAGCCCAGAAGAGAGAGCTGTGCTTCCCTTTAGCCTCTATTCACATTCTCCTTTCATTAGAACTTATACAGAGAGATGCAGGCACTAAGAAATGGTGTATGAAGAAGCTGACTGTGCTCCCTTCCCCATATAAAATAAAGTCTGTTGGGAGCCCATTTAAACTTAATAGCTCACAGGAAGTGTGTCAGTGGAAATCCACTAGCACTAAAGTCATCAAACTCAACTGGCTATGGGTTGCATTTGGTGGTTCCATGGAGGAAGAATTCCATGTGCTCCTTATTCTGCTTCTATCATGTCAGTACTACCCTGCCTGCCAGTGTGACAGGCTGATCATTTGATCTGTCTTCTCCGAAATGAAGTCCTTAAGCTGTTAAGTGAAAACTTCTGAGCAAAGCTGATCTTTCTCAGACCTGTTTGGAAAGCTATACTTGATTCTCTCTTAGGGCAGTAGGAGTTCCAGTGCTAGTCCTTGCATAAAGGATGTCATTGGATTTTGATACGTCATGCAAACTTTTCTTTTCCATCTCTGACTGAGTAAGGATAGTAACACATTATGGTTCTTACCATAAATGTAACCGTAGAAATTCAGCTCCGTACAAAGAAAATGGGGGAAAGGTCTATTTACAAAAGCAGAGACCCAGTAAACACTACTTCCGGACTAGTAACAATGTCGAGAATCTTCCCTCCTTCATTAGCATTAAGCACAGGTGCATTGTATTTGCAACTATTCAGGGCACTATCTTCCAAATTTTTCTTGTGAATTACTGTAGAGAGAATATTTTTACATGATATGCATATTTTAAAATTGTAAATTAAAACCAAACTATCTGAAAAATTAGAACCTTCACTTTCTCTATCATATCTCTTGCTCATGCGTGCGCGTGAATTACTTCATTATATAGCTAATCCTCAGTTATATATCCCTGCTTGTAGTGTTGCTCTGGCAACGTTAACTGCAGTCTTCAAAGCTGTTCAGCCATTCACAGCACAGGATTCATTAAAAAATATAAAAACAAACCATTAATGTAAACAAGATGGACCAAACCATGTTGTTCTGTTTGTTTGTCTTGCTTCAACAAATGGAACAGGAAATCTATTTGTGTCCTGTCCAAAAAAGGCAATCTGTTTGGGGTGAGTGGGTAGAAGGGGACTGAACTTCTGTGAATGAAATGGTCAGAGGAGGCTCTGTCAAGCTCTGAAAGCCCCCACATTTTATTTACCATAAATGTTCTAATTTTGGGAGGAATATTCTGAATATCTACTTTGGTTACTGAGATAACTTCCAAAGCCTTTGTCACTGAGAAATTAAAATACATGACCAATAGCTGTGAGTAGGACCTAGGCTAAAGCAATGGGCTTGTGCTGTTTCTGCAGAGGAAGCATAAACTAATTAAGTGGCTGTTGTGGCGGGGGCAGTAGTGTAGTTGAGGCTGGTACACAAATAAAAAAATTAATCTCCCAAAAGCCTGATTAATTTTTAAGTGCCATTAAAAATGGGAGTAGTGGAGTTCTGCTATTAGGGTACCATGAGCACTGGCCTGCTCAGTAAAATGAGAGAGAAAGGTAAAACCAAAGGTATCTGCATCCCAATTCTTCACCATTGGCTCAAGTGGAATGCTTCCAGCTGCATGGTCCATGCAGGACTAGCTGGCCGTGCCCCACACTGTGTAGGCAAGGTTCTGTTATGGGGCTTCAAAGTAGCAGAACAATAATGGTGCCCCCACGCTGAGCAAAACTGGCTGTACCCATTTTCAAAAGAGCCTTTAATGAACCTGTGTAGCTAAAAAGGGCTGCAAACTGCTCATCTTAAAATGGTGCTAGTGGCAGGAAAGTAGTTCCCCAAATGGTAAAAGGGACAGAGAAATCTGAAGAGGAAATAGTTTTTCCTACCTTCTAAGAGGGCCTTGTGAAAAGGCTGAGGAAATGCAGGCAGAAACAAACTTGCCAACAGGAAATTATCAAGCAAAGAATCCTTTTGAGACTTCAAAATAGAGATTAATCAATGAGATAGTGCTTAAGGAGGAACAAGGAAGATGGGCTAATCATGGGATTTGAAGCCTTTTACTCATAGATCACTTGTTCAGATCCACCATAGGTTGGTAGTGGCCAAAAGGCATTGCTCAGCAACTGTTTAGTGGGCTGAGATGATTTGGTAGTTCTTAGTCCAGTTCATAGCTATGGGAGGGGCCTCCAGTTCTAACGTCTGTTAGATCATCTGAGTCCGTCTCTCTGCAGTTGGAGTCCATTCCTGGGGTGGAGGTGTCAGGGGCTTTGTCTTCATTGCCAAAAGTGTTTGTTTATTATGGGATGACTATCGGGTGTAAATTACACTGCTGTGAACAAAACCTCTTCTGCAGTGCAGAGAACCCAGGTTTCAGAACCAACCACCGCAACTGGTACTGATGAGCACCCTTATTGTCGCTCTCGGGGAGATCAAGGACCAAGTATGTGTGAAGAAAGACATCTCTACAAGGGGTGAAGAATTCAGTGGCTGGTCAGGGTTGAGGCCCATTTTTGTGGGTTAGTGAGGGAGAGGCAGGGGAAAGCTTTCATTGCTACTACCTGAGTTGTCCCTGAATAAGCAGGATTTCTGTTTTCAGGGCTGTCAGTTTGGCATATTTTATCAGCAATACATGACTTAAATATACAATCAAGAACAAACCCAGTTTACAAAGCCCTTCTGCGGTGTTCTCTCCCATCTTAGATGCCCAGGAGACTTTCTCTGCCTTATGTTCACGTTCTTATTCTTTCAGTGGTTTAGTCCCTCACATCCTGGGAGACGTGGTCTTCTTGTGGTGCTGTAACATCCTGGCTCATTTCATCAACACCTATGCAGTGGATGACAATGTAAGTGGTGATTCTGTTGAACTGGAGCAGCAGGGGTTTTTGATGCCTTAGCTCCCAGCGTCAGGTGGTTTGTAGTCAGACCTTAAAATAGAGGGGTTAATGGAAAGTAAGGTGCATAGAAATCAGTGGGCTTCAGATTAGACCCTAAAAGAGGGATGAAGATGTTATGTTCAAATTGGGGTCCAGTTTAGGTTGAGATTTGGAGGGGAAGGGGTCAGGCTCAAACATGAATTGGGGCTGGAGTTTGGGTTCAGACTCTGCCGTTCCAAATCTTCAGCCTAAAATGGTGTGAACATCACAAACTTAGCTGCATCTGAACTAGAAAATGGACCCTTTTCATTTTGGTTTAAAACCATTGGGCTGTGTTAGATCTATTGACTCAAATGCTCGGCCTCCACTTTTACCCCTCCCTCCCCCAAATATCCTAATGGAAACAGACTTACAAGTGGTTTTGATAATTTCTTAAGCTACGTTATAGCTGTGCAAAGCAGCCAGGTTTCAGGGTACAAGACAGGTAGGAAAGTGTGATGAAACTGCCAGTTGTTAGAAACTGTGAATACATAGAAAGTAGAACCAGTTGGTTGAACTGTTCATTTTTTCCCGTGTGCTCTTTCCGTTGCTGTTATGGCATACAGAATCCTTATTCCTTAGGTTACTGGATCAAACGTAAGCCAGGTTGTGAGTAACCAAAAGTTACTCCCATGCAATCAATGACTGGTGGCCTTGATAAAATTAGGAAAGGGGCAGCTTATGTCTTAGTAAAAAGATGTCTTCACACGAGCTACTGCCATGGTTGGCACGAAGGGTGCCCTTGTCCATCTGTTAACTCCACACTCCTTTCTTGGGTGTTCCACGTATATGCCATATCGTGGCTACCTCTGGTTTTCTGCCATTTAGTTTACTTTCTCTTGTTCAGTACACTGAAACCTCATTGTGCTAAGCTTTTGTATGAGGTGGGTTTAACTTAAGGACAAAATGAGATGCTGACATCAGCTGCCTTTTCCATGATTCCACTGGTTTCTTCCTTTCCTCTCCATTGCAGTTCAACCAGGCATCTGTGATCCGGAGCTACACAAAGTTTGTGATGGGGGTATGTAGACGGTCAGCACATTACTTCTCATCCTCCCCTGTCCCGCATTTTCTGGTGTGAGCGCTCATGCATAGACGTTCCCAGGCTACAGGCGTGTGTGCGCACGCACTATGTATGGGTGCTGCTGTGGATGTGGGTAATTCTGTGCATCCCCCTTCCTGTTTGCAGGTAAACTGATGTAAGCTCATGTCTAGTCTCCGTGTACCATGGGACTGAGTATCAGAAATGCATAGGTCCCATTGACTTACAGTTGGAGTTGTGGGTGCTCATCATTTCTGTGAATTGGTTCCAGTGTGTCTCTTTCCCAATGCATTTCAAATCCGAATGGGTGTGCTTTAGACCTAAAGATCAGAGTAACTTCACTAACACCCAAAATGTTATAGTTTTGATGTATTGAGTAACAGGGAGACACTACCCCTCTTCTTTGACTTTACTCAGTGTGACATGGAGCACCACTAAATTTTCCTCTTCTTGTACAACACAGTCAGACCAATCACGTGGCAGCTCTGTGGGTGGAAGGAGCACAGGGGAGGGGTCTTTGAGAAAAGTCAGCTTCCAGCCTGAATAAATACTAGCAGAGAGATACAACAAAACTTTCTTTAGCCAATAGCCTTTGTCACAGCAGAGGTTAGAAGTTGCCTGATGGTTTGTTTGTTTGTTTGTTACAGCACCCAAAATATGCTAGGCACTTGCAACCTATCCTATTGTTGCATGAAGCCTTCCTGCTTGACCTTATTGTTTCCTGCTGCTTTTAGAGCTGAGTTGTGCAGAAGGGAGCGGCTCAGTTTGGTGATTCTTGGTTTCAGATCGCTGTGAGCATGCTGACGTATCCCTTCCTTCTCGTGGGAGATCTCATGGCCGTGAACAATTGCGGGTATGGCTGTCATTCTCAGGCCTAATGTTTTGCTCTCCATTCTATGAGACTTTTTTTCTTTTGACAGAGATCGACAGTAGTTTTCAATAATAGTCTTAACACTTGCAAATGGAACCATAAATGATATAGTCCCTTACAGGGTAAGATGCATTGTCTGTCCCAAAGCCTCTTTGATCAGAAGGCACGGACAAGACATGAGACAATAGTTAGAGAGGGATGCAGAGATATTCAGTGATGTGGTCCGATAGGAATGAGAATAGAGAGGGCACTAGGGAGGTAGGATCAGAGACTGTTCTAGCACAGGGGGCAGCGCCCCAAAGGGGGGCGGGAGGACTTAAACGATCAAGAGGAGAATCCAAGCAAGGAGGGCATTGGGGAGAAACAAGAACAAGCGAAGCTGTTTTCTCCAGCTCAGCCAGCCTTGCCACCCCGAAACACACACACACTCTTCACGTTGATTCCTCAGACGTGGCAGATTGAGAATGGAGGGAAACCTAAACAGGAACGAGAGCTGAACCTTTGCTCTAGCATTTTCTGGGTAACAGCTAGTTCCTTAGTGTGCAGATGGAGCTGGGGATGCAGGTTTATAGTGCCACGTTTTTAATGTGTCCCGGTAACTCAGTATTTGCACACGTCAGTTGTAATTGACTTACGTAGTATGTCATGGTATGAATTATTTATCAGTAACTTGGCTTTCAGCCTGATGCTGTCACTTTCAGTATTCCCACTTACACCTAGTCCTGTGTGCTGTCTGATGCTCTCTCCCTGCATTGTGCAGCTTGTGTCCATTCTCCTCCTTGACCCTCTCTCTTTGCCATGCAGGTTACATGCCGGCCTTCCTCCATACTCTCCTGTGTTTACATCCTGGGTTCAGTGTTGGAGACACCTCAGTGCTCAGGTGAGGGCTGCAGCGGGCAGTTTTACTTAGTTGAAGTCATAGCCAACAGCAGGATTTTCCTGGCAGTGAGGGATTGGCTGTTTTTCTACTTAGGCTGTAAAGGTCTCCTGATCTGCCTAGGAGAAGCCCAACGCCAGGCACCAGCAGCCTGTCTTGTCTAATCTGCTTTGTAGCCTGTTGTTCAACACTTTCCATTGCTGTCATTTTGTCTCTCTAAGATACTTATGACTCCCATTACTCCCTCACAAACTTGAATGTTATCTTCACAGTACCCGGGTGAGACAGGGCAATGCTACTATCCCTGTCTCACAGATGGGAAAACAAGGCACAGAGGCAGATTTGCCCAAGATCTCACAGGAAGTGGAGCAGAGACTCAAACCGAAATCTCTTCAGTCCTAGGCTATTGCCCTCTACTCACTGGATTATCCTTCCTCTTCCTTATTCTGACTCTTTATCACCTCAAGGAGGAGGCCGCTTGTGCAGGGCAATTTTGGAAACTCTTGTGTTATGTTCCCACCTGATCTTGCAAGCTATGCTGGGGTTTGGCTAACTCAGCCTGGATGGGAGACTTCCATGGAACTTGTATCATTCAAAATAAAAATTCCGTGACACTGCTTGGATTGGTAGAGGAGCATCCTGCCAGATCCCAACTTATCTTGCGTTCAGCCTAACCAAACTCATCCTTCCTGTTGTATAGCAAGTTGTGTAGAAGCCAACCCCTTGGCTTCTACAGATATAGATATATATCCTTTACCTAGCTCCTGGGGTGTAACGGTGCTTTGAGATCCTCAGCTGAAAAGTCCTGCGGAAGGGAAAATTATTAAACACAAAGGAGTGAAAACTTGCAGGCTTGGAATCCTGAGGTTGAAGGCGTTCAGTGATCAGGCCAGAAGATGAGTAGGGATCACTGATGTTATAAATCAGGACTGCGAGGGCTACATTGGTAACTTGCAAGAAGCGTGAGGTTTGTGCCCTGTTTGCATATCTACAGAGTGTAGCAATTGCATGGTACACATCCATGTTTGTTTCTGCTTCTCTTGTCCGTTGAACAGAAGTTGTTTCAATTCTCTGGCCATTAAAAAGATAAAGTTCAGCTGAATCCTCACCCTTCAGTCACATGGAGGCACTGAGGTACTACAGTGGTGGGTGCTAGGAGTCAATCCCTGCTGTACAGTCCAGGGCTTAATCTTATGGCTCCCTGTTCCTGATTACCAAACACAGCACTGCCATAGGCAAGGAGGTCAGTGCAGTCCTGGCGCCTGAGAGGCTTCTAAGCAGCCAGTCAGGCAGCTGTGCCAAGGAGTCTCCGCCTACCTCCCCTAACCCCTCTGCTTTTCTCTCTCCTAGGGGCAGTTGTTCCGGGGCTCCAGCCTGCTTTTTCGCAGAGTGTCTGCAGCAGCAAGGTTCCCTATTGACTAATTCTGCTTTCACTTTATTAACTCATTACCTCGGCTAAAAGAAAGGGACAAACATGGACTCTTTGTAAGGAACCCTTAAAGCCTCTTTTGATATTTTTCTTTTACATCTGAAGACCAAGGTGCAGGAACAAGCCACCTCCTGTCCAGCGAGGCCGGAAATGAATCAGCCTGTGGAGAGCTGGCTTCTGAACTGCAGCTGGGTTGAATTCCCTTTCTGGTGGTTGGTTTGACCATGATGTACCAGTGAGAGCAGAAGGGTGTTGGCTGTTTGGCTCAGCTTGCAGTTTTTGAGTCAGAAGGGACAGTCTGTTTGTTTAAAAGTGGATAATACCCAGGTGTTTAAACCGCCCAGCCCAGCGACACTATCAGGGATCCAGGTGCAGAGACAAGAAGCTGCTTTAGGCAGCACATACTTGGGAGATGTTAACTGGAAAGCAGCAATGTCTGAATTTGCCCTGCTGACTGGATCACGCCAAACCCTGGCCGTCCCTTTTTGTGCCGCATAGTGATACAATAAGTGAGCCTAAGCTTCTTAGCACTCTCGTCTCCAGCCTCCACCTTAGTGAACATCCTCTTTATAAGTTATCAGTCTACTGAATCACTTACGTCTTAACGGGAATGGGAGTCATCAGAGCCAGCAAGGGTTAAACAGAGGCGGAGACCAGGCTGGGATGAGGATGTTAAGTCTCATTCCTGATAAAGTACCACCTCCAGATAACCAGTAATATATCCTTTGCTCTGGAGGACATTTCATCAGCCAAGCAGCTCCATCCTGGGTTTGAATACCCCATGTCTCCCACATTCAAGCTCTTGAAGGGTATATGAACACTAAGGACCAAGATGCTTTCCAAGGCGGTGTTATGGGAAATAACCTTATTAAATTAAAAGGAAACTGAGGCTGAGACAAGAACAATGAAGTCACAGTGAGATTGATAGGACTAGAAGGATCTCTCAGGGGAAGTGTTGGGGCTCGAACTAGAAT
Source organism: Chelonoidis abingdonii (assembly GCF_003597395.2). Classification (NCBI taxonomy): domain Eukaryota; kingdom Metazoa; phylum Chordata; order Testudines; family Testudinidae; genus Chelonoidis; species Chelonoidis abingdonii. The sequence continues at coordinate 21,051,095 of NC_133772.1, forward strand.
GAGCAGAGCATTTTGGTGAGGATTATGCAGCTACTGCATGGCTAGGGGTGTGAGAAGAAAGACCTGACTCTAATTGTGAACCTGCTGCAATAGAGATTTAAGAATATAATCTATGGGACTTCCTGGTGCTGGATATTACTTAGACAACTAAACTTGACACGCAAGTGTGCACAAAAAGAATATTCCCTGGCTGCTGTGTGAGGTAGGATATGGGATTAGATGGACCACTAGTCTGAGCTGGCATGTGTCTATTCCCGGACTGGCCCTAGTGAGTCTCGGTGACTCAGAGTCAACCAGGACCAAACTCAGACAACTGCTCCAGTTGCTGCCTCTGTCAGATCGAAGCACCAATACTTGATACAGCTAGACCAGAAATGTGCCATCTTACTTCCGAGGTGCCAATGAAGAGCATTTTTTTTTATATTAGTTCAATTTGCTAATAGGTGAGGTTGCTACAAAATGAATTGGCTTAACTTTAAATGTGAACATTAAGTCTGTTTATTAGCTGCTGTCTAGAGTAATGGAACAAACCTAAAGCAGAAAGAGTGGAAAGAATATCAGACAGTGAATTTCATTGGGTCTTTGTGCACTTCAGAGACACTAAGGTGCATGTGTTGGTGTTTTGGGGCCTCATGTAGCAGAGCTCACCTGGTCGTGAAGTGGGATTTATCTACAGCTTCTGAGACAGGTTTTACCTGATTCTGTGCTGTTACTAAGGACAGGCAGCTTCCCCTCCATTTTAATCCCTGTCTTGCTCGTACTCCATTCCAAACGTGTGCTTTCATCTTCCTTAAGTGGGCCCCGAAGAGCTTTCCGAGACCAAGAGCAAATGCATTAGTGATTGTCGCAATGTTCCTAACGCACCATGAAGTGGCCAGAGAAAGCTCTGTCTGGATTGACTGTGGTTCCTGGAATATGCAGGGATTCATTTGGTGAATAGGACAACCAGCATCTTCCATATCTAAGGCCCCAGGGTCCTGAGCTGTCATTACTGGGGTGCTTCACTGGTACAGACGGGCTTGTTTCACACTTCCAAGGCCTGACCACAGGATATGTTTTGAGTGAGATGCGTAACTGAAAGGCTTTGCAGCCTTTGGAATCACAGCTGCTTCAAGCAAGAACCTCACTTCCCACCAGTGTTATGGGATCAGGCCTAGCCTCCCTTTACCCATCCCCTCATCATCCCTTTCATATGCTTTGTTAAAGAGGAACAAGAAATGCATGGCCATATTCTGTAACTGAGATTAGTTCCAGAGGATTTCACTGTACTCTAAAATAAAATTAAGAACAACCTCTCTTGGGCTTTGGGAGTTTCCTCATTGTCTTTAATGTGGTGCATTCATTTATTATTAAACCCAGGTCTTGTCAGCTTTCCAGTCATCTGAAGGTTCCTTATTTAAGGTCAATCAGTGTTATTCCAAAGGGGAGTGACTGCTGGAAATTCAGATTCCTTCTGTTAAGCCTTTCAACGACTGATGGGGGTGGTCTCGGTATGCATGGTCTTGCTTTCAGTGCGGGGAGGGGGACGAGATGTCTTCTCCGGGTCCCTTCCAGTCCCTGCATTTCTATCATTCTGGGCCAACTTTGCCACGTAGGAAACTGACTAGGCCGAGTACGAGTTGAGCAAAATGAATCCGATACACCTGAATCAAATTTAGGAGTCTAAAATACCTCTGGTGACCTGGGCTTGGAATCCCAAATACTGGAAGAATTTAAGTGTCAGTCCATTCTGGAGAGAGCAGAGCCAGCTGCAAAGTGGGGATTGGAGGTGACGCTATAGCTACATAAAGATGCCCAGTTCCCCAGAGCCGCAAAGAATCCTGTGGCACCTTATAGACTAACAGACGTTTTGGGTGAATACACACTTCGTCAGATGCATCCACGAAAGCTCATGCTCCAAAACATCTGCTAGTCTATAAGGTGCCACAGGATTCTTTGCTGCTTTTACAGATCCAGACTAACACAGCTACCCCTCTGATACAGTTCCCCAGAGACAACAGTACAGAGAATGGGTACCTATGAGAACATATCTCAGAGTTTGTCCTCTCCCACCTAGTGGGCAAATGAGCAGCCGGTGTTTGAATAGTGATTCTCTTCTCTCACCTTTTACCTGGAATCTGAAGGGTGGGGCTCACCTGTTCTCTGTTGCTGCTCAGCTGTTATCAAAAGCCTTTAGCTGGGAAGAGAGATTGGGTTTATCAGCTCTCAAGTGTCTAGGAAGGAGAGAGACCAGAAACAGGACTTCATGACTGAGATCACACACATGGTAAAAAAGCAAAAGGTGGATCAGGGTTGCACCTAATTTTCCTCTGGCAACGGAATCCTTGTAGCTAACTACCCTTCAAATTTGTTTTAGTTTGCAAATTCAGTATGAAAGGGTTGCTCAAGAATAAAGAATAATACACTGGTTGGTGTCTAGGCACTGGTGGATGGAGTCAGCCCTGCCCAACCATGTGTCATGGGCCTTGTACTGCTAACCGATTCTCCTAAGTGGTAAGGGCTTCTGGCTTTTGCAGTGGAAGGCTGAGTTCTCTCCCTGTGGACACTCTGCGTGGCTGTCAAAGTCTTAGGTGATCACGGCTTTGTTGCACTAATTACAAGGAAGCTCTGATGGGCCTCTCTCAGCTGGGCTTCCGTTAGTGTGGCTTCCACTTCACCACGGTGGTGTCAAACCAGCCCAAGGTTTTCATTTAAGCACAGGGAAGCTATGAAAGCCCCAAGCATAATGGCTGGTGTCTCATTCCAAGCCTACCACAATTGGCCTGGCTTCACTTTCTTTTCCCTTCCCGCAGCCCTGCTCCCTTGTGTCCTCTCACAGCCTCCTTTCTGCTAAGAGAGTCCGAGAAGATTTTCACATATGCAGGTGTTGTGTGAAGGGAAATAGAAATGGTTCTGGTGGGCCCATTGTGGTGATGTCGAAGTGCCTGAGGAGAAAGGAAGATGCTGCAACACCCCATGCACGGAGGGTTCTCGTGGGTCCCCAGCTAGCTGAAATCTCATTCCTACTGCAGCCCCCAGGCGTGTTCCTGCAGAGTATGCCCTTAACACAGATAGGAATGTTTGCTTTCTCTTCTCCCACAGGAGCTGCATGCAGGCAAAGAGCAGCTGATTCCTGCTTTTGAGGAGGTGGAGTCACCAGGCTTTAATCCTTCCTGCTTTGGAAGAGGGAGGAGAGGGCTTGGCTGTGTCTGGCGCTGTTACAGCACCTGGCTGGGCAAACTGGCTTGTTAGGCATGAGGAGCCTTAAGAGCTCCTCTCTTGCTCTATCTGTGCCTTGGGGAGTAGGGTGGCGCTCAGGCAGCAGTGATCCTGGTCAGTTTGTGCTTGACCTAGTGTGAAGGTGAGGCGTTCCAGCTCACTGCAAACCTGGGACATCACGAGGCGCCTGATTCGATAGACCAGGCTGGGATGGACAATTTTAGCCACTTGCCTTGCCTGTTATGGTTCCAGCAGCTCCCAGAGAACGCACTGTAGGGTGACCAGACAGCAAGTGTGAAAAATTGGGACGGGGGTGGGGGGCAATAGGCATCTATATAAGAAAAAGTCCCAAATATTGGGACTGTCCCTATAAAATCAGGACATCTGGTCACCCTGGTGCATTGTAAGGTGCTGTTTATGAAGGGGAAGCAAAGGCAGGCATGAGCCAGCAGCATTTTGGGTGCTCATGTTGTGTTGGAAAGAAAATCTACAGCGGAGGGGCTGGGAAGAGGGGATAGAACTGGATCTCATTGCTACCTTTGTAGTTGGGCAAAATGACTGGATCCTGGGGCATAACTGGGTATGTATATGGGTATCCAATTCAGTATCTGATGGGGACAGAGGCCTAGATCCTTGAAGTTGTTTAGGCACATAACTCCTATTGAAATCAATGGGATTTAGGCATCTAAATACCTTTGAGGATCTGAGCCAGAATCTCACCCTGGATATGGGGAAGGGTAGCTGGTAGAAGAGAAGGTGCTTGGAACCTGGGAGGAGGGAGTGGGGAAAGTGATGGCAGGGCCTAGACAGGAATGGCAGACAGCTTGGGTGGATGGGAGAGAGGTAGAGAGGACATTTTTGAGCATCCAGTCTCAGGGCTTTTTTCAGGCACTGAATCCTAACAAGGTGATCTTGCCAAATCACATCTAATTCATCTTCCCTTTGGGGCCTCCTCACCCCTGACCCAAATGGCAACAAAGCGCAAAGTGGGTGCCATCTCAAAGAGCTTGTGGTCCACGACCGCAAAGTCACTGAGTCGAGAAGAGACGAAGCCCCTCTCGACACGTGAGTGTGCAAAACCTGGGTTTGCTGGGGCTTATGCCATCAGATGTACAGGTATAATCATAATGCTACAATCAGCAGAGTGAGGAGAGGCCTCCCCAAGAGAGTATCCTCACATGGCAGAGGGATGTTGACAAGATGGGGCCATACCATAGGTGTTCCTTGCAATCAGAAAAGTATGTGGCTTTCCTTGGATGGCCATGGCTGTTTGAGGAGCCTTTGAAGAGGCCTGAAGTGCTAATTTACAGCCTTTAGTGCTTAATTCCTCCGTTGTGCCTCCTGTTTGAGGCCAGCAGCCTGGGTTCTGATTCTCTCTATGCCAGGAAGCTTGGTTGACTCATTGCTGAGACCCTTCTGCCTTGTTGGAATTCCCTTGAAAACCCAGGGATGTATTAACCCCCATGATGTTGCAATTACTGGTTAGGAGCTTCCAAGTACCCTGACGTCCCATTGGCTCTGTTGTGAGTTCTAGGTGCTCAGCATCTTGCAGGAGTGGGCTGTGCTTATATAGCACAATGAGGAGAGGAAATAAGACTGGGACTTTTCAGCTTGGGAAAGAGATGACTAAGAAGGGATACGGTAGAATAAAATCATAAGTAGTGAGGAGAAAGTAAATGAGGTATTATTTACTCCCCCTCAGAACAGAAGAACTATGGGTCACCCAATGAAATTAATAGGCAGCAGGTTTAAAAGAAACAAAAGGAAGTATTTCTTCACACAACGCACAGTCAACCTGTGGAACTCCTTGCCAAAGGACATTGTGAAGGCTAATAAATTCATGGAGGATAGGTTCATACAGGGCTGTTAGCCAGGATGGGCAGGGATGTTGTCCCTAGCCTCTGTTTGCCAGAAGCTGGGAATGGGCAATGGGATGGATCACTTGATGATTCCGTGTTCTGTTCATTTCCTCTGAAGCACCTGGCATTGACTACTGTCAGAAGACAGGATACTGGGCTAGATGGACTCAGTATGGCTGTTCTTATGTTCTTAACAAGATCTGTCTTAAGCAACCGCCGAAGGGGCCAGTCATATAGAAGAGACTGATCTTCTAAATGACACATCCACAACTTGGTCAACGTAAACTGCCTTGTGTTGACTTAACCGTGTACTGTAGAGCAGGCCTAAAGCTCATACGAAATAGTAATGGAAACCTGGGATTCTGTCACTTAAGCCTGGTGTTGCCTGTTGGAGCTGGGGAACAGCTCAGGTGTCTTGGAGGGAGGGTGGCTGGTTTTTCTGTCAGGGTTGGTAAGCCCAATTTAGGAATTGAGGGAAAAATACGTCCCCATGCTAGAGTTGGAGGGAAACTACCCAAAACAGGTAATACCAAGCTGGTTGGTTCCTGTTAGACTTATCCAGTCCTATTGTTCCTGCTGAAAAAGACCAGCTTTGAAGTGGCAAAGAGTTTTTAGGATTTTGAGAAGGTTTAATGGATGATTATAAGGAGCCAGCTCTTTTGTCGGCTGTGAAAGCAGCAACGAATCCGCTCTGTGGTGCCAGAATAAGGAGCCGGGATGTGGAGGAGAAGCAAAGGCAGCCGCATCTTCCCATATGTGAAGCTCACTTAGGTTTGTACGTGTGCTGGGCAGTGTGTTTCTCTGTCCCTGCCTCTCTAGAGATGGAAAAGTTCCATGAGAGTTTTGTGACAGGTTGCAGGATTCCACAAGAGATGGTGAAGACCTTGTAAATGTGACGCTCGCTCCCCGGCCTGTCTTCACAGCAGCTTAAAGGAGCGGAGTGGGAGGAGGGAAAAATGACAAGCTTGGAACTGTTAAATACGTCTTTCCTGATTCTGCTTCAAAGTCCCCACCACCACCACCACCTCCTCAAACACTCCTGCTGCCACAGCCTTTTGTGAAGGCCGCTCATGTTGATCCAGATGCAATGAGCAGTTTTCCCTCCCCAACCACTCTCTCTCCCTTGATTAAAACATCATAATTCTTTAATCTTTCTGAATCGAGTTTCTTCCTTAAAAGCTGCCGGTTCTCTTTGATACACCAAAGCGGTTCTTGTCACGCTGCCAAAGGAGGCTGGGTGGAGTGTCACATGGCTCAAACTTTTACAAGCTGAGAGAGCTGTCTCAGAGCAGGAAAACAAGCGAGCGAGACAGACGCAGAGAAATCTTCTCCCGGTTTGGCTTTTGCAAGAACGAAGGGAGATGGTGTTTTTGTTCGTTTTTTTAGAGGGAGAGGAGGGAGAATAATTTTTAATGCAACAGAGTAACGAATTTCCCCAGCTGAGTTGACGATCACCTCTGGGAAACTTAGAGGAGAAAAAAGGGGGGGAAAATGACGTCACTGCAGTCGGGGGTGCCTGCCGCGCTGCCTGTCAGATCCGAATGAAAAGAACAGGGCAATAAAACAACGGCTGCCTCTGTCTCCCTCGTTAAACACGGCGCTAATTGGATGTTAATTTCTCCTTGCTCTTCTCGCTGTTCGATTGTGAGAACTCCCTCTCTTTCCTGCCGGCAGCCTCAAGAGAGAGCCTGTACTGTAAACTCCTTCCCGCTTGTGGACTGGAATAATGCAGGCGCTGGGAATATTAAAAAAGACGAAGGGGAGGGGGGTGAATGGATGGGGGGGAAGCTGGGAGGGAGGGTTGTAATCTGGGAGTTGCACTAATCTCCACCTTCCCTACTGATTGTCCTGGGAAGAGTCGGGGCTGTAATATTTTTTTTTTTCCCTCCCTTTCTCTCGTGTTTGGACCAGACTGCCAAGCACAAAAAAATCCAAAACAACCCCCCCCCAAACCCGCCATCCCGACTCACCCAACCCAACCTCGTGTCAAAACAGGCATTTAGGGGAGCCAGCTGCTTTCTCTGTGCTGCCCGGGTCACCCTTAAGGGGTGTGTGCGTGTGCGTGTTTCTTGGCTGGTGCTCTGAAGGGCATTGAACATGTCTGGTCACTAGCATGCCCTGCGCCGGTGCAGCCGAGGGAGGGGAGTAAGTTAAGAATGGGAGTGGGGGGGATTTGCCAAGGAATGGGGTGGGTGGAGGAGGGGAGGGGAGAGAAAGACGCGGGAGGCGAGGGGGGGGGAGATGTGGGAGTAAAGTCCTACCTGGGATCGGTGCCAACTTCCTGCACAGGGTTGCAGACCCGAGGCTGTGAGAGCCCACCAGAGGCGACGCTTCTCTCTTGTCACGGTTCCAAGGCGAGATGAAGGCAGCGGGAACAGGTACAGCAGATGCCAAACGGCCTTGTTTGCCAGGGTGCTGCTGGCTTGGGTGGTGGTTTGTATTTAAATCCTGCGCTTGTTGTTTGCTTGACTTGCCGGTGCGGCCAGCTCTGTTTCTCCAGGGCTCCTGCCTTCCGAACTGTGCACGGGGCCCACCGGGGCTTGGGTTGGAAAGGAGTGCCGGTGGCAGGGGAGCCAGTGGATTTTGCTCTCTCCTTCTCACCCCTCGGATTAACATGCAGAAGATGCGCCTGTCACTTAGCCTGCCATCAGCGCCTGTTCAGGGATGGGTGACGGCTTTGTTCCGCGCTGCCTAGGAAGCCGTGCCAACTCTCTGACTTGGCAGTCGAGCCAGAGTGGGCAGGGTGAAGGCGAGGAAGGGAGAGAATTATTGCCGAGGCTTCCAAAGTGGCTGTAGGCCCGTTTCCGAGCACAGCAGCTTTTTCACTGTGCATCTCTTGCTCACTTGCTCTCTGTCGCAGGCTGGTGCAGACAAAACGAAAACGTGTTTTGTTCTGCTTTTTTAGGCATCTGCCTAGCTGCGTTACCAGCCCTAGCTGCCCTTCCCCCCCCCCCCCACTACTTAACCCCCTTTTATTATCGGCACACCCCAGGTACTTAAAGGCAGCAAAAACCGATTCTTCCTCTGCGGTAAGGTTTTTCGCTATAGATCTCTCTCTGTTTGGGTGTGTCTCATTCTCTCTCTCCTGCTAAAGGACCCCGCCACCTCCTGAAAACCAGGAAGGAGGGAACCAGGATTTATTTTCACGCAGACGTTGGGCTGACATGCTGGGGAGGTCGGGGCGGGGTAGGGGGGAGGTAAAAACTGGCCTTTTGTTTAACCTGTGTTGATCTAAAGGAAGTTTTTGTCCTTTGGGTTGTTTTCAACTGGGCTTGGGTAACTTTTCTGAGCATGGCTCTCGGAAGAGCAGCCAGAATGGTGTTGGATTTTTTTATTTTTTGTTTTTTTAAATCCGAGCTATGTAATAAAGAGGGATTGTCCCAAGGGCACAAGGAAAGGCAGCTCCTGAGTGCTGGAATTCCTGCCAGCGTCCCTTTGTGCCAGCCTCTGCTCGGCCTTTGGCGTCTCGTTTGGATGAAGCCTGGCATGCAGGCACCGCCCATTTCTTAGCGCCGAGCTGTTAGGAGAAGGAAAGGGGAGAGAGAGAGGGGGGGGGGGGAAAAAGCTGCCTCCCTCAAACTGGCCTTTCTCGAAAAAGGATCCTTCCCCGATGATTGTCCGGAAAAGCGGAGCTAAATCCAGTGGCTACTTCAACAACCAAACTGTTCTCCTCCACGGTGCGTCTGTCTCGCTGGCTTGGTACGAAATCAAACCTAGCTCTTACATTTGTCTTATTTTATTTTTAATTTTAAATAATGTTTCATTTGTCCAAATGCTCAGTTGCTTTATTGTTGCTGCAACCCTCACCCCTCCTCTTCCTTTTGCTCCTTCGGTCCTTGGGGCTAAAACATCTGCCTTTAAAAAAAACATATATTTGAAACAGGATTCGATGATCGTTTTTCTTTGGCCTCCCCTTCCCCTCCACCTGCAGATTGGGCCATTTGCAGCTCTTAAGAGGTGCTTGGGGCTGGGTGTGTGTTTCTTTTCGCCACCCTATGCAACGCCGAGGGAAAATGTTGAATCATGTCGGATTTGCCATTCAACATGGCAGCCGCAGCTAACGTGGTAGAAGCTTACAATGCGGAGCTGACCCCTGGGCCCGTGCTCCTTTTCCATCATGCAGAATGGGGTGGGAGGGAATCCAGCACAGGCTGGGGCAGAGGGGGAGAATATTTTGGGGAGAATTTAATCTGGAGTGAGGGAGGAGGAGGGAAATAAGATGGCTGGATCCTCTCTCTTCATTTTGTGATGCGTTAACTGTTTAGAAGCTAGCTCGTTTTCCATCCCTTTGGCTTGCTTGGCGGAGATTGGGAGGAGGCCTACTGGGGTGTGAGGTCTCAGCGGCATGGGAGGTGTCTGGGGATCTTTCTCTGGTTTGCCCCCTTATGTTGCCCGGAGGTGGCTCAGGGATTGTTAAAGTGCCAAGAGAAGGCACGAGGGAGAGCGAGGCATGCGAGAGGAATGGTTTCTGAAGCACAGTGGTGGCCTTTGGAGAAGGACCTGGGCGGGGGTTTATTGAGTGGAATCTGCCCAGATAACAGAGGCATCTGGGAATGCTGGGCAGGATTACAGAGGGCACTTTGCAGAGCACACACTGTGTCTCCCGCTGGAGGGCTCCTCCCTTTGTGGGGCTAGACCCTGTCCTCCCTGGCAATTGGTATAAATCCAGAGCAATTCCACTCCAGACTCTGGCATAACACAGCTCAGGATTTTGGCCCAGCCTCTAAAAATCTGGCCTCTTTATGTCAAACTTAATTTAGGCCTGTTTTGTACGCAACAAAAGCAGATTGTTTCAGTAAGAGCAACAGATTCCCCCCCACACCCACTGCACCTCCCTCCCTCCTGAACTCTTTCTGGAAATGTTTGTAAGCAGTAAGGACATTCCTCTCCCCCCCCCCACACCTCCAAATACATCCCTCAGAAAGCCCCTGCCGTGTGTGACACACAGATGTACAGTGAGATCTTAAAATTGGCCTCTGGTTTTTCTTTTAAGGAGCATGCATGCTGAATACTAAGCACCTGGGCCTGGGTTCCCCAGCACTGCTGCTCTCTTAACCAGTGCTGCATGCAGGAGCTCAGATACTATGGTGTTGAGGTGATACAAGTACCCGAACAGAACAGAGTGAAATGCACTGAGGGTCCCTTTTAAGCTCTGGAAAACTAGGCCTTTCCTACAGAGACACAAACTGGGCTCTGAAAATCCCCTTTTTCACTTCCAGATTGTCACCCGCTCCCAGCAGAACACTCACCCCCTGCTCCCGAATGGAAAGTGAGTGTGAAACGATCCCCCTCTTCACCTTAGGCTTGCCCGGGCAAAATATGTAAGACACTCAAACCTCTTCTTTAAGGTAGCATTAAAATATCCAACTGAGGAAGGAAAGAGAAATTCTTTTCTGGTCCCCTTGGATGTGAACCAGTTAGGAAGCCATTGGGGAGTAGTAGAATAAGGTGACTGGGTGACAGGACTCCTGGGTTCCTCGCCCGGTAATGGATTATTTTTATTACAATAGCCAAGTCAGGACTCCATTGTGCCAGTACTGCATGACTGTGGATAAGTCACGTAAGGCCAAATTTGTAAAGATATTAGGCCCCTGAAGATGCAGAGAGCTGCCTAGTTAGATTTTCAAAAGCATCAAGGTGGCTAAGTCCCATTAAGTCAATCTGGCCCACAAGCCATATTCTCTACACTGCTGAGCATACAATAGGCAATTAATACATCATAAATTTTCAAAGCCTCAGTTTCTCCATTTGTTCAATGATCTGAAGGGACACAGGATGGACCATTTTGTTTTTTGAGATGCCCCCCGATGAGAGTCCCTTTATAAGTGCTGTAGGTGGTGACTTGGGTGCTGATGACGTCCATGTAAATCGGACCCTAGAAATAATGCATTCGACTCAAATGACGGTAGTCCAATCTCAAGGCCTGATTTGCATAAGCACTGAGTGCCCATAAGTCCAGCTGAAGGCAATGAAAGCTGCAGATGCCCAGCATCTCTGAAAAACAAGTCACTGGATTTCACCTCAGATACATTTGGCAGTCAAGGCTTGATGCTAACTTGAGCAGGAGCTAGGGCTGCTCAGGAGTTCTCAGGATCAGGCCCCAAACAGGACTTTTGGTGCCAGCTGAAGATCTGGTCTAAATCAGCCTAGTTCAGGGCTTGTCTACACTTGAAATGCTACAGTAGCACATCACTGTAGACACAGCCTACGCCAACGGGAGGGGTTCTCCTGTTGGCATAGTTAATCCACCTCCCCGAGAGGCAGGAGCTAGGTTGATGGAAGAATTCGTCCATTGAGGGAGCACTGTCTGCACTGGCAGTTAGGTCGGTTTAATTACATCACTTGGGGTGTGGACTTTTCACATACCTGAGCAACGTGGCTGGGTTGACCTAACTTTTTAGTGTAGATTGACCAGGCCTCAGTTGAAGTCAATGGAGCTAGGCCAGTTTACATCATCAGAGGATCTGACTCTTTAATGATAACGAGAAGGGGAGTCTTTAGAGTCTCCATTCTCCCCAGCAGATTATTGTTATAAATACAGCCTAGGGGCAGGGACATTAATTTCCCAAGCTGCACGAAATGCTACTCCTCCCTTTTTTTTCTTAATAAGAAGTCATGAGACCTCATCCAAAGCCCACTGAAGTTAACAGGAAGACGCCCATTGACTCCAGTGGGCTTTGGATCAGGCCCTCAGGGCCAGGCGCAAGATCTGAGCTGGAGCAAGAAATTTCTGACGTGTCCTAAGCAAAACATCTGGCACCCCTGCAAGCGCCCTTCAGGGCTCTGCCAAGGGACGCAGCTGTTGTGTTCTGTACGGCAAGCAGCAAAATAAGACTTGAGCTCCCAGACCGTGGCTAAACAATAATAATAAATTCTTTAAATTAAGAGGGAATTTGCAATTGGATCATTGTGTCTTTTACTGGCCTTAAGTTGGAACTTGCTCAAAAAGACCTTTGTGGCGGTGATGATAGTGTTGCATTGTAACATGAGTAGGGAGTGGGGCTCAGATGGCTGAAGGTCTTTAGGCACCTAATGCAGTGGGAGGACCAACACCTTTAGAGGTCCCCCCTGCAATTACTGCTTCATGACTGGCTCTGCTCTGCTGCTTACCTTGTCCTCACCGCTCCAGCTTTGAGCAGTGAAAAATACATTGATCCTTAAGGAGAGGCTCCCACTCCCAGGATTCTCTGCACAGCAGCACAGCCCTGTCCCTTCGGCTTGTCCGAGTGAACAGTTCTTGCCTGATAGATTGCTCCACATGGACCTTCAGCCTCCCCCACCATCCTAGGGTTTGTGCACTAGAGCATGGGGGCACCTCATTTCTTCTCTCTGCCTGATGGGCAGTGTCCAGGCTCAGCTCAGCCAAAGCTGCCCTGGAGGCACGAGGGCTTTCCAGGTCATGGGGTCCTAACAGAACTTGTGGGAAGTTCCATGGGCCAGGTGGTGAAGAGTGTGAGTGACCTCTGCTGGCCTGAGAACTCGTGGGAATAACATGATCGCCACCGAGGATTCAGGGGGGGAGTGTGTCTCCTTTATCTCTGCCCTGGCTTGGGCTGGACCCCTATATCCCCATTGCATACAAGCTCTGGATACAATCTGTGCCAACTGGGGGCTGGAAGGGAGATAGGAGAGTTTGGGGCAGTGCATGGAATCTCAAGCTTTCAGCTGCAGGGACCCAAGGAATGACTTTGGGGGAGTGTGTGTATGGGGGCAGGGAGGGGGGAATTAGCTTGTCCCAACCCTGCAGCAGGCAGCTAGGGGGCATTTTAAAGGAACTCTCTGGAAGAGGAAGAAGGAGAACCCTGTGTGCACAGTGGGAGGAGAGTCCCGGCAGCCCCATTGGAATGCAGGCTGGGCTCCCATTCAAGCAGCTGGTCTCGAGCAGGCACAGTTAATCATTGAGGGACAAATGCTAAAGAGGACTGTAGCTGCTGATTTAAGGGCAGCTATTTACACAGCGGAGTTCCCTGGAATCCACCTAAGCTTCCCCTTTGCGCCAGAGGTGCCCAGCTGGCCCACTAGCGAGGGAACAAACAAGCTGAATAGCAAAAATACATGCAGACAGAATCTTTGTTGCTCTTTGCAGCCAGCATTGCAGGCGTGCTGGGCTCTTCTGTCTCATGAGCTAAGCCAGGTGGGGGCTGAGATGGTAGGTGGCTGCCAAAGGTGTGTAAAGGAAACCCAGAGCAATGCAAGGCTTATGATTCAGCCTCTGGGTCTCTTCCCTCTTAGGCAGAACTGTACCAATGCACCAGTGCTGAGTGAGTTGTAAAACTGAGCTCCTAACCCCTTGCGAGCATTAAAGTTTCCATTGTATAGAGCAAGACTATTGCTTAGAGTACTGATGTTGGGTCTGATCCATTATATTCCACCTACCCTTAGATTCCTTCTGAAGTTTCAATACGTTGAGGGATTCTTGACTCCTTTACTGTGCAGGATTGCTGTGCACTGTTCAACGCTTGCTATATTTCACCCCAGAGGTGGCTGCATTTCAGTGGAGGATGCAGCGCTTCCTGTGTCTTGCCCAAGGTACCTGCCTTACTCTGTACATTTGCAGACCTGTGTTGAACATATTAATTGACAGCACAGTCAGTAGCACTTTGGCATTCTTCAGGGATGACGGCCAGGGCAACAGAAACATCAGACTTGTTGTGGGAGCAGTTTTATGCTCCTGAGTCCTGCGGGATGCAGGAATCCTGCAGGTTTCTTTGCTGAAGGAGTTGCTCCTGTGAATCCAGCCTGCTCCCCAGGTTTTAGGAGAAGCAGGGAGGAAGGAAGAGCCATAACATGAGGCTGCAAAGTAAGGGAAAAACATAGCATGGAGCATTTGAAACTGCTGTTTGAGATTGGATCCAGGCTAAGGTTTGGGGCCTAACACCCCAGAACTCTGTAGAAGTTCCCATCTGGATCTCAGCTCTACAGCACAGGGCCCATCTTTGGGAATTATCTGAGATGGGGTTTCCAGGTGAAGGGGACTAATGCCCAGAGACATGGAGGTGGACTTAGGAGGAAATCTTTCAGGTGGTGAGTCTGGAGTTCACAATCTCCCTGTGAAACTGACCCATCTGTTTGTCCTTACACATCAGCAGTGCTTCTCCAGTCACAGGCAGAAGGCTTCTTTATACTCTGGGACATTTGACCAGCACAGCTTGACGTCAATAGCCAGGACACCTACCACACCTTGACCACCACCACTGTCCAATCCTCCCCTCCCAGCTAGCAATGCTGATCAGTGATTCAGCAGCTCAGAAACGGCTTAATGAGAGCTACGGCTAATTGAATGGCAGTGTCAGTCATAGTATGGCCATTGTGAATTGCAGTAGTGACCTGGGTAAAATGACCTCTCTACCCATGAAAGAGCAGATATCCCATTTGGGGGGATCAGAATCTGCTTTATGATCCCTGAGTTGTCTTTGTGGTGCCCTTTCTAAGACAGTTGTAGGCTCTGAGCTTTCCAGCTAGTAGCTCCTCGACTTCTCCTCTCTGAGAAGTTCAAGGTGGATGATGTCATCATGTTCTCCCCCCCCCCCACACACACACACCAGTGCAAGCTTGCTGTACATCACCAGGATTTTTTAAAAGGGGGCCTAAAGTTAGGTTCCAAAGGCCTTATACTGTACAGGGGTCTAAATAAGGGGCCTACTTTTCAAAAGCAGTGAGTACCCAGCAGCTCCCATCAGGCCTAAATAATGGAGTTTGGAGCCTGTCTTTATTCAGGACTTGTCCTACCCTGATAATAAAAACTTGGCATTTATGTAGCACTTTGTCAAAAGTGCTTTACAACTGCTGGGCCAGTGTCTCAGCTGGTATGAATTAAGTTAATGGAGGATCTGTCCCATTAGCTAATGATTCTTCACAACACTGCTGTGAGGTACAGTAGCATGGTGACTTCTGAAAGGTCACCCAGCCCTTCTGTTTCCTACCCCTGTGCCCTATCCCCTTGATCATAGAATATCAGGGTTGGAAGGGACCTCAGAAGGTCAGCTAGTCTAGTCCCCTGCTCAAAGCAGGACCCATCCCCAGACAGATTTTTGCCCCAGATCCCTAAATGGCCCCCTCAAGATTGAACTCACAACCCTAGGTTTAGCAGGCTAATGCTCAAACCACTGAGCTATGCCTCCCCCCACATATTATGCTTCAGTGCTTGATTATTTATTATTTGCAGTGTAGTACATCCTAGCAGCCCCAAGTCCTGGCCCAGGCCCCTGTTGTGCCAGGGGCTATACAAACCCAGAACAAAAACACAATTCCTCCCCAAAGAGTCGACACTCTAGGCTCAGTGTCATTTTAAACGTCCCAAGCCGTCGCGCTTCTGACATTTCCTCACTGTTCCACAATTCATACTGAAGAGGAATAGCATCATTTTCAACTAGAAACAATCTGAGGGACTTGTTATGAATTAAACATTTCACTCAGTGTTCAAGGGATGCTACTAGCTTAGGCCCAACATTTAACCTCTTTTAAATCCTCTCAAAATTGGATGGGATTGTCCTCTGGATTCTAAATTTTATCATTCTATGATTCTGATATGCACTCGTTTGTCAACAAGGGATCAACAAAAGCAAACACAAGCTGCAGTCCTTGTTTTGCATAGGCCCTGCACTGTTCTGTGCTCTGCCACTGCTGAACTCCAAGTGATCCACCCTATTCTCTGGGCCATGCTGACATCCTGGAGGATGGCAGGACACACAGAAGGGCATGGAAGATCAACAACATAAGAAGCACCGGGTTAAAAGCTGTCGGTGTCGTCCAAACAGCTGATGGGACAAAACTGAACAGGATTCTGTGAGTTGGCAAAGAAATATGAACGACAAACCTCTATGAGGTTGTTAGTCACAATGGCAAGGAAAGAGAAATGCAGCTGTTTTGGGGCTATGTTGCATGTATGTGAGTTGCAAAGTGGGAGCTAAAGGTAGTCCCCCTATGTACTTATTTTAGCACTACTAGCTAAATTTTTAAGAACTTTGCATGCACAATGATGGAACCAGATTTTTGAAGAGCTCAACACTTTGGGTGCAGGGCTCTTTTGAAAACCTGGCCATAGTGTCGCGCTGGGAACAGCTAAGTGTGTTTGAAAATCTGGCTCCTAGTTAGTTCCCACTTAAGCATCTGAGCTCTTTCAAAAATTCAGCTGTAAGGGCTGATCCATTGAAAGTTTTCCATTGAGTTCAAAGGGTTTTGGATCAGGCTGTGACTGTCTAGTTGTCCAACTGTGGAGTTAGGTGTCTAACTCTAGGAATTTTGAAAATTTGACCTTTAAAAATGAGTTAATTCTCGTCCTTGTACATTTCTTTCAAATCAGGAGTAACTCAGTTGAAATCCATGGATATACATAACTGCTGAGAGAGGAGAATCAGGCTCTATCTCTTTTATAGGGCCACAGACATGTGCCTGACTCAAGTCCCCAACAAGGCAAATTGTCACGACTTCATGTTCCATCCATCCCTCCCACTATGGCCAGTACATTTGTCCAGCCTAGAGGGGAGACCCTTGGGGCAGGATCTGTGTCTTCTTGTCTGGGAAGAGCCCTGCAGAACCCACTGGAGATCTTGACTTTCAGAGGTTCCATTTAGGACGTTTTTTTGCATGATCGTAGGTCCAGCTCCAGGATCGGCCAAAAGAGACAAGGGCCACCTACGTGTTCTGAAAACTAATGAGTTAAACACCTGTGCAGCAAATGCCTCAAAGCTCTTTAACTGGAAATGCAGTTCGATGGCTTACGGTTAAGCCGGTTTCAATCACTGGATGGCCATTTCTTGCAGCGGAATGATCGAGGCTGCTGTATCTGTTTTCTTCATTAACATATTATATGCATCTGTTAGACCCCTTAAACTAGCTCTGCAAGCCAGGCATATGAAGGCAGATTTCCCTTTGAGGCACAAACACCTTTTTTTTTTGCATCTCCAAGCAAAACATTCTTTGTGATAGAAAACTAGCTTTTTTCCCTCTCCACCCCATGCCCACCTGTGTACAAAAACTCTGCTCTAGGGAGGCAATTTTCTCTGCAATGTTAAAGTGCAGAATTCAGATGGAATGAATGGGAAAGGATCAATGCAAGAGTGTCACAACCAACACTTCTGCCCCTGCTATGACACCCAGTCATGGTGGTCGGGTGTTTGATTTAGATACGTCAGAGCTAGGTTATGACCCTGAGAGTTGACTGTGGACTTTAGCAGTCATTCGTAAATCTAATTGCTAGGTGACCCCTATTAGAAATCCTGGGCAGACATCTAGATGGGTCTGAGGCTGCATAAAATGCCTGATTGCACTTTTGATGTGTCCAGCACAGGCCTATGTCTAAAGAGGTTTGATCTACAGCATCCACATCTACTATACATCCAAATCCAATTTGGAATGTGTCCCAGTTATTTGATCCAGGTGAAAGCATCACTCTTTCTAGCTGGTGGAGGTCTGTCTTATTCGGTGAGCTTTCTGGAAGGAAGAGAAGGAGCTGGGATTGGGAAATCATCCAGAATGGACTCTGGGCACAGTTCAGAGGTGAAGCCATATGTACAAGTTGAATGGGCTCTGGCTGTAGGCCATAGAAGAAGACCCTGAACTGGATTTCTATGCCCAGCTGGGAGAGACCCTCAATGCCAGCACCATGAGGAGAAGAACCTCAACTGCATTTCTAGGCTCCTGTGTGATGGATCCTGAGAGGAGAGGGCTCTGAACTAGGTCAGTGGCTCAGTAAATTAGAATGGTCTCTGGGCACAGCTCTTACTTAGTAGCTTCAAGAGTTGTGGAAATAGATCTTGAAAAATGAAAACAAGATTGATTTTTTTTTTCAGGACTGGGTGCACTCTGCAGATTTATACTAGCTGGAAGCCCACCCTTGTTTGAAGCCAGTCTTGGGTTTAGACCTTCACAGTATTTAGCACCTTAAGTGTTTTACTTGTTCAAAGCACAGTAGGGCATTAGCTAATCAATATTCCCAGCACCACAGGGAGTGGGTGTCAATCTCCCAGATGAAGAAACTGAGGCACTGATAGGCAAGGTGACTCACCCAGTGAGTTGGTGGCAGGTAGGACATGGGGTGAATGCAATCCAGTCTCATGCTCAGACTGACAGACCACATTGCCTCTCTGCCTTCTCTTCACAAATGATCTTTGTGAAGACACCCTACTATAAAGTGTTGCCATTCTAGGATTTGTTAAACTCTCTTGGGGTGGGAGGTGCTCAAATATTACAATGAAAGGTGCTGCCATTAGAACCTGGACAGATAAAACTCCATCCATTTAACAAGACTTATTTCTGCATCCACACACTCATACTGTGTGAGCAGAAAACAGCCCTGTTCCTCCCTTTCTATAGGGGATGCATGAGGCATCTTCCACTGATGAAACCAATCAAGCCCTTTTGTTACTTGTCCACATGGGCAGAAGTTGTATATTACATAAACCAGAAGCAATGTGGACAGTGTTTGTGGGGAGAGATCATCACAGAAGAACGTCTATGCAAAGAGACACCAGAGATGTGTCCCAGAAGGCCTATGGAGCCCTGGATAAGCCAGAAGGATTTAGAACAAGCCTGCGAGGGACTCCAGCAAACATCCTCGCTGTGGGAGTTCTCTGAATGAGATCTTGATGCCGGGGAGGCCCGAAGGCTGGACCACAAGATGGTGAGCAGCTGATCTCACTAGCCCTAGTCAGTTGCAGTGTGAACAGGGTAACCAGACAGCAAGTGTGAAAAATTGGGACACATTGTGGGGGGTAATGGGAGCCTATATAAGACAAAGCCGCAAATATTGGGAATGTCCCTATAAAATCAGGACATCTGGTCACCCTAAGTGGAAAAGACCAAGGCTGAAACTCAGGGATTTGGATCCCAGCTCCCACTGTAACTATTTGGAACTGCACATCCAGATCCCCAAGGCAGCTTTGCAAACCCAGCCCTAAGGACTTTGGTCGCAGATTGTTAGGGATGATAGGTATTTACTTTCTCCCATCCTAGTACAAGGCTGGGGCAGGCTGTCCCTTTCCCATTCAATTGCTCTGCTCCGCCAATCCCTAGCAGCTCCCATCTGGCAATACCCTTTGCAGTATGTCTCTCAAAACTTGGGTGGTGGGGTGTCTGGCTTAGTCACTGCCTACCTCCATGTAGAATATTCTGGGGTTTCTATTAGTTGCACCGAGAACTGATGTGCATTGCCATTGCCTAGCTCTTACTGGAACGAACAGGAGGCAGCTCCTAGTCACTTGCAGTGGGATTTGGATGCCTAACTGAAGCTTATTTGAAATCCCAGCCATTGTGGGCAAAGTATATTTCACTGACTGTGCAAAAGTCCCCCCGGGGAAGTGCCAAGGCAGCCTGCAGAACTAAGAGCATTGATCCTAGACAGAAGGCTCTGGGCTCTTGAGCCAAGTGATCCTAGTGCTATTACATGCATGGTGCACAGAGCTCAGCTAGCAAACAGGAGCAGCTCAGAGCCACTCCCATCTGGCCGTGTTGCCATGCTCTCAGTTAGAGGGAAACAAACCCAGTGGATCTCTGATGAATGAGGGACTTGCACCAGGTTTTATTTTTAGCCTCATTTTAAATAAAAGCTTAACAGCTGCAGCCGGGCCCAGAAGAGTTCACACTGAGGACACTTTGTCTGCAAGGCAACCTTCTCTGAGAACATGGGCTATAGGCTGCCGAGGCAGCCTCCCAGGCAACATTACAGTGAGGGTGGGGATGAGGGTCATGAGGGAGATGGTGCATGAATGGTAGAGACAATTAACAGTGCTTGAGTCACACTCCGCCCCAGAGTGCTTGCTGTGTCGTCAGTACAATCTAGTCCAGGTACTGTGTGCATGTACACTATAGGTGTGTGCGTGTATACACAAGGAAAGGGACAATTGTACAAGGAAGGATGCCAGCACGAAGGAGGGTCCATGCATGTGTGAGGGACATTGAATGCATGTGTGTGTGCGTGCTAGGGTAATCAGAGAGCAAGTGTGAAAAATCGGGATGGGGGTAGGGGGTAATAGGCACCTATATAAGTCAAAGCCCTAAATATCAGGACTGTCACTATAAAATCAGGACATCTTGCCAGCCTAGTGGGTGCGTGTCTGCACAAGGGAGGGAGTGTGTGTGTGCCTGAGCCAGTGACGGGGCTGGAAGGTGTGTTTGCATGAGCAAGGAGAGTGTGAATGGGTGCAAGGGAGGGATGTTTAACAGCCAGGCTGCAACCCCACCAGGACAGAAAGAGGAGGGCTTTTTAAAAAAGATAATAGAACTTGGCCCATGTCCTGCATAGCACTTTTCATCTGAAGATCTTGGGGGATGTTGCGAAGGTGGATCAGTTTCTTTACCCCCATTGTACAGATGGGGAGACTGAGGCACTGGGTGACTAAGTGCCATGCCCAATTAACACCCTTTCTTTGGAGATTTTGCCATGGGATCTTTAAGGTTTTCAATCTCTCCGCCAGGTTTTGGCATTTACAGTCGCTTCAGCCTGGGTGCTGGAGCTAATAGTTGGAGCAGGGCTCTCACCCATTCCAAATCCTGAGGAACAGTCTTGATTCCCATAGGTTTGTCCTGCATCTTGCAAACCTAAAGACTGAGAGTGAATTTATACTGGGCTACACACGAGACACCTCCAGATCTCATTGTGTCCTTACAGTGTCACGATGCGATGGGCCATTACAATGCAAGAGCAGGAGGTAAGGGCAGAGAGGGTTTTTGAAGAATCCTAAAACTCATGGCCATTATCATTGTCATAGTGTGTCAGGCAAGCGTTGTGTTTCTCCTGTTAATGGAAGACCTCTAAGCTATGGAGGTTCAACACTTGCTACCACTCACAGTCCTCTTCGTCCAGTCGGTCTCAGAATCGCCCTTGGCTTGAGACCTGGAAGGAGCCACGCCTAGGGTGAGGTCAATCTCCAGGGTGAGTTCAGTCCTGGGCCTCTCTGCCAAGACTGTCAATGAGGGGCGGAGATGAGTGGTGTGTTGTAGAGGTGCCTCACCCCAATTCGGGCTTCACTATGCACCTCTCCTGTCCTCTCTCCCGTAGACACGCTCCCTCCCCTGCCGCCCTACAGGCCACTGCTGCCAAAGGGAGGGAGACTTTAAGTGAGCCTGGTTTGTGAGCTGTGTCCCCAGGCAGTAGACCAGGGAGTGATCTACTGGGGTGATGCTCCAGCTCTCTCCCTGTGGGCCTGTATGTAGCGTAACATTGGACAGGTGCTCAGAATGCATCCAGATTCCCTTCTAGTGAGAGGGACAATGGTGCGAGGGCCACCCCTGCTCCCTTGGGCTCCAGTCCTTGCCATGGGCTTAGCTTGACAGCAGCACTTCACATACCCAGGCTGACGCCCTGGTAGCTATCTCACCAAGAGTTCACTTCTGTGAAAGGCTGGGTTGCTGCCTCCTCGCCAGGCTGGAATAGAAAAGGAGGCATAGATGATGAATGCAACAAGTGCCTTTCCTTCATCACAGTCCCAGCATTAAGTCAGACTGGGCTCCCTCTAGCCCCAGAGAGTGCAGGGCGGCTAACGAAAGCCAACAGCATTGGATTACTTGCAAGGTCCCAGGAAAGATCTTTCTCCCGATTCCACCAGAACAGACCACCAGCCCCAAAAGAATCTGCCCCAGGTTTGTGCCCTTTGCCTGTGCCTGAGTGGGAATGTGGGGCCTTTACTTCGGGCAATATAGGGCACTACCAAGTGGACGTGTTCACTAGTACCGTTAGGTACTTTAATATCAAGTATTAAGGGCCTGATCCCATTGCTTTCACTGGGCTTAGGATCCAGCCCTAGTTCAAGAAGCTCCCAGTAAGTGGGGTGTTACTAAATACATGGCTCTGGGAGCACAGAACAGTGGCAGCTACTAAGCCAAACCATTCTGTATTGCTGCTGTATCACAAACAAATTGATTTATCAGGGAAAGCTTAACCTAGCTAATAAATGCCAGAAAAACATTTTCCCCCACAACTGCTATGCAGCTGGCATAAGGAGCCAGTCTATAGGTTGTACTGTCCCTATTGCCAATGAATCTCTCTCCCGAGGGCCCCTTTGCTTGCTCTGGGCTCCCTGCCCCATGCCCTTACGTGGGTGTTATTTGCACAGTTTCCTGTCCAGGGAAGTTCAGGAGTTTGACATTCCCGGGTTGGTTTCCGTTCTCCTGCTGTGCTCTCATCAGGAACTTTTATACAGAGCAAGCCAGGCATCCCCTCCGTCCAGGTGGATGGACTGAGTAGAACCCCTGTCTGTGCCGACAGCTGGGGTGGGGGCACCCAGCTGGCCTTGGGAATGCTATGTTACCTTTTTAAGTTCAGCAGATTCAAGCTCAGTGGCCTATAAAAAGTTAGAAAGCTCAGGACCTGATCTGTTTCTCTGCTGCTGCTGGGCTGGATGGGCCGTTCGCTTCCCAGCGTCAGGAAGCAAACATGCAGCAGTACATCTCTGTGGAGCTTTGATTCCGGTCTAATTTATACTCCCCCACCCCCCGTTTGCGCCTCCCCTCCCTTCCCTTCTCCCTCCCATTCCGGAGCAAACAAAATGGCTGCTGCTGGGCCATTTTGTTTGCTGTCTGGAAGGGGGAAGCGAGGATGCTGGGACTTGGCTCTTGTTGGAGACGGTGGCCATGTTTGAGCCTAACGCTTCTGTCTCTACGTGGCACCGGCTGTAACGGAAAAAAGAAAGGGACCTGTTTGGAAGGAGACCAAAGTCGGAGACAGAGAGTGGGTAGTTTTGGCGTGTGCTGAGCATTGAAAATGCCTAGGTTTGCCAAACTGAGCTATTGTGTTATCAATATAGTGCTACTTGAGGCATGCAGAAATGTGTGGCTGCACAGTATAGCCGGATGGAAAGGTTTGTTCGGTATATTCAATAAAGCAACCCTCCTTTCTTGTGTGTTTATAAAATACCAGCGAGTGCTATTGTCTAATTTGTTTTTGGACGGGCAGGCAGTATTACACAGGGGCTCGGTATGATTAGAACCGATCAATGCCTTTAACCTGTTGTGTGTCCTCTTGCTGTAGATGAAAATAGGATTTGACCTTTCCTCGGATCCAACAACACATGGATTTAGCTAAAGTGATCTCTCTGGTTTGGTTTGGTTTAAATGCGTCCCCATAAAGATTTTCAGCTCAGCATTATAATAGGTGAATTTATTTTAAAAATATGTCTTTCTTGCTTTTTGAGTGCTAATAGTTTAATTATTTATCATGCTGCTGGTGCGGTACTATAATAACAAGATATTTCCAGTACCAAGATGTGACCTTTAAGGTGTGATATATGGTGGAGGCGCCATGAAAAGTGGTATGCTGTGAAAGTTGAGGGGAACTTGGTGCTGTTCCCATATGTTTCTGTGCAGAATCATGGCAAAGGTACTAGGATGTGCATCCAAAAAAAGAGTAGTATGTCTGCATTTTCCTCCCCAGTAGCATGATTGTGTTTATCAGCTAACAATCACATTGCTCATTTGGTCCGTGGACGTTCAGATCAACATATCTCAGTCCAGCAGCAATCAGATTTCGATAAGACAGGCGGTTCATTGGTTTTTGGTGATAGTATCACCTTTCTTTGGGGGAGTACGTTACAGCCCCAGATACTTTGAAAAAGCAGCCTGGATTGAGGGCAGCACAAAGAGACTTATTTTTTGAAAAGGGATTTGCCTCCATATGTAAATAGCTTTGTCATAAAAGGACGAGGTGGACGGTTGCAACGGAAATGGCAATCATGCAGCTGGTACTGTATCTGCAGGCTTGGGATGTTTAGTTCTGATTTTAAATGAAAATACTTTGGACGGTATACAACTGGTGCTTGCATTATTTGACACCGTGTGTGAGTAATGTCTGAATTATAACAATACCTGAATGAAATCTCTATGGAAAAGCTCTATAGAATTTAACAGAAAGCAATCTTCTTTCTGTATAGGGTGACCAGAGGTCCTGATTTTATAGGGACAGTCCCAATTTTTGGGTCTTTTTCTTATATAGACAGTCACCTATTACCTCTGACCCCCTGTCCTGGTTTTTCACATTTGCTGTCTGGTCATCCTATTTTTGCAGGATTTTCAAACCAGCCAATGGACTTTAATAGAGAATTCTATCCCTCCTATCAAAATCTATAGAACTGTTAAAATAGAACAATCCATAAGGCCCCGTTCTCTATTAAAATTACTCTATTTTAGAATAAATGTCTCTAGACTTCTATTAAATATCAACAGAACTTTGCTGGTTTCATTCTAATAAATTCTATAGAACTTTTTTGCAAGGGAGAGCAGAATATATGAATATATGGTAAAGATACTGATTGGAAGTCTAGCCAATGTGTTATGTTGGTGGTCACTCTTTATATTACATTTGCAAAGGGTTTCTAAAAGGTTAATAAAGGATGAGCAGATGTAATAAGCATGTTACAGATATGAATAGTACATCCACAGAAGATGGTATAGATGCTTATTAACAACCTATTGGAGTCGAGAGCATTTCTAACAATTGATTAGCCGTTTATAGAAACATCTGTTAATCATGTATTAGCCCTTTATAAATGTATCCTTATTATAAAGTGTGATCTGTTTCATTAATAAAACACGGAGGAGAAAAATTCCCACAGATGCACCAAGACGGTTATAAGAATGAATTTTAAGAATCTCTGCTTACATTTCTCTTCTCTCTTTGCCTGTATACTGCACGTCTGATTAACTCTTGTAAGTGTATTAGTTTAAGTCACACTCTTAAGTGCGGAGTGTGAAATGAAGTTAGGTTCTGTTGCCTTTCTACACAAAGTTAAACTAAAATACTTAAGGGAGACCTGTTGCTCTCTTTAGCTAGTTTGGAAATGATCTTTTTGTCTTCAAGTGGGGACAACCGCAGGTGAATGCTAGAACACGGGTAGCTTTCTATAGTCAGGTTTCTCACTCTGCTGGCATGCGCAACTGAGCCAGATCTAAATGGTGCCATGCCCAGATGCACAAAACCAATACCGTATTGTCACAGGAAGCACGGCAAATCAAAACATGTAAACAGCTGCTGTGAGTTGAGGAAATGAAGGAACTACACACAGCAGAAGGGGCTTATACAGACAAATGATTTTACTGCAACAAGAAGAACGTCTCCGGCTGTTGAAAAGTTTGGGACTGACACTTTTTTTTCCTCCTTAGCAAAACAGTGAGGCGAATGCAATGTTAAGGGGCTGCATGCTTCCATATAGATAAGTGTAAGGAAACAAAATGGCTGACAGGCAGCCATTTTGTGTCAATGCAGACAGCTGACTTAATGCCGATTTTTTTTTTAAAAGCTGGGGCTGGTTCTGTCCCAGTTCAGCTGTTGCTTGAGGAGATTGAAAAAGTTGTAAGAGAAGCAAGGCCCTGATTTCTTTCTGGGAAACTCCACCTGTCCCCAGATCGTTTTGGCACCATCTCGCAAGGCCTGTGACTAAACAAAAGCTGAAAGCAGTGTCTGCTTTTAAAGCAGCTAATTTGTTGTTTCGTGGCTCTCCCGTCCATCCTCTCCGCTTCACGCAGGACTCTTTAATAAACCAGATCAGTACCTCAAACCTTCAGAGCCTTTCCTGATATTTTCAGAGCCTTTGAGGTGACCTCAGTATCTCACCATGCCTCCAATGTTTTCAGATCAGACTGTTGACTTGTGCTCGAACTTGCCTCATATGCTGATGTTTAAAAACTCTAAGGACACCATTATGGGGCTTCTCTTAGGGAATCTGAAGTGCTGATCATGGTCAGTGGTTTATTGATCCCAAACAAAAAAAGAGCAGTCGTTTCCCCCAAAAATGAGTATGCACCAAATTCTTTGCTACCCTGAGGAACTTTCTGTTGCTATGGGCTTTGGGGGAACCTATTAGTATTTCTGCCCAAGCCCTCATCCCCAAATGAATTTAGATTCCCATGTATAATGCTACAGATTCCTAGCTAGGTAATAGTGTGAATATTGAAATCTTGGGGTTGTTCCTCTCAAAAACTGTTAGACACAAAGATGGAGAACCAAACTTTTAAAAATTCATGTAGGTTTTCAGTTTGGGCTGATTCTGGTGCATTTGTATGTGCATCTGGAAGGGAAGAAGGTGGTGTCACTTCCTCTGAACTCTGTTCAGAGGGTAATGTTTTCAAAACAGTCAGTGGGACCAGATTTTAAAAGCTATTTAGGTGCCTAACTCCCGCTGAAATCAATGGGAGGTAGGCGTCAAAATACCTTTGAGGATCTGGACCTTAATGTCCTGAGATGCGCTGGGGGACCATCCAGTTTGCAGCCATTCAGCATGGAATCTAGACTTGGTATTTCCTAAAATGATAGCAATGAATGGGTCTAACTACGGAGATGCTTGCACTGAGGATGCAGAGACGGAAAATGTTTATCAGAGCTCTGATCAGTCCAATTGTTAGCTGGGAGATGCGGGGAAACTGGGAAATTTCAACCCAATTTCCCCAGAACAAGCGGCTGCTGGAATAGATGAACTGGACAGAATATGCTGAAGGTATTTGGGCATCTTGGTGCTTGCCCACTTTTCCACAGTATACTTTCTCTCTTCCTCTGCACCTTCCCCACTATTGCTTTGAATTAACTTAACTACTACAGTAACTTACTAGAGTTGGTTGAAAAAATTTCATCAAACCTTTCGGGGGGAGGGTGAAAAATATCTTTTTGACCAAAGCAATTTTTTTCTTTTCTTTTTGTAGTAAAACACTGAAAATTTTGGGGGAAAAGGCTTTGGTAAAAATATTTGGCTTTGGGTTATATATATATATATTTTTTTTTAAAAAAAAAGAAATTTTATGCTGGAAACAGTTTTCAAAAAGTGAATTTTTTCAGGTTTTATTTTTTCATTGAAAAAATGAAACCTTCACAGGAAATTAAAAAAACCCACAACCCTTCACATTATTTTGAAAGTTTTCCACCAAAATAACTGGCATTTTTTAACCAGCACTATAAGCTACAGCGAGGGCCAGATTTTCAAGGGCTCAGCTCTCATTGGACCCACATTATGGGCACAGTTTCAGAAGAGCTCAGCACCCAGTGTGCATCCAACATACTGAGCAATTCTGAAAATGTAGCCACTTTACAAAAAAAGTGCCTAAATAAGAGGTGAGGCCCAAATCCTCAGACATATTTAGGTACCTAATTCCTATTGAAATCAATGGGAATTAGGTGCTGAAATCTGGAGGATTTGGACCTGATCTCTTTAGAAAAAATGGTCTACATGCTCACCTCATCTGTTGTGCTAAAATGAGTAGTCTTTTGCTTATGCCCCAGATGTTCTTTGCCCTTCCAGAGAACTTTAGTTTGTTTTCAGCTGGCTATTGTTACTACACCCAGACTCACTAATTTTCTTTAAATCGAATGCACCCCCCCAGCTGGTTTGCATCAGTATTTGGGTGGCTGGGGAATAAAAATGGTGGTCATTGTGTGCTAAGTGGAGGAGAAATACATCAAGCACTTGGGACTGGATGAAAGCCAGCATGTTTTCATCCCTTGTTAAACTTTGCCCTCCTGTGCTGCCGCCCTCTGTTATAATATTGAAGGAACATTGTAGCTTGCATTGGTGCATTCACTAGCTCTGCAAATGAGCTCTACCTAGATGTACCTGACACCAGATACATTGGGAAGCTGCATTGTATCTGCTTATATCTAGTCTGTTCATCTAATTGGTAAACTCAGTGCTTCAGCAGATGTGTTCTGCCTTGTCTGACTTGCTCCATTTCTGTGGCCCTGCAGGTGTGTTCCAAACTCACCTGGTACATTCAGACATTGTATTTTAACTGGATAGATGGTACCTGGTAGACTTGGTACTGCAGCAGGGACATTCTGCCTCCATGGATCTCCCTATATTCAGCAGTCGCACTGATGCAGTTTACAGTGGGTCCCTGGGTACCGATGGTATGTTCAGAAGCACTCAGATAGTTCAAATGGCTAAAGTTTGCAGGCAACTTAATTGCTGTCTGGGGTTCATTTGGCCTGTGCAAATCAAAGGGCATTTAAGGAAGAAGAGGGAGCCCGAGTGAGGGGCAATGGGGGTAGAACTAATGCTTTGCACTCGCTGTTGCCTCAGTCACCATGAAGGCTGACCCTGTTTGTTCTTTCTCTTTGCAGAACCCACATGGCCCACCTCCTCCCGGAGCTGTCACCGCCAGGATGGGCCATCACGGCCCTGTGCTGTCCTTGAGGCTGAGGTAGTAGATTGAATAGTTGTGGAGTCCTACCCTCCCTTTGAGCTAACTATACAATCTACTGTCTTTCCTAAGGAGACAGTCAGGTCATCACACAACCACCCCAGTGCTGCCAGTGGAGTCGCAGCCGAACTCGGACGCACCTGTGTGCCAGGTTGGGGCTGTGGCGCTCAGCAGACCTCTGTACTGCTCTGTGGAGGTGAGGTAGTAGGTTGTATAGTTTGGTGGGAGGGATTTCATCCCATTTCAGGTGATAACTATACAGTCTATTGCCTTCCTTAAAGAGCAGCAAAACAGCTTGAGGAACGGCCCAGCCACAGATCTCCAGGGACATCCCCTCTTTCCAATGATGGCTTCAGAGCAGGATGTGAACAACCTCTCAATGTTCTTCTCCTGCGGTGTCCAGGGTCCTGTCATTCTGGGTCTATCACTGATCTCAGGCACAGGAATAGAAAGCCATCCGCTTCAATTAATGCCCATTCATCCATTTCAAAAGTGTAAGGTGCCAGGGCAGCAAAAGCATAGGTTAGGTAGTGTGTTACTATTCGATGGAGTCATCAGATGCTTGTGTTTAGAGCTCACTCTTTTCCAGAAGATGAGACCAAGCTCAGAAGGATTTGGACCCCAACTCCAGCCCACTCTTCCCCAGAATTTTGGGGTGTTTGGATACAATGTTCTGCTCTGGGTCTGCCCTAGAAAGTTCAGGACTGGATCCAAAGTTTGGGTTTGGATCTGGGCATCTAATTTAAGACTTCTATACAGCTGAGCCCAGCTGTGAATGTTGGGTCTGGATCTGGATCCAGTTCCAAACTTAGCTAGTGGTTTGAAGGCACTGGGGACTGTTCTGGTTTTGGCCTGCAGGCCCCAACTCGCAGAGTTCAGAGCTGGATTTGGATCCAAGGGTGTGCCTTGACTGGGGTTTAATTTGCTGTGTCCCATCTCAAGTGAATATAGGATGCATTTTGTCCTGTATTTCAGCACTATTAATGCAAGAGAATCCTATACACTGAGACTGTATGATTTTGTGCCATGAATATAATGCTGTGATGGGAACTGCCCATTGTCCAGTATTTATTTTTTGTAGTTTCTTTTTATTGCCTTGAAACAGAGGTGGTAGGAGAAGTAGGACCTTGTACGCATAGAGCAACATGTTTCAACCTATTCATGATCTTAGCAGCATAGGAATTGCCAGACTGGATCAGACCCCAGGGCCATACAGCCTGTATCCCATCTCCAACCCTGGCCAACACCAGATGCTTGAGACAAAGGTGTAAGAACACAGAGTAGTAAATGTGGAATAATCTGCTCCCTATGAAGGTCTCATCCTGGTCTCTAATATTTAGAAAAAATTGTAATTAATAATGATGATTCTCTATATCCACATAATTGTCTAATCCCATTTTGAATCTTGGTAAGTTCTTGGCTTCAATGACATTAGGCTGGTGTTCAGAGCTAAATGGACTCTAATAACATGTAGTAGAGTTGAGCAAATAACTGATTTTTTTGGTTTTTTGGCCAAAACAAAGAAAAATTGTTCTGGGTCATATGAAATGTTACGTTCAACACAGATCTATTTCCCCTAATTTCTGATTTTGTTACGTTTTCAGGTGTTTTTTACCCTTTAATTTTTTGTAAACCAATCTAGCTAAATTTCAAAATGAAGCCTTTCCAAATGAAAAGTTGAAACATTTCAGTTAAAAAAGAATCAAAATGAACCACTTTGACTTTTCAAAAAAATGTTTGCCATTAGTTTTTAATCAGCTAAAACTGTTTGCTGAACTCAACCTGAATTAATTGATAGCTTTGGTCACCTCAAAACTGAATTTTTTAGTGAATAAACTGTTTGACTGAAACATTTCACCCAGCTCCAGCTCAGATGGATAGCTAGCGGACAGTAGTTTGGGAGATAAATGACAACACAGATAAGCTGGGCACCTGCTGTATTTTCAGGTGGTGTCATAAAGCTGACTAGGAAACAAAGGTTATAATGAGGGAATCAGAATGTAAATAGCCTGGGTTTTATATGATGGTTCCTTCTAAGAGCTATGAAGGGAGCTCCAGCTGTTTGGTTTGAATCCCTGCTCCACACACCTAGGTTCTTGGTTGGGGACCAGATGCAGTTCAAAGCCACAAGGATATTCACTAGCTCACAAGAAAACTTGCTGTTCGTTATTTGTAGTGATGTTCGACATTTGGTTTTGACTTAGTTGGAGAATTTCACTGAAATTTTGAATTCTAATAAAATATGAAAAATAGGGATGCAGATTTTTCCCTCCTTTCTTCCCCCACTTTCTGTATTTTTCAACTTGCTCTAGTTATTTGGTCTTTATTATTTGTCTTTTTACAAATCAGTCCTCCAATCATAGAGCAGAAACAATACCATGTGACTTCGGTGACCACTCACTCACTGTGAATAATCCCTGTGAATGGACCCATAGACTGGGGTGGGTTTGTTTCAATCTGTCAATCTTTATGAATAAAACTCAGTGGTGGAAAACAGGAACAGGACATAGTTGGTCCCCATGTTTATTTGCAATTGCTCAGTTCTACCAGGAGATAAATGGCTGAGGAGAATGAAGCACAAAGGAGTTGAAGCAGCCTCTAGGCCATATCCCCACGAGGGGATTTGCTCTGAGTGCAAAAAAGGTCTGTCGGGTAAACCCCTAGGCTACAGGCTATGTGTGCTGCTGGCATTCACCTGTGCTACACTGCACCAGAAGACATCACAGCTTACAGCCATTTAACCTGTCTACTCAAGGGGTTTCCCTGAGCAACTAGCCCCTGATGGCTGCAGTTGGGGCTGATTGGAGTCTTGTGTGTAAGGGAAGGGATGAAAAAAGCATGAGCCTCAAGGGGAGCCCAAAAATGGGCCTCCATGAATCCAACATTTCCTGGGCTCCTTCGTGAGTTGTACTTGGCTGTCGGAGCTGACCCTGCTCTCCATGCTGGGCGCACATGGGGACGTGCCCGTCTCCTGCCTTGGGCTCCCTGCGGGTGCCACCTGCCAGTCCTTTGGGCCAGCTCGCAGTGGCAGGGCACTACCACCTCGGCCTCTCTGGCACACAAGGGTCCTGCGTGATGAATGCCCCGAAGGCCACTTCACCAGTGCCTTGCTGCAGGCAGCCTCTCTCTGCCTGGTGGTCACCATGGCAAGTGCTGTCTCCCCAGAAACCCACCGTGCCCTGCCCTGGAGCTGCTCACTGTGCGAAGAGCCTGAAACCTTAGGCAGAGACTCGCTGAGCCCCAGAGCGCGGGAGTGGGAGCGGGAGGGAGAGCAGAGCTGCTGGCCGTTAACAAAAGGGGTTGTGTTCGAAGGCTCCAGCTGCCATAGCAACATGGTTGAGGAGAAAGAGGCCAAGCTGCCCCATTCTGCAGCCTGCAGCGCAACTTGGGGAGCCGAACACAGGCGACGAGAAGCGGTTAGTCTCCAGGAGCAGGGGAGCATGAGGCAGCCTGTCCAGCAGGCTCCCTGCTGCCCGCAAGGCCTGGCTGTACAGAGGTGTCGGACTCGGACAGTCGGTACTTTGGCTTCTCCCAGCCTGGCGTGGGATCCTGCTCCTGACTGACTATCTCTGCCTCACCCCATCTCAGCAGGCTGAGGCCTGAGTGCAATATTCTTCAGCATCTTCCATCTGCACCCCTATGCCATTTCCCTGCCTCAGGGATGTAGCTATGAGCTTCCCCTGCAGTGTCCCTCGACACTCTCCTCCCCTGGGAATTGTGACCTGCAAACCTGTCCCTCACACTATCCCACTGCCTTTGGGACTGACCTGGGACCTTTAAACCACACACATACACCCCCCCACACACACACACACGCTACCCCATGGAATTACCTTGGGCATTACAGCCTCGCTGCTTTCTGCCTTGATCTCAGTTTGTTCCCCTGGGAATTGACCTGTGATATGACATCCCAGTAATGTGCATCCCTGTAACTATCTGGCTACCCTTAAGAATCACTTGTCATTCTGAGCACCTCAACCTTGTCCAGCTCCTTCTTCAGCCCCTAGAAATTAATCTGTGCAAGCCAGTGTTTGGGGCGGTTGGTGGCATAAGAGCCGCATGAAGTTGCAGCCTGCTCCCTGTGCAATGATCTTACTTTTTAGTCTGTCAGAAGCCAGTGCATTGCCTTTGCCAAGTGGTCATCTTCAAACTCTTATCTTGAATTCCAGATAAATTAGGAATTAAAGAAACAAACAAAAAAAAACACATTTTATCTTCAGTATTGCCAAGCATTCAAAAATTGAGCTAGTCCCTTCTTCTCCCTGCAAAAATCATCAGATTACCTTTTAAATCATGAGATTAAAAGTAAACAAACAGTGTGTGTGGGGGGGGGAGGTTGTTTTCTAGTTTCTGAGCCTTTGAGGTTCACTTTTCCAAGCAACCAGGAGGGCTAGAAGCTTTATAGATGAATTAGATTAGATTAGATTAAATATCTATGAAAGCACAGATTCTCATGTAATCACATACTTCTGAGCGCTGGTGCTTTAAGGAAAAACCAACTCTCACAAGTGTTAGCAATGCTGAATCATGTTAAAAAAAAATTAAGACCTTAGAATTATATAGAGAGGCTTGAGATGCACTTGGAAGAGTTAGCAATGCTGTGGTTCTCTGGTCAGTGGATAGCCCTGTGATCTGATGCCTTGGTCTAGGTCAGGGGTCGGCAACCTTTCAGAAGTGGGGTGCTGAGTCTTCATTTATTCACTCTAATTTAAGGTTTTGCGTGCCGGTAATACATTTTAACATTTTTAGAAGGTCTCTTTCTGTGTCTATAATATATAACTAAACTATTGTTGTATGTAAAGTAAATAAGGTTTTTAAAATGTTTAAGAAGCTTCATTTAAAATTAAATTAAAATGCAGAGCCCCCTGGACCAGTGGCCAGGCCGCAGGCAGTGTGAGTGCCACTGAAAATCAGCTCGCGGACCGCCTTCGGCACACGTGTCATAGGTTGCCTACCCCTGGTCTAGGTTGTTTTATGTTGTTCTTTTGCAGATTTTCAGGGGTTTTATAACACGTCTTTAGCCTTGGCCCATGCACAGATTAAAGGTTATAGGCCTGAAAGGCTCTTCCTGGCTTACCCCTCTCTAGTAGCACCTGGGAAACACCCTGGTACTTTTATGATAAGCAAATGGCAATAGCTAAATCTGCATTTTGAGGGAGGACTCACTGCAGATTGGCCAAGGCTAGATTTTGTATTGAACGTGCCTCAGCAGCTGCTTTATGAGCACTTAGCCTGCATCGAGGCCACGTACAAACCAGGTCACTTGGCCACCAGTTTATTTTTAGCTGATACTTAAATACCTCTGATATTTCTGATTAAATAAAGCACTCAAGTCTCTGGAGGTTTGTTCAGCAATTTACTTCAAAGTGGCCCAGTTTTCACTTGTATCTGAACCACTGCCATCTGCTGGCCACAAGGTAGAACAGCTGGTGCCCATGAGTGACCTGAACACCTCCCCCCTCCCTCTGGCTTCTTCCTGTTATGTAACTGGAGTTTTTAATATAGGCTAGTTTTCTCTTTCTTTAATGTCTAGCTCAGTGCAGCATAAAGAGAGCAAAGTAGGGCTCAGAAGGATCAGGAAAAGCAAAAGTGATGGTCTAAATAACAACATTTACTTACCCATATTACGCACATCATGTATGATATTATACATTTAACAGCTTTAAGCTTCACACCATAAAGTGCAATGAAGGCGAGCCACTATTCCTGTTTGCAAAGCTGCTCTGGTTTAAATCTGCAGTCAAACTGCTGCAGGGGGAGGGTGGAATTTGCACATAATGTCTTTATTTTAAAGACAGACACACAGACACAGACACACACACGCGCACCCTGGAGAAAACTTTGGCTGTTGCACTCTGGAGTTGTGTAATTCTGTTGCTGCTGGACCACTCCCTAGGTCTTAAAGTGCTGCCATAAACAGGTCTTGGGAGCAATACAAAGTCCTCCACTGTGGGAGTCTAGAGCTCCGTAGTACCATGGGCAATAATGTAATGGAAGCCCTGATTCTGCAATTTAGGACAAAGGGCTGATCCAAAGTGCTATTGTTTTTTAAAGCCCCATTTTAAAATCAATTTGAACTTCTAAACCAATGAACCATTTTACTTGTAAATTCTCAGAAAATCCATTCTGTACTCCAAGAGTGAGTGCTCTGTGATGCTGAGTAGGGTACAGAATGTTCCTTGTATGTAGCAAAGTGGCTGCATCCCTGCTTGTGGTGCAAAACTCAGCTCACCTTTAACTACGGACTGGTGAGCAGCACGGCCATAAGACAAAACAGATGTACACACAGTTGTGACTATACTGAGAGGAACAATGGGCCAAAGATTAGGTCGTTAGACTGGGATGTGGGGGAGACGTGGAGTCAATTCCTTGCTCTGCCACAGACTCCCTGAGTGACCTTGGGCATGTCACTTAGGTCCTCAAAGGAATTTAAGGACCTAAGTCCCATTGATTTCAATGAGTGATATCTAGGGGAGTGAGGCACCTAAATATCTTTGAGGATCCAGGCCTTTGTCTCTCTCTACCTCAGTTCCCCTCCAGAAACGGGGGATAATAGCACTGCCCTACTTCGTGGGGGTGAGGAGGCTATGAGAAGAAATACATCAAAGATTGTGAGGTGCTCAGAAATGGTGCGAATAGAGGCCATAGAAAGGGATAGACAAAAGGTCAGTTACATGAGTGAGTCTCAGCCCCTGGGGGTATGTAGAAGTCTTCTGGGGGGTACATCAACTCGTCTAGATATTTGTCTAGTTTTACAACAGGCTATATAAAAAGCACTAGCAAAGTCAGTACAAACTAATTTCATAGACAATTATTTGTTTATATGGCTCTGTACACGACACACTGAATGTAAGTACAATATCTATATTCCAATTGATTTATTTTATAATTATATGGTAAAAGTGAGAAAGTCAGCCATTTTTCAGTAACCTGCTGTGACACTTT
Organism: Chelonoidis abingdonii; assembly: GCF_003597395.2. Taxonomy (NCBI): domain Eukaryota; kingdom Metazoa; phylum Chordata; order Testudines; family Testudinidae; genus Chelonoidis; species Chelonoidis abingdonii. Next base: position 21,086,212 of record NC_133772.1, read on the forward strand.
TGTATGTTTATGTTTGCTTTTGTAAGCAAGTAGTTTTTAAGTGAGGTGAAACTTGACAAATCAGACCCCTCAAAGGGGTACAGTGGTCCAGAAAGGTTGAGAGCTACTGAGTTATATGTTGTGCACACCCCCACTCTCATAATGCTCGGGGATCCTGAAGGAAATGAACAAGGGACTTTGCCTCATTCCTAGTACTACTGCAAAGAAGGGAGTGACCACACAAGCCATTTCTCTCTCCACTAAGAAAACAGCCAAGAGTCTTTCACATACAAGTTACCAAACGCCCAGCCGCAGGACTCCATCTGCCACTCAGTGAAACACGGTACGCTCCAGCATGATGGTTTCAGAACAGCATTTATTGAGAGCAGGACCTCATGGGGTATTGGAAACAGTGTCCCTCATAGCCAAGGGGCTATGGGATTCACGTCAGTCCCCACCTCATCAGGTAGCAAAACCAAGGGACACTATGGTTGCTAAAAGGTTCATATCAATTGGCACCTTCCACTGGACCACCTGAGGCTTGTCATGTAGTTAACACACCTTTTTTGGAAATGTAAGATACATGGAGCAGACACGCAGAGGGGAAACAAACATGAATGCCACATACAGTGAAAGCTGCTCTATGGTAAGTCGTGCTTTCAGTGGATAACCCCAAGCAGAATTTGCTTTGAACTCCACACCACCACCTGATTTTTGCTGGGTCAGGTTCCACTGTGTGTATAAGATACATACACCATAGGCGGCCAAGATCTGTATCTAACTTGAAATACATCGTACATTTCAGATACTCAAGAGAAGCTAGTCTAAAGTCATGCCACAAGATATAGAGGATGCCAACAGGAGTTTTATAATGAGCCACCACCGCCTCTCTAGTGCAGAAATATTTTTTCCCATGCACAAAAAAATAAGAACCATGCCACATGGAGTAACTCTGGAATGGGATGCATACAATGGACCAAGCAAAACTGATGAGCAGGATTCAGTTTCTGGCTCTCCTGAAGGGGCATGTGCACTGTAGACACATTTGGTGGAGGAAGCAAGAGGAGTTTAGATAGGGTGGTACCATCTATGTCTGCACTGCCTTTCATATAGGATTTGTGGGGAAGGACCTTACAGTTCCACAAAGAGAGTAGATCATTCATTGTTTCCAGTTAGGGGGAGGGCCATGAAGCACCATGCCTCCAGACTGGTGGGGATCCAGGATCTTCAGTATTAAGGAGTCCCATCTCTGAGTCAGACTGGAGTAGGAATTATGGAACTTCAGGTTAGAGTTAGAGCTTGGGGAGGAAGAGGCACCAAGGAAATTCCCCTCTCTTCACCCAGCTGCTCCTGCCCCTTTAACAGATGAGCTGGGCATTTAAAACTTAGCTACCCCCCTTTTACTGGTATCCAGGGATAGCAGGGTCTCAGCAGTGCTAGCGTAACAGAGTGGTCGGTGTGCTTTGCCAGGCACTGCTGAGTATATCTGGATTGGAGTGGACTTAGCCAGTGACAAGAAGGCCCAGTAGGGGGTCTTCACCTGACTGATATGCCCCACGCCCAGCAGGGCAGCGGGACAATCAGTACTGGAGGAGAGTTTGAGGATAGGAGCAGAAGGTCGAGGCAGACCCTTCAGAGCAGAAGGGCTGTCAGCAGGGGAGCGGCCACTAGGAAGAGAGAGAACTCCAGAAGGTTGCTGGTGGCTGAACCATTTTGCTGGTCCAAGTCTTTCTTTGTGGGGCCCGTCATCAGCTCTTCGGTCTCTCTGGCACCTGTGTGCAGAAAGGAAGGAAACATGGAGTCAAAGCTGAAGCCACAGGCAAAGGACCAGCCCAGTTCATACTGCTCCCTCTGCGACATGCTGCCCCATGGGCAAGGATGATGCATAGCGCAGGACACCAGCACAAAGTCCCTCAGAAGGCAAGACACAGCCCGTGACTCTGCTCGTGGGTTAGTGGGGAACCGGCCAAATCCATGCTCATGCTTCATGAACCAGGCAGCTCAGACAGTCCCTGATAATGTTAGGGGAGACAGTGCAGGGGAAGGTGCAGGGAAGGGGGTTGGTGCTGTGTGGGGGAGGAGTTTGAGGGCCAGTCTGCTATTGTTTCCCGCCAAGTGCATTTATGTTTCTTAGGAGTTGCCTATGTCCTTTATGTCCAAGACTCCCTCCACAGCTGCCTTACCTGACAGGGAGGACTGGACAGCGAGACTGTGCCCCACTGCAGCCTTGGAAGGTGGTAATAAGTGCAGGAGGGAGATCTCCTTAGCAGTGGCAGGTGCTGACTTTAGAGCAGGTGGGGGCTGCTTGGTATCTTCCAAGCTTAGATTGGTTTCTAGAGTTGTAAGGCTGAAGGATGGAGGTGGCTCTGAGGAGAGGGCTGGCTCAGCTCTCACGGAGGCTGTATCAGACTCCTTCAGGTCTCCCTCCATTTCTGGAGAGGCAGTCGGGCTGAGGGTTGACTCCAGGTCTAGAAAGAGCACAGCCTCTAAGGTCACCAATGGGGCACCAGTCTCCTCAGAGTCCACTTGCATTTCTGAAGATATTTTATGGTCCAGGTCTGAGGTGCGCTCTAAGGAGGATGTTGGCCCAGTGGCTGCGGTGGGGTTGGGCCTGGCTGTTCGGGTAGATGGTGGGCTTGTGGTGGGGGTGGGGGTGGGTGGCAGCCTTGTGGTCGTGGTGGGGTTCGGCCTTGTTGTGGCGGTGGTGGTGGTGGGTGCTGGCCCTAGAGTAGTGGTGGTGGTGGGGCTTGTGGTAATAGGTGCAGGCCTTGTGGTAGTGGTGGGTGCCAGCCTTTTTTTCACGGTGGTGGGTGGTGGCGTTATGGTAGCGGTAGTGGTCGGGCTCATGGTAGCTGTAGCGAGAGCTGGCCTAGTGATGAGGTTTGGCCTTGTTGTCCTAGAGGATGTAGAGGCCTCTTCTGAGTCTACACTGGGTTCTGATGGGAGACAAAGAGGGCTGTGGGTTACCACCAGCTTCACTTGGAGCCCAATGAAAACCAGCAAAGGAGAGCTGGAGAAAGTAGGGGCAGGCACTTTCACTAGGCTCTCGGGGAAACACCCCCCTCTCTCTGCCCTATGGTGGGACTTGAGCTTAGCAGGTAGCCCACCAGATGCAGGGACATCATTTTTTCCGGGCAGGTCCCAAGACTTCATTTGTTTTCAGACCTGATATGGGAAAACACCACTCTTCTGGAATGGTATTTCCTGGCAGCAGGGGCCCAGGCGGTTGCTAATGGGATAGGAAGCCTTTCCCATCTGTCACCAGCATAAACGTGGCCCAGGTTGGAGAACAGTGAGTCTTTCCTGTATTCTGGTGGCTGAACAGTGGAACGAGCTGGGGGAGCTCCCAGTGATTAGAACTACCACCATGCACTGGTGTCTGCAGCAGAGATGCCAAGGACTGCATGGGCTGCAGAATGTGAAAATGACCTACCCCTAGGAGAGGGTAGCGGGAGTTCTGTCAGATCAGGACGAGGCACATTGGCATGGCAGCATGTGTGAGGGAAGCTTGCTCTGCTGCTGCCTAGGCTATGCCTGCTCTGTAGACAGGGCTGGCTCCAGGCACCAGCGTAGCAAGCTGGTGCTTGGGGTGGCCAAGCGGAAGGAGTGGCGCGTCTGGCTCTTCGGCGGCAATTTGGCAACGGGTCCCTCGGTCCCTCTCGGCGGGAAGGACCGGCTGCCGAATTGCTGCCGAAGAAGCGGCAGTGGTAGAGTCGCAGTGGAAGTGGCGCAGATCACAATCGCAGCTTTTATTTTATTTTTTTTGGCTGCTTGGGGCAGCAAAAACCCTGGAGCCGGCCCTGTCTGTAGATAAACACAGGACTCCAGTCCCAAGTCTGCCAATCCAGCTCTTTTTTGACAATACTAATATATACTTACAAAAAGGTGATTCATCTCCGGGGAAAGCCGTAGAATCCCAACCCTGAGACGTGGGAGAACTTTACTGGCAGGGCTGAGGAAGTGCTGGGATCCCCACATACAGCCAGATTCTGCCCCTTACTCCTGGACTAGCACCTCATTCAGAAGATAACCCCACTGCTTTTAGGGGGATTGTCCCATGGGTGGAACCTGCCTCCCCCCCAGTTCTCTGGCCTGTCCAGTGGAGACACTGGCTCCTTCAGTTCCCTTCACGTACCACAGATTGAATTCCTACACGTATAGCCCTCGGGGCACTTGGAGCACGGAGGTCCTTCCTTGTATGGCTTGCGACCCCTCACATTGCCGCTGGAAGCAGAACATGCAGATGAAAAGAAAACAGCTCATGACAACAGAGGGGATGAATCCCCTCTCCATCTCAAAAAGGAGGGAGATTTTTAATTCAAATCAGATCTTGCTAAGATATAAATCAAAGGTCACTTAAAAAGTGGGGGGAGCTTTAACTGTGCTACTAATGGCACCTGGGCTTATGAACACTGTCTAGAGGCCTGAGCCTAAGTTTGGGAGCCTTTCCATTCACTTCAGCAGAGGTTTGGATCAGGCCCTTAATATTACAGCTGCTCAAAAAATGACCCCTCAAGTTTCCTGAACGTTCGTTTTATTTTGCCTTTTTCCGTTAAAATTTCCATGCATATTTCCATAGAGGTTATCAAACTGGGAACACTCTGACCAGGTCTGACAGTTAGCCCTTGCATTTATACAGCCCCATCGACAGAGGATCTCAAAGCTCCCTATACACATCCGTGAAGTACACTGATGTAAGTCATCACGAGGAACTCCATGGAGTCAGTGGCATGACACCAGACTGAGAGCAGAATCAAGCTAATTTTCTCCATATCACAGCTGGGGAAAATGAGGCACAGAGAAAGTAACAGCCAAATTCTCCTCCTAGTGACACTGGTGTAAACCCAGGGTGCTTCCATTGACCTACATGGAGCAAGTTTAGATTTACAGCCCTGTAACTATGTGGCTTTTCATGACACACCCAAGGACACACGGTCCACAGCAGCACCATAGATAGAACCAAGGACTCCTCTGTCCCGGACCTGAGCTGGATTTACAAGACCTGCCTCTCTTTGTTGCCACAGGAAAATGACAATAAAGAGCTTTCTTAGGATTGGCTTCCACTTGCTACCTGAAAGCAAGGTAAGCAGAGCCTGGGGGAGGATTCTCCTTCTCAGCCTGGGGATGAAGGTTACTGTAAGTAGATGTGACAGGGCCAAGATGGAATCAAAGCAGCCCTTGGGAAGCACGCACTCACGGGGGATCGTAGTTGCAGACCAGCAGGTAGAGATCAGGTTCCTCGACACCATGCAGGGTTTTGCAGAATTGCATCCCACAGCCAATGCGTTCGCTGTTTGCCCAGACCACCTAAAGCAAGGGAGGAAGAGAGAAGGGTTATGTCTGTCAGCACAAGGCAGGAAGAGCACAGATGGGCGACCATGAGACACCCTGCCCGTGAGAAGAGGTTTAGACAAGTGAGCGTGATGTCATCTGCAACCAGCGTCAGCTCAGTCGTAACCAGGACTTTCTTCCCAGACCTCCAAAGCTAAAGCATGAGTCACTACAGCTTGGGCTAAGGGACCAACTCCCCAAACTAGGAGCTGTAGCAGACTCATGGACTCTGTGCATGAAGAGCACACCATTTCAGAGTTACATCTAAGCAGTCAGGCCTTGTTAGTGCTTGGATGAGAGGCCCCCATCAACAATTCTTCTCTGTCCATCTGGACACAACCCACATGCTCCTGAATTATGGTGCTGTTCATAATCCAGATCTGAATTTTGGAAGAGGCCCCTGTCTTTATACTAAGCCAAATGAAAAGTCCAGATCCAAATACCCTGGAGTAGTGGAGAGTTCAAAACATGGAGCTTGACCTGGATCCTAGTTCTGAGGCCAGAACCCATCTGCTACCAGGACTTGAAAGTCACACCAGGCTTGCTGAGTGACTATATGGTGCAGCATTAAAATACACAGATGACTTTAAAGACTTTTTTTTCCCCTAAAGAGAAACTGTTCTGCAGGCCTGTAATGATCACAGCAGCTCATGAGGCTCACAAAATTGAGCCATCATGCAGAATAAGAATCAATTCTATCCTGTCCAACTGAGATTCTTATACTAGGCCCATCACCATGGTATTGCAGCCCTTAAACAATATTTCTACAGTGGATCACGTCCCAAGCACAACTCCCTCCCAGGAATCCAGCCCTTCATGCCCTGTAGCCAGATACCTGGGTGTAGTGGCCACACATCTGTCCTACGGTGCACTTGGACGTGGTCAGGTTGTAGTGCTCGTGCTCGTTGTACCACTGCTCCAAGGCCACCTCCACGTCCATCTCATCGGTAATGGCAAAGAGGTTCTCACCCCGCCGGCCCCGCTCCTTGTTATGGCCCCAGATGCACTTCGCTGCATAGGCTTTGGCAAAAGCTTCCAGGTCGGGGGCCCAGCTCTGAAACAAACACAAAGCTGCCACCATCATAAAGCATAAGGCCAGGGCAAGGATTGTCAGTCAGAATTGAGTCCCTCATCACATGGATCAAATGCTCTGACATGCTGAGACACACACAACCTATCCCTTATCCAGTGGGGCCAGAGGTTAGAACCTAGAATCCTGGGTTCTGTTCCCAAGCACTGGCAAAGACTATGGCTCTCCCCAAAGTGACGTTTCTGATTCTTACCATGTTTGTCGGTAGGTCCATATTACATACCAGAACAAGATCAGAAATGAGGATTTTCAAAACTGAACCCTGCATCCACCAGCACTGGCTTGGTTTCAGCAGCTTTCTTGGTGGGTATGTATTATAATAATGGAAGACCAGAGAATTCCGAAGTGTGTTCACCAAGGAACGGCGCCACAAGGGCATCAAAAGCTTTGGTGGTGCCATAAGATTGCCAGTGATAGGCATAGACTGAATATCCAGCAGACCACCTTGAGGATCTAACCAGAGATTGATCCAGGTGGCGCTTGATCTGCAAGGAGGCCATGTTACTGGGATTTGCCATGATGATGATGGAGTCCCCCTTAGGGGTGCAACTGCTGGATTGGAGCCTTAAAATGTTTTATGATGGGGTTTTAAAAGGAACTCATGGACATTAGCTGCTCAAATTCCAGTGGAATTCATTGGAGCTCCGTATCTAACCCCTTTATGTTCCTTTGAACATACCAGCCTAAGGCAAGCATGAATATAAACTGCTGGTTGTTAATGGGCAGTAATAAAATAGCAGCAGTTCTACAGCAGCTTCCGTCCCTGGATCATTATCCCTGTTTTACCAATGGGGAAACTGAGGCAATGAGCAGCATGGTGACACATTCAATGTCACCTGGCAAAAAGCTGGGAATGGAACCCAGAAGACCTGGGTCCCTTGTTGGAACCACTGACCACAATGAACAGGACAAACTGTGGGAATGCCTGGAGAGAGGGACCTGCCCAGTTCAACAGCTGTGTAAGGCCAGAGCACAGGAGCCAGCGCACACATCTGGTAACCTCATCATTTAAACTCCACTGGAGACTCAGTCTGACAGCTGCCTCCCAAGTGATCCCTCCAGTGCCCGGACTGACAACAGCTTTTTGTCCAGCTGAACTCCCCTGGGCTCCATATTTTACCTAGAGGTGGTTGCGAGGTAAGAGAGGGAGAAGTTTTGGCACAGGAGAAGCATTAAGGGGAACACTATGATGCAACTGCTTGGTATTTCATTACATTATTTAGAGGAGCAGCAGCTTCTCTGAAATCCAACCAGCAGAGATAGCAGGGCAGGTGGGAGGAGAGCCCAGACATACAAGCCCACTGAAAGATCAAGGGACGGAGCAGCGGGTGAGGAAGGTGGGTTTAGCAGCTGATGGGAGCAGGAGTGGAGTGTGATCCAACGGGGAAACCCTCAGTATTTTGCAGGGAAAGTGATTATCTTAGTTGGGGTGAGGAGGATTTCTGGTTCACCGATTCCTACGTGTCAGAGCCCAAGGGTAGATAGCAAGGATCAGAGAAGATGCAGTCACTGTTCTGTCAAGTTGCTCTCTGCTTACTTATAAGAGGGGCGGAGGCCGGGGGAGGGACGTGGGGGTCTGATGGTGCTTTGGAAAGAGGGTTGATTGCAGGTTTTGGTGTGGGGGCTCATTATCCCCTCCTTGTGGCAGAGAGCCGGGTACCATAAGCAGAGAACTATCCTCGATATTATTTGCTTCATTAAAAAAATAAGGCTTTGACCTGCATATGCCCATTGTATAACCATTTCCATGGTAACCAGCTCTGCTGTCCCAAACACAAGAACAGGGTGACTGCAGATGGGCAGTTGGCCACGGGAGTAGGTGAACTCAGAAGCTGAGATCTGGTTCTTCCGAAAGAAAAATGTCCTTGGAAATCCAGATGAGCAACACAGACACTGGGAGTTCAATCAGAGACTCAAGGGATTGTTTCTAAGCTGAACCATTTACCGAAGTTTACCAGGCTGTGGTAAAACTGCTGCTGCTGGCCATCAGGTCTTTTAAGTTCTATAATAGTAAATTTAGCATGGGTGTATGCATTTCACATCTATTCATGATAAATTCAGGACAAAGGCAAGACTCAGAGTAAACCACAATCAAGATCAAGACGTTTTTCAGGACAGGATCTGAGTCAAGGCGGAAAGTTCTACAAAGCAGTCAAGTCTGGCTTCAAGCTTTTATTTCAAACAAATAGGATTGAATGTTCACATTTGTTGTATGCCTAAGTCATCATCCCATTTTTACAATAAGCAGCAGCATACTTCATTAAGCCATTTTCAAAATTGCTTCAATGAGTTAAGAGCCTAAGGGCTTGTCCACACAGTGGGTCTGATTTCTAAAGTGTACTAATGAGTTGAGTATTAATTGGTCTGTATATAGGCCCTGCTGGTGCGCACTAAAGGTTTCCTCGTGCACTTTAGTGTTTCAGACAGCACTGTATGGCTGGCTGGCATGTCCAACGATGACATCACAGCATCACACGTTTTCATATGGCTGTACAGTCCAATCCATAAGGAGCAAGATTGCTAACAGATGTCACATAAGAATGTGCAGGCAAGGGTCCCATTGAGGACTTGGCAGGACGCTTGCCCCTTTTTTGATCCGTTTTTCATATATGTCTTCCTCAAAGTGTTTACTACCTTTATTGATAGTTGCTCTCTGTTCAGCTCTGGCCTTGGCTTTGTCTTTGAAATTATCAATATTTATGTCAATTAAGGTCAGATTCTACTTGATAATGTCTTTGAAGCATTTTCATTGACCACCCCTCTTGTGCTTTCCAAGTTTCAGCTCACCCTAGAAAACTGTTTGGGGGATTCTATCATTATCTAAACAGTAATATATTAAAGTGCACCAGCAGGGTCAATTCATGTGCAACACGCTAGTGTTTTTTAGAAATCACACCCCAGTAGAGCACATTACCTCAGTGTGTAGACATGCCCAAGCCTCATTTTAAAAAAATGAATTAAGCACTTAGGCGGCTATGTCCCTTTGACTTTCAGTGAGATTTAGACTCCTAGTCTCTTTTGAAAACGGGACTTGGGTGTTTTTTAAAAATTTCACCCCTGAACTAAAATAGTGTCAAATTAACTTGGGTTTTGTCTACACAAATGAGTTTAGTTAAATCAGTGCAAATTGTGTGTGCTCACAAGGCCTAAAATAACCAGGTCATGATTAGGGCTGGGGGAAGAGGGGGATGGTTTTCTTGTCCTATGAACATTTTTGAGATATTGAAAAATTTTCCCATCCCAAAAACAGGATGAAAAATCAAAATCTCAACAATTTTCACATACCAAAAATCCTCCCCAAAAAATTGGTTTGGGTCAATCGAACCATTTTGTTTTTATAATTTTGAAACATTTTGTTTCAATTTTGACCTTTTTAAAATCTTCAACTAGAAATTTACTAAAATTTCAAAATGAAAAATTGTTTCCAATTGAAAAAATGAAACCTTTTTCCCCAAAAAATATTTTGGCATCACGAGAGTCATCAAAATTGACTCTGTTTCGTGAACAGTTCTGGTTTTGACAAATTGACATTTTCCAGTGCTCATCAAAAAATCCCCAACTGACTGTAGTCAAGATAAAGAACCAGCTGCAAATTTGTCTTTAGCCAAAGGGGCAATGCTGTCTAAATACTAACACCTTGCACTTTAAGTAGCACTTTCCCTCTTCAAAACACTTTACAAATATTAAGTAATTCATCAGATGTGGAGAGACATCTTACTCAAATCAAGGGGTCTAATACAAGAAGCAGCATGCTCTTATGATTAGAGCAGGGACCGAAAGAATGAGGCTCTATTTATAGCTTAGACACACTATAAGACCTTAGGCACATTACTTCTTCATGCATTAGATTTTCCCATCTATAAAATGGGGATGGTACTGATTTGCCAGACCTACTCTGCAGGGATGTTGTGAGAAGAAACATACACAAGCACCTTGGATGAAAAATGGCTAGTATTAAGATACCTATATAGCCAAAATCAATGGTTGAGGTTCAATTTTATATTCCATTCTATAGACAAAAGAATCTATCAGTAATCACAAGTGCAACACTAAGAAGAGTTCTCTGAGCTCAGCTGGGATTTCGTCATTCTGGATGGTGAATTTAAGTTTTGGTTATTTGTTCATTGCAAATTTGTTTACTACAGCCATGACATTTATTGCACATGGTGTGTAGCTTGGTCATTGCTACATGAGGAAAAAAGAAACAATTTTTACACTGGATCTCCAGCTAGAGTCAATCACATTTATGAACTTAAACTTTCAAAGTACATTTCATAACAAAGGATGCTCTTAGTTTAAGAAGAAATGTAGGAGACCCTCAGCTATTCAATAAGATGCAATAGATAACAGGATTCCTATCATATAGGAGACCTCCAGATATCTCACACCTTTCTATCATATAGAACAGTGTTTCTCAACCTTTTTGATACCAGGGACCACCTTGCTGCCTTAATGAACTATGTGAGGGAAATCTCAGGGATTAGCATCAGTTCACGGACTGGTCACTGAGAAACACTGATATAGAAGACCCGAGATATCCCACTGGAATCAGACCCTGGGTTTCCCATGGGACACTTACGATTTTCAGCATGTCTGCAGCATGAGGGGAGACCTGGGAGCGGTAGTGGTTGTGCATCTCCACGATCAACCTCTTGTCATCATCTGTAAGGGACCAGCTCAGTTCCACAGCTGTGAGCAATAGGAGAAGGGGAGGAAGCCCAGAGCACAGCATTGTGGCAGTCGGTCTCTGGCTTTAGCAGCCCACGCCTCTGGCAGATACATTTAAAGCACTTCCCAAAACAAGGAACACCCAAAGCCTGAGATTAGGGGAGGAAATGTATCTCTTTATTATAACACATTTCAGAGCCACAGGGAACACACCCATGTAATGTCATTGATGAAAAAGGAATGTTGCTTAAGGGGCCAATGAGTGAGCAATGCCCACTCCCTGAGAGCTATCGTGTGTGAAATCCTGGTATTAATTTTTTCCACAATTGAAGGAGCTCCATTTTGGGGCCCTGCTATTGCTGTAATTTCAGATTTAAACATTAATATAACCCTTTGTGATGTCCTATAATTACTTATGTAATTACTTCCTCCCCTTTCCTTCTAGAGGATCCCCAAATGTTTTCCAAACTGAAACACAGACTAGACACAGGGATCATTTCACCTGCCACTGAAATGCAGCCAACTCTGGGGCAGAACATGGCAGCTGTTTAACAACAAGCAGCAACATTAGACATGCAGGAATTGTAATTCTAGTTCAGACTGGGGTCCCCGCCATCTTGTCCATCATCATGTCTTAGAGCGGCCAGCACCTGAGGAAGGTGCAGTGGGCAGTTATGGAATAACCTTCCCCACAGAAAGTTTCTTCCTGATCCTCATCAGATAAACTTATACCCTTAAGGAGGAGAGCTTATAGCCCTTCCTAAACGTTTTGGGTTGGATAGGCAGTGAGAAAAACCTTATGAAACTGCATAAGGAGAAGTGTTAAGGGAGAGCAGTAAAAGCTCTACCTCTTTCATCACTACATAATTTTGACAGGTTTCCTTGTCCCACATCATGGCATTATGCCAATCAGAACTTTGTATTACATGTCATGGCCCCGCCTTTTGCCCCACCTCCTTTTTGGCCCTATGGTTTTAGAAGTCCCTCCTACTCTTTCAGGCCTTTCCAGGGCCCTAGGTATCATTTTTGGAGATGTGTCGTCAGCCATTTTGAAAAGAATAGGGTGTTTTTTCAAACATGTATTTATTTTCTTACGGGAAGCAGAATAAATAAAGAATGTATGTCCTTTCCTCATTTTAAGAGGGAAATTTGCCTTTTATGCAGTGATTGCTATTCTAAATTCAGTTGACAAAACAATTGCAGAGTTTTAATAACAGAGTTAAAGGAGAATTGTTAATATATATCCATTTACACACACACACACACAACCTCTCACCCCTCTTTTTTTCCTACCCTGAACACAGAAACACCAATCTTGCTCTGGGATGTTTAGGGATGTTTATTAAAAAAAAAAAGTAGGAAGGCATTAGGGAAGTTACCTGGACCTCTTTCCCTTTCATCTCCTCCTGTCCCTGTCTATGGCCAACGGGGGAGGCCTGACTCCACCACCCAAGCCACAGGCTGTGTGTTATGCTTTGACTGCCCCAGGTGGCCTCTCCTGGTGTGCTCTAGGTGCTGAAGTTTGTGGTTTGGGTGGGGTATCCAGCAGCACCCCAACCCATTCAGAATCGCCATGGCTTGTCTACTAGTAACAACATTGTTTTTGGCAGGGTCAGCTGCAGGCAAATTTTAAACTGAAAAGGACAGCTTCTCAACTCCAGGATCCCACCCACAGTTGTTCTTTTTGGAACCAACATTGGTAGCACTGAGATGCTGCAAAACAAGCACCAAGCTCCCACCCCTCTGCTGACAAGCTTGTCTCCCGCAGGCCGCATTAGGTAAGTGTGTGAGGAATGTGGCTTTCTGGTATTCAAATGCTTCAATATAGAAATGTATTGTGCAGCTCCAATAAACCCATGGATCATTAGGAACAAATAATTTTGTTACATAATGTATGAGATATAAAACACACAATGGGGTTTGTGGGTCTGATCTGACTTCAGTGGGTTCTTGATCAGGCCAAACGGCTACTGTTTCCAAAAGAAAATAAGGGTGTTAGGAACCCTGATCCCACTGAAAATCAACAAGAGTTCGGTATCTAACTCCTTGGGCTCCTTTGAAAATACCAGCCTCTGGGTAACATTTTCAAAAGCTCGTAAGTGATTTAGGAGCCTAAATCCAATTTTCAAAAGCTACTTTGCTTTTACTGATATAGCTATGTCAGCTGATTTTTTGCTGACACCGATATACCAGTAACAGCCCTAGTGTGGATACAGTTATACTAGTATCATGTGCTTTATACTGGCATAGCTTACTTGAGTTCTCAAACAGGAATAAGCTACACTAGTATAATCACTTTTCTACCCATAACCACACCTACACTACGGGTGGGGTTTGCCACTTTAACTACCGTAGTACAGGTAAAGCAGCAAAGCTTTAAGTGCAGACAAGACTTTAGGATACTAAATCACTTTTGCAATTGAGATTTAGGCTCAAATCACTTACACATTTTTGAAAATGTTACCTATGTGTAAAGACACAATAGTACAGACTGTCAGATATTTAATGCCATATGCTGACTGTCGTCAACCTACCCAGCATATATAGATCTCTATTATACCCTCCTCCACCACTTCTGCCACCATAGCACAGGCACCGACTCCATGAAAAAAATGATGGGTGCCCATCACCCACCAGCAGCCGCTCAGATCAGCACCTCCCACCTGCCGGCAGCCTTGCGGATCAGCACCTTCTCCTCCCTCCCAGCACCTCCCACCCACCGTGATCAGCTGTTCTGCAGCACACAGGAGGTTCTGGAGGGGAGAGGGAGAAGCGGGAAGAGGTGGGGCAGGGGCAGACCAGGGGCAGCAAGAGGTGGGGTAGAGCGGGGTGGGAAGAGGCAGGGGCTTGGAAGAAGGGGTGGAGAGGGGGCAGGCCCCTGGGCAGAGCAGGGGTCAAGCATCCCCCAGGAACCAAAAGGTCGGTGCCTATATGCTCAAGAATAGTCACAAAACCACGGCTCTTGCTCAGGACACAGTTTCTTTAATTAAAATAAAAGGAAAATCCACACTGGGGAAAAAGGTGCATCAATGTTTGTATTTAAATGCAAAAAGTAAAAACAATTTTAAAATTCTTCTTACGTACAAAGCTGATTTCTTTACACTCTTTACAGGCTTTTCCCAAGTATTTACAAACTTTGCAATATATTAAATTAAAATCATCCATAAAATTCACTGCATATTTACATTCTTTAACAGCCACTTGAATGTATAGTGTACATAATTCAACAGTCTTTATGCATATATCTATAGAATAGTTTGCCCAGCATACCCCTGAGTGTTTGTAATACGTCACAATTAACCATATTACCCCCCATTTCCCACTACACAAAGAGAGAACATTAAAAATAAATCAATGCTCATTTGTTGGAATCTGCACCGCAAAAGGAAAGGCCAGCACCTCCCACGTTTAACTCAACAAGACAGTCCCTCAGTCCTTTAAGATACCTATTTTCAGGCATTCCAGAAGAGAAGAGATAGCTCTTGACAGAAACACACAAAGAGAAGAAAGTTGAATTCTCTGAGAGGGGAAAGGTTCCTGTTCGTTGGTAGCATGGCTGCTGGAATTGCTCATTGCTTGTGGTCTGATCCTGGAAAGTGCTGAGTTCTCCTATTTCCCATTGAATTAACAGGGAGCCAAGGGCACCTCAGCACACTGCAGGATCGGGGCCGATCCTGCAACCCATCCTCATGACAGCAGTCCCACTGCAGTGAGGCAGGTCTACTTGCGTGACAAAGGGTGGTAGGCTTGTCTTCCTCATACCGTGTAGCGCGGTTACCATTCAAATCACTAGTAACTTGATATTCTTCCCTGTTCCTCGAAGGCTGTATCTACCACTGCAATCAGAGATGTGACTGCAGCTTGAGTAGCCATAGCCATGCCAACTTTAACCTGCCTGGCACAGCTAAAAAGAGCAGTGAAGGCCTGGCGGCACGGACTTCAATGTGGGCTCTACAAGCCCGCCTGATACCCTGGGTATGTACTTGCATTGCTAGTCCGTGCCGAGGTCCATGCCGCCACGTCTTCACCACTATAGTTACCGGTGCTAGCTAGATTAAAGCAAGCATGGAGACATGTACCCAAGCTAAAATTAGTGTAGACATATGCCAAGACAAAGTGCACCATACAGCACAGCCAGTACCTCCCTCCCCTCCCATCTGAAGAGTGGGCACTTTGCAACAGCTGTTGAGAGAGGGCTGGTAAATGCACCAAAAGCCATCTGATTCCAGTAGAATCTTACCCTAGAAAACTCTCCAGGGGTTTTGCAATGGGAAGTCGGAGGTTCAGATTTGCAGCACTGCACAATTCTCATTAAAAATCACTGGGAACTGGGTGCCCAGATCCCCCTAGTTTCCCAGTGCTGAAATTAGCAAAGTAATCAGACTCCTTTCTCCCGCATTCATTTACCCTGAGTTCAGAAACCAGAGAGATCGGGATAGACAATGTCTTCAATTATTGGAGACAGGCCTTAAACCAGCCTCTACGAAGTTCTACCTGTCCCCTTCCCTGGAGCAGAGAGTCTTTCCTTACAGGTGAGTAAGGTACGACAGTTTCATTATCTCCAGTTATTATGGGCAAGGGCAAGTGAGCAAGTTTTGTGCCTTGACTGGTGAATTTTCACAGCAGCTTTGCAAAGCCATGGCATTCAGGGAGGCTCATACATGAAGCATTTAGGCACACAGTGAATTTCAAAAGAGGGATGAACTGGGCAAATGAGGTTGGGCCCCTTGCAGATGCCAGTAGAGAGCAGGGCAAAGTGTCAAACTAGCCACACACAGGGACTGTTTAAGACATGTACGCAAAAAGGCCCACAAATGTCAGGCAACGCTGGAGGCCATGGACATCCATGATGTAATATACAGCTTCAACAACCTGATCCACTTGCTAAGATGCCTAAGGAACTGAGAAGACGGCCAGGTTGTTCCACTCTGTTACAAACTCCAGAGTCACAGGGGCCGGCTAGCTGTTTGGGGCAACATATAACCCTTTCTCTACCAAGTCCTTGGTTTTAGCAGATTGCAAGAATAGAATCGCCCTTCCCCAGCTCTCAAGCCTGTCACTGCCTTTGGAAGTGCTGCTTCTTTTCTGGGTGGGAAAAGTTGTGCCTCCAAAACACAAATGGAGTGGGGGATGGGATGGGACCAGTTCTTGCCAGCAGTCATCAGATTATCTAGCCTGGAAAGCGCTGACTAGGAGCTGAATTGTTGACTAGGAGCACGTTGCATCTCAGACTCACCAGCCTCATTTTCCTTTGGCCTTATCAAACCCTGACAGTCCTGCCTGTACTGAATCACAGCAAGGTGCGAATACTATTTCCCTGGCTGCCGGAGACAGGGATGGACTTGAGCTAGAAACCACCAGGGCTTTGTACTCTAGTGCTGATGGGGCCACATTTGGTTCTTCAGTATCTTAACAAGCAGAGTAAAATCAGCCTCCTCCTGTTTTGGTTTAGCAGCTATGTCTGCCTTTAATTCCTTACGGCTCTTGGAAGCAGAGGAGAAAGCATACTAGAAGTGTAAAAACAAATGATGTAAATTCCAAAGGCAGTGAGGTTTGGACACGTGAGCACTGTGTCTCCCAGACACTGCTCTGGAAACTTAGGCAGAGATCAAAAGTGCACTTGGAAAGCAGATCTGCAATCAAGACAGATTCACCATTTTCTCTCCAACTGGTGTAACACTCTGCTAGTTGTGTTTGAGCTGGGGCGTAGCCGCTTTTATGGGAGAACATCTGCAGAGTAGACACAAACCACCTTGAAAACCACTGCTTGTTAGAGAGCCTGACAGTCGATTGTCCTATTGGCTGATTTCTTCTCCTTCCATAAAGCCAGGGAACCGTGTTGGCACTGACGTGGGTCACAAAACACAGGCATTTCACAGACTGCTGACAATTTTCTTTGCAACTTTTTACAAGTCACATTCAAGGACACTTAGAAGCAATAGCAGCACTAACTCACTCATGATCTTAACAACACTGAGTCCAATATATTCCCTGTGTGCGTATCTCATTGAATGCTTAATAAAAACGGAGCTAGGCACAGAAAAACCTGGGAGCTGATGAGGTAACCTTGTTAGCCTCCGAATTTAAATTGAGAAGCTGCCAAAACATAAATAGCATCTGTCACTAATTTGCGTGTTTAGGGCATGATCCTTCTGTTATTGAAATCAAGCGTAACTTGCACAGGATCCAGCCCTTCAGAGGGATACACGTGCGTGAGAGTGTAGGGTGTGTGTACAATTACTAGCATAAAACCCACCAACAAAAATTAAACAATAATACTGGGAGTTGTGTTAACCTAATTCCCTGTGATATTTTCCTGCTAATTAAATTAGACCTTTACTGTTCAAAGCCAACTAAAATAACACCCACCATCTCGTGTTCTCCTCCACCTGTTTTGTCTTTTCCCTCTTTTGGGATGATTCTGCAAACACCTCCCCAGAGTAACTCATTAGTATTATGCATGCAAGATCGTGCCCTTGGATTATAAATTCTTTTGGAGCAATAACTGTCTTCTATTTTAGTTTTGTAGAGCACCCAGCAAGATAAGGCTCTGATCTGGACTGGAACCTCTAAGCATTACTGTAACACAATTAATAAATACCAGCAGCAGTTTCATACCCATTTTCCAGCTGTTGTTAAAAAACTGCAAGAGGGTGGAATGAAATCGTTCCACTCCGTTATTTTAATTGACCTAAAGATGTTTACAAATGAAAAGATTCTTGTGTCTTATAACATGATTAACTTGCTTCAAAACAAAAGAGGCTCTCACAATACTATATGAACAAGTGAGAGAGTATGTCCTGAACCGCAGCCCGGGGCTATGACTTCAGTCTGACACATCTGTAAGCCATCTTCCACAGCAGGAACAAAGACCCTTAGGATCAGACTTGGGAGGAACGGCTGTAACTGCAGCCGGCACATGGCGAAACTGATCTTCTCTAAAGGCACCGGACAAGAGAGCACAAAAGCAACAGGAAATATGCAGAGGAATCTCGGAAGGGAATCAGGAAAAAAAAACAAACCAACATTCATTCTGGAGAGAGATGGAGCTTTGGGGGCTGGAAGGAGTTAACACACAAATGACTGTGGGGGAAGAAGGAACTTCCAGGTAAACCAGATCCTAAAAGCTGCCCTCATTTAGGTCCTTCCCATACTGGCCAAGGAAAGCAAGCCAGCACATTTCAAACAAGAACTGCATAGTATATGCATGCAAGATTTGTGAGTAAGGTGCTGATGCTGTTTGCCTCGCCAATGTAGACAGGTGCCGAGATTTCAAAGGAGATCAGTGATTTTGAGTGGCCAACTTGGGACACCTCAAGGTAGCATGATTTTCACAGGGTGGGAGCTCAGCATTGTCTGAGAATCAGGGGGCTCAAGAGCACTAATCCCTTTTGAAAATCTTAGGCAGGGGTTTCCAAGCCAGGTGGAGATGTGGGGGAGCAGGGGTAGTGCAGTTCACTCACCGATCTGAAAGGGTAAGCTTAGGCAGTGCTCACGCCAAAGCTCTCTGCACTCTCAGAACCTGAACAGTCATGAGGAAAAAAGCATAGGGACTATTTATTGGAACCAGCAACACTCTGAGGCTGCCATAATGCAGAAGAGTGATCATAACGAGATAAGGGGGCAGGGAGGAAAGGGTTAAACAGATTCATTTGGTATAAGAATGCTGCTGTGTGCGGTGGCCAGGCTGTAAGGCCCATTCTTTTCCTGTGGCACGGAGCCAGGCCTGAGTCTGTGAATGGGGGCTGTGGGGCTCATTCTCCTCCTTGTGGGGCATGAAACTGGGTTGTGATGTAGGGGGAGGAACCATGGAACATTTCAATCATGTGTCCCCTTGACAGAGCTGCCCCAACTGGCAGGCCCAATGTTACCTCTCCCGGATGAACACACAGGAGGGTTTCAGTCACGATTTTGCTTGCTCTGGGGCTCCCTGTGCAATTCTAACAGTGCAATAGCAACAAAGGATACAAGGAGAAGCTTGTTCTCAGAAATGCAGCCGCCTGGACTCAGGAAAACAAACGTGTGCACCCCCAGGCCTTACCTGAGGGGGGGTGATCCGTTCAACTGCCTCTCTCCTTAGGTACGTCCGAGGAGGGGAAGTATTACCTCGGAGGACAGGGAAACGGTTGCTTGAAACACAAGGCCTCCCACACTGTGGGCAGGGTGGGCAAAGCTGCTTCCCCGGATGTTTCAGCTGCACCAGCTTCATCGCTTCTATACGCCCATCTCCTTGTGCCCCTTGCACATTCTTCTTGCAGTGGAGAGGACTCCAGCCTCCCACAGTTCCTAGCTAGCGGATCCATCACAAATAACTATGGGCTCTGCTCCTCTGGAGTTAAAGCTCATCTTCCAGTAATCCGCGCTGGCATAGCCTTTGGGAAACACAACAGGAAGCAGTATGAGACGGGCCCATGACTGGTTATTGCACTGGACAAGCTCAGACC
The DNA here is from genome assembly GCF_003597395.2 of Chelonoidis abingdonii. Classification (NCBI taxonomy): domain Eukaryota; kingdom Metazoa; phylum Chordata; order Testudines; family Testudinidae; genus Chelonoidis; species Chelonoidis abingdonii. The sequence goes on from NC_133772.1 coordinate 21,105,724, forward strand.
CCACTGTGATATATATGTAGATAGAAGAGAAGCCGATCAGGGCCTCTGTTTTACATTTCTATCACAAGGAAGCACCTCCAGCAGCATCGCGTCCCTCAGCACCACATCAGGGCATCACTCAGAACAGACTCAGAGGGAAAGGGGCAAGTCATCCATACCACTTCCTGCAGCATCCTGGCTATTCCTGAGTGGTTTCCTCTCTAAGCACTCACCTAACCTGCCCCTGCTCGTCTTCGGCAACATGACATGACAAGGCTTTAGAAGGGACTTGATAAATGCAGAGAAAATGATCACGGACAAGGCTATGAAACTCTTCTGCCTACAGGACCTCAAGGGAAAGGAGACTTAAATGATTCTTGGAAATCAGTGGGAGATGAGATCTTAGACATGAAGTTATATAGAGTATCTCAAGGCATTTTGCTGCTTCTGCTCCAGGTCATAAACTGAGCCCTCAAAGGGATCTGGGGAGTAGTTTTTCTCTCGCACTACATGAGAAGGCTTGGCACAGTTGGTTGGGTGCAATTATTTGATGCTGGACGTAGATGCTCATCTCTGTCAGAGGCACTTGGTACAAGACACAACTGGGAACAGGTGCCTGGCCCTGCTTCAGGAGGGAATCTCCTAGGTCTACTCACTGCAACACTGGAACTCACCGAAATCCCCAGCTTCCAACTCCACTGAAAGAGTCCTGCAGTGTCCTCTGCACTCAGTGGAAGGTGCAATATTCAGGGTTAGCTGGCCACTTCCAACAGCAAACATGCTGTGCAGTCTGTGGGTCTGTAACAGATAGGAAGGAGGAAAGATATAGATGAAGGAGCTTCAAAAACTCTTCCTGTCCTTTCAGGGCATGACTCAACCAGGCCAGTGGCTGATGTTAAAGGACTATTTATTACGGGGTTATCAATATGAAATCATACCAAACCCAAGACCCTGAAGGCTGCTGATGGGCCCCTGTTCAGCTATACAAAGCAGCACAGCCCCACCACTCCTCCGCACTCAAAGAAAAACAAACAAGATGAGGAGGAGGAAAAATGGGCCCCGAGGTGGGAGAGAAAATGGGGCAGAGGCCCAGAGTGAGGGGATGTGCCCAGGAGCACCCATCACTGATCTGTGCCAACAAAAAAAATGGTTGGGAGCTACTGCATTAAACCAACTTCACAATCCTCCTCCTAAGTAGCTATGGGTGTGTCTACACTGCAGTTAGACACTACCAGCTGCCCTGTGCCGTCTGACTCAGGCTTGCGGGGCTTGGGGCTGTTTCACTGAGGTGTAGACATTTGGGCTTGGGCTGCAGCCAAGCTCTAGGACCCTCCCCGCTTTAGGATCCTAGAAACTGGGCTACAGGGTAAGCCTGAATACCTACACTGCAATTGAACCAGCTGGCACAGGCCAGCCGCATGTTTTTAACTGCAGGGTAGACAGACCCCAAGTCAGATCCTTATCTTACAAATAGGGAAACCAAGGCATGGAGCAGTCAAATGACTGGCCCCCAAAGTCACAGTGAGGCAGGACAGAAGCAGGAACAAAACCCACCCACCCCAACTTGCTTTCCCCATGCTTTTATCATCAGACAAGAATCTCCATTTTCCAGTGTGCTTGGGAAAAGCAGTCGATTGCACTAGTGGGAGAAATTTATTCCTGTGCAGAGCACCAGTGTACAGCCCAAGCCACATGTGAGCACGTCCTGGTACATGTGGTGCATAGGGCTTACACTGACACTCTGAACATGGGTGATTTCCCTGTGTCGAAGCCAGTCATGTACCTACACAAAAGAGGAAAGCATCCCCGTGATGGATTTCTCACCTTATTCCCTAACTCTGGGTTGCGAATGAGAAAGCAGCTTTCCAGGGAGATTGCCTTTGGGAACGCCAGCAAAGAAAAGGCAGGGAAAAGCACCTGGAGAATCCGAGTTTTATTCAGGGCTTTGTACCTATAAAATATTTTTAAAAAAATCACTTTATGATAATACTTAGAACTTATATAGCCTCTGTCCAATGACAAAGGTCTTCACAAACATTTATCCCCGACACCCATTAGGTTGGCAGCTACATATTATTAGTCCCATTTTATAGATGGGGAAACCGAGGCACAGCCAGGTGTAGGCTCTTGCTCGCACAGAGTCGTTGTCCAAGTTGGGATTAGAATTTATGATTCCCCAGCTCCTCGGCCTGTGACCTGGTCACACCATTCCCTTACACAGTGATGCATCTTTGAACAGGAGATAGGATATGATGAGTCAGGGGAAAAAGGCTTCATTCTTCATCGGAGATGTCTAAGGAGTTCCCTTCCCTACCTTCCCTTAGAAAAAGCTGTTCTAAGTCGTTAATCAAATAAAATCATTATCAACATGGGGAGAATCCACCTTGCATTATTATTAACTATCTATCTGTGTAGAGGTAGCACCTAGGAGCCGCAGTCCTGGGCCAGGATCCCATTGCGCTAGGTGCTGTACAAACACAGAACAAAAAGACAGTCCACAAGTTCAGACCTACTGAAACCACACATGTAAAGTTTAGGGTATCCAAGTCTATTCACTAGGCCAGCGAGGACAAGATAGTTCGGCAGAGTGGGGGATGTTGTTTTTAAATCTCTGCCTGGTGGACTAACATGATTAATCCTTCTGTAGCCTGCAGCCAAATCACTCATCATAACATCACTCTTGATCAATGAGGAGCACTGTGTTTTCTGCAAAAAGAACCCCACTAAGCATTAACCAAAGCATAGTCGCATCACACCCTTCCCTGAGCTTGCTCCCTTCCTCTGCCCCTTTCTGAGAAAGGTCCCATGACCTTGGGGGGAGGAATAGTTCAGTGGCTTGAGCATCGGCCTGCTAAACGCAGGGCTGTGAGTTCAATCCTTGAGGGAGTCATTTAGGGATCTGGGGCAAAAATCTGTCTGGGGATTGGTCCTGCTTTGATCAAGGGGTTGGACTAGATGACCTCCTGAGGTCCCTTCCAACCCTGATATTCTATGAAGTCTGGATAAGCAGAGTGGAATGGTGTTTGTAAAAGTATGGTGTTGCCCCTACATGGGACCCTATCATGCTCCCTCACTGTGTCAAAGCCTTGGACAAGTGTAGCGCTTTAACACAGCTCACAGACATGGTCAACACAAGCTGAGGCCCCCGTCACACTTCAAGACTCCACACAGTTATAGCTGGAACATAGATGGTTTCCTTCGGACTGAGATCAGATTATGCCCAAGAAATTGTACCATGCGACCCAAGTTCAGCCTGATCTTTACTGTGAGGAACAGCACACAGAGTCCCAGGATGCATTCCACATTGAGGCCAGCAGTCTCCATGGACTGCATTTCCATTAGGAGCAAAGGTGGGCTAAATTCTGCTCTTATCTTGTCTCTGCCAATCAGGTGCAACCCTCAGGCTTCTGAGAAGTCATCAATACGTTTCTGAACTGGGCAAAGCTTGGGCACCCCTGGAAAAGGGTGGCATACAATTTCCATGTGTTTTGTCTCAACTCACCAGGGGAACGCAAATGGAAACATCTGTCTTGGAAGGCAGCGCCAGAGTTCAGCTGAATTCTCTTCTATTGTGATCTCTGTCAGTTCCGGGTACTGGGACTGAAAATGCTTCAGTTCATCATAAGACAGATGCTGCCCTGTCTTAATAACAGCAAAAGAGAAAGATCAGCAGCGTTAACCTGGCCTATTTTCTCTCTCATTTCCACTTCCTGGCATCACATCAAACAGGGGGGCGGCCATCTCGGCTTTGCATTTTAACAGGGAGAACAATTAACCATTGAAACAGTTCACCCACGGATGTGGTGGGAACTCAATCACTTTAAGTCATCAAGACTGGATGTCTTTCTATAAGAGCTGCTGTAGCTTAAACAGAAATGATGGGCTTAATGCAGATAACATGGGGAGTGGTCCTCTGATCTGTGTTATGCAGGTGGTTAGACTATATGATCACAACCCTCCCTTCTGGCATTAAAAACATATGCATTACCTTGATTAAGAGGGGCTGAGGCCTCTGGAGGTTTTCTGATAATTGTCCTAGGTCAGTCACTACCTGGAGGTTTTGAATGGCAGAACAGCAAGAGCAGTTGGCAGGAATCTCAGAACCATTCTGCCTGCAATCTAGTCCCCACCAGTCATGGCACTCTGGAGAAAAAGAAACATCAAGCTTTATATCAGGATGAGTCAAATGGAAAGGTAACGGAGTCCAGATTATAAACTCATTATCTCTAAACCCAACACAAAGTATTGTCAGGTTACTGATGGCGTCTAAGGTTTATTAGCTATTAAGAATAATTAAATCGAGCAAACTTTGTTGGAGTAATCAGTGTTGCTTTTAATAGACTCTTTTTCCTTTGGTGTTAGAGAAGGCAGTGAATTGATGTTTTTGGAGACAGGGTCCTGGGATTGTGCATGGAAGAGCTTTATGGAAATTTCTATTTGACTGTAAAAGTGTGAGGCACGCAGGCTAGATTATGCCATTACTACAGAAGTTTAAGGAAATCTGATGGGCCTTTATTATTGTGTGACTAAACTGAAACAAATCCAAAAAGAAAATGTTTGGATTGCTCTTCCGTTTAAAAGACATCCAGAAGACAAAACTAAGTCGCCAGGTTTAAAATGTCCTTACTGGTATCATTACCACCACCTTAGACTATCAAAATTTTTTGCTTTTTACAACCTCAGCTGCCTATTTGCTTTTTACCTGGCACTCAGCTTGGGCAGATGCCGCTTGTGTCCCTAGGCCAGTTTCAATTATACAGTAGCACAGTGCCGCTAGGACTTGGTTGCAGGGCTTGCAAGGGAATGGTTTGGATTTAAACAAGATAGACACTCTGCTAAAATGTATTCTTTTAAATAGTCAACATTTTTATTTCTATCTAGTTATGTAATTTTTTTTAAAAAAGATGAGTTTGGGTGCTGAACTCTTAGCCAATCCCTGCCAGAAAGGAGTCTGAGTTACGGGGATGATCCAAGTTACTTTGGATGGACAAACGGGCACAGAAGAGGTAATGATTAATACCCCATTGACCTCAATGTTCAGGGGTCCACATATGTAAATTGTAGGATCAGGGTCTCTGCTGGTAAAAGCTACGGTCCTGATTATACAATCTGATCTGTACAGGGAGACCCTTATTTATACCTTCATGGAGTCCCAGTGAAGTCAACAGCGCTCCACGTGGGTGCAGGGGACGGCCCACACACCTCAGACTGCAGGAGCAGGCAGGGCTGAGTTAAAGCAAAACAGAGCCCTACACACAGCTCTCATGGTACCCCCATAGACCTGCTCCCAGCCTGCGGCCCTGCCCTTTCCTTAGGGTGCTAGCACATTTCAGAGAGAAGCCAAATGGAGCCAGTCTCTTGGAGCTATTGTTTCATGTCACCTGCAGACTCAGACAGACATTAGTGACACTCAGATCACATTTTCAAGTTTTTCTTTGCATCCAAGAGGGCTGGAAACATTTGTAACGAATGCTGAGATTCTCATCTCATGTAATTCCAGCAGCTGAGATCCCAAGTATGGGCTTATAGTGCCTACGCTTTAATCCGGATATGCCATAAGGGCTTTTAAGCTGTGATTTTCCAAGTCACCTGGAGGGTTTGGATGGCCAGGAACTGGGTACCCAAATCCTTCAGATGGCTTTGAAGCTCATAGCCTAAGTGTTTCTATTGAACATGCATCCAAACGATTGGAGACCTTCTTAATACTAAAATCAATAAAAATAAGCAGCTCCCAAATGTGAATGAATATTGGAGTTATTACATGTAACAGGTTATATCTGGTGGGCATCATACGATGAGAAAGCATTAGATTTATTTTCCCTACCTTAGCTCTCCTCCTTGCCAACAATCGAGGAGGTTTATTGAGGGATAACAATATGGGAGGGTTATTTGGAATGATTTTTTTTTTTTTAAATTCATGCAGGTCCCAGGCTTCAATTCTTTATTATGTGGGAATCTGCAACAGTGAACAGTGCATTTCACATATTACTGCTGATATATGGACTAAGAAGGATCAGGATAGAATTCCTGTTTCTCACTGGAACACACACAGTTTTTGGTTAAAAAGATATGAAAGTGTAACATTTTTATTCCCAGCAAAAGGTCAATTCCACCCCTCCACACGCATGACGTTTTAATAGACAGAAGAAGCAGCCACTTCAACATGCTGTTCCTATCCTCCCGGCTTACAAAAGAGAAAAGGAAAATCTTTGTTTTGTCAGCAGTAGGGAGTGTGAATTTAAAAACCCATCTGGTCACTGATGGGAAACAAAGACCTGAACAATCTCATCGGAGTAACTGCGGTCGCCATTAGCATGGGCAGAAAACAATAAAACATATCTTGGGACTAGACAATGGCAATTCACAATAAAGCAAGGAACATTAAAATAATCTGTTTATTGTGAAAGCCTCTAAACACTGTCCTAGGGTGTTGTAGCCAATCGGTCTGCTGAAATTCTATATGAGACGAGAGCGCAGTAGCCTGCATGATTGTATGTTAATCAGCTCTCCAGTCCAGAGCCTAATTTCTCTTTTGAATTAGCACGGGATATTTGCATTCTCAGTTGCCCGATTGAAGAGGTTATTTATTTTTGCCACGAATAAGCCATCTAGAGAGCATTCAAGATGTATTCCCAGTGCTGCCAGCGGGGCTGGGTTGGTTTGTTTTTAATTAATCTTTTAGATTTATTGTTGAGGGTGCTAGTCTGTGCATCAGAATGCATGTGACCTGCATGAGAAGTGTGACCGGAGAGGAGGGCCAGGCCTTGCTAAGAAGGGAGGGAGTGATGAAAGGCTCGTAGACTGCATGTAGATGGGAGGACAACATGCCTGTAAGAGCACACAAGGGATTGGAGCAGGCACTTCACAAAGTATTTGTTCTCCATTTTGATTAGACTCCTACATTCCTTTCAGATTATGACTCTGTCCAGCCACCCTGGGGGATCACTGGGTTTTAAATGAAACACACTGGGTGTGTGATCTGTTTGTAGATTTAACAGGAGAATGCACCTTCATACAAGGACAGACTCTTACTGTCGGGCTGTGATTATATCAAGCTCCATTGCAAACTTAAAGCTGCATGTGTGCGTAATTATTCCCAGGACGAGTAAGAGTGGCTGTTGTATTGATATGTCCTACTACACATGTATATTGCAGAGGCAACGGTCCAGCTGCAACTACCCTTCCCTCCTCTGCTATATTTTATATAGCCTTCTCGCTTTTCACAGGAAGGCAACTGCTGTGTGGTGACCACAGCCTATCATTCTGACCAATATTGCCTCATTCTCACATCACTCTCCTCTGCCTGCATGTGGTATCCACCACCGGTCTCATCTTAAACTTAGGTCTCCAGGGCACCCACTGTCTTTTTGTTCTGTAGTTGTACAGCACCTAGCACAACGGGGCTCTTATATGCTACTGCTAATGCAAACACACAGATGCAGTAACAACTTCTTTTTGAATGTTACTGTAATTAATGTAAGAGGGATTTTGGGTCAACATTTCCATGACAGAACAAGTAGCTCAAATTATAATCGGTTTAAATGACCGCCCCACCCTCTTTTACATTTCCACAAAATGTCTCAGTATTTGGCCCTCTCCTCACCGAGGAATGCAACGTTCTTTAAACCGGCAGATGCACATGAATGCCGAAGCCAATAAGGGCTTGTGTGCAACGCAGCTGGACTGGAAACTACAAGGTTCTTAACAAGCTTGGGCATTGCTCCTGCAATTGGATCTGTCCAGGTCCACCCTTGTGCCTGTGTAGAACCCCAATCAAGTCAATGGCGGCCCACTCACACGGAAAGAGTAAGGCCCCAGTACCAACTTGTACTCCTTAGTCAAGGCGCCGTGTTGTGGTTTAACATCAATCAACAGCAGCAGGCTGAGACACAAAGCCAGAAACCTAGTTCAGGGACCCTGTAAAGTTCTGTAGTGCCATGATGCGGAGAGCTAGGGGCAGCCCCTGACACTGCTGAAAACGTTATGCTTGTGGAAGCAAAGGCAGCTTAGAGCTCAGATACTTAAGTGCTTCAGAATGCAACGTTTTATGTATATCAAAACTTTAAGAGCTGACAGTTCACTGGCTAACCTCAGAGCCAGTTGGCCTCTACAAGCTTCCACAAGGGCCACAAAGCACCCAAGACTCAGAAAAGCTCCTTTAGGCAAACTAGTGGCAGTTTACTAGGTGGACCGAAGATGAGTTCTCTGCATCGGAAAACCTGCTCCAAAGACAATGGGAAAAGGCCCAGTGACTTCAATGGGCTTTAGATCAGGTCCTAGCTTTTTTGCAGCCATTGTTCTAGATGCTGCCTTTAGAGAAAGGGACGGCCACCATCATTCATAATGAATGGAAAAAAGCTCCCTGCACCAAGCAGACACGGCAGTGAGACAGTCAAGCAAAGAAGCCTCCCAACCTGGTTTCAGACACATTTTCTTCTGGGTTTCCTGCCTCCTCTCTCTGAACAAGTCCTAGGAAGTCTTAACCAGTAACAGCACTAAACCTACCTGATCCTGGTTCCACAGGAGTCTTTTCATTAATTTTAATGTGCTTTGGATCAGGCCCTTAAAGAGTACTGGTCTATACGCTGGGTCTGTGTGCTCAATTTTTGTTTTTTCCTTCTAAGTCTATTGTGCTGGTCAGTTTTCAATAACCACCATCCAATGCTGCAGCCTCCTCACAGGATGTGAGCTGCATTGTCAGACAGTACCAGAGCACTGGAAATCTGGGTGGGTTGACAAATAAGCATCAGAGATCTGGGTTCCAATCAGCTGTGGAATAAACGTGACAAATTTTAACCCAAGACTAGTCAAAGGTGAATTCAGGCTTCAGGTGGACCCCTACAAGCATGGCAAAATGACTCATCTACCCTGTTGCTTTGAGAGCCAGGGGATGATTTATCTATTCAGATTTTAAGTGCACTAGATGCGATTGAGATGGACATCTGCTGATCCTTCCATAACAACATCTGCATACTGCAACACAGCTGCTTAAACCACAAGCCTTTCAAAATGCCTTTAATGAGACCCCTGCACAATGGGGAGTATTTTGAACAGTCTAACAAATTTCTGAGGGTCTCCAACTTCTGATGGTTGCCTGAGACCCAAGAACTCCTTACTCACATTTGCAGGTCTTTTTCACAAGTACTTTTATGGACGTCAATGGGAGATATCAATAGAAAAAGGGGCTATTTCCCCAGACTTTAAGGCCAAAACAGCCATTATGGTCATCTAGTGTGTCCCCCTGCAGAGGATTTTTAATTCCGGCACTGAGCTCAATAACTTGCCACTGAGCTAGAACAGATCCTTTGGGAAGACATCTGATCTTGATTTAAAGACTGCAAGGGATGAAGACTCCAACTGCATCCCTAATTATTCCAATGGTCAATTGCCCTCACTGTTACACATGCACTACATGTTTCCAGTTGCTTCAACTTTCAGCCACGGGAGCTTATGTCATGTCATTTTCTGCTAGTTTAACATGCCCCTCTGGAAGTAGGGATTTGCAGAACAGAGCCCTTAACCTAAAAGTGAGATCTCTGTTCTAAATGAACCACTATTGCCATGACAGCAAAAGAATATGTGGCCAAAGTCACAGAAACCTGTCTTCATGCTTATGACCAGAATCCTTTATCTGGACAAACTACAGAGTTAAACAACAGCTTCATTAAATCTGCAGAAGGATGCAGGCCTCATCTTGGTGTTGCTAGGCACCCCATTTCTGGGCCAAGATTGAGCACGGCTAAACGAAGGCTCTCAGTTCCTCTAGCCAGCCCTGACACCACTTAACTGCCTTTAGCCTCCATTCCAGAGTCGTCGTCGTCTCATCTCCCATCTGTGCTTGCATCTGAGACATGACCAGTCAACGGCCATGTTAGCACCACTGCCGACTTCTAACCTCTACACCCCCTTGTGTGGCTCACTCACCGATCTGTATTGTGTATATATTTTTTTCTGCTGTCTCTACTGCAGTTTCTACATCCTATACCCAATGATTCAGCTTGCAAAGTGCTTTGGGATCCATCAGGATGACAAGCACTTCGTAACTGTAAGATCCTCTAATCCGACTCTCTGAAAAGTCTGCTACCTAAGAATCTCAAAGCACTTTACAGATATTAATTAATTAATGCAACTTAGTCTCTGAGGAAGGAAGCGATGATCATCCCTATTTTACAGCTGTGGAAACTAAGAGCACAGAGATGAAGCAATTTGCTCAAAATCACACAGCAAGACAGTGGCCAAGCCAGGGCCCAAAATCGCATCTTTGCTACAAGGACCATCCTTCCTCCATAAATAAAATGATTTTTAAACTAGGCTAAAAATTAACTCAGTCATTTATAATATAAAGTCAGAATGAGACCAAGTTGGTGCGGCAGACATCAGATGAGTTCAGAAAAGCCTATTTTTACAGGAGTGTTTATTATTACAATGGAGCACTAGCTGCACTACAGTTAAGATTGAAAGGTAATTTCTGTTTAAACAAAGGGGGGGAGGGATAGCTCAGTGGTTTGAGCATTGGCCTGTTAAACCTAGGGTTGTGAGCTCAATACTTGAGGGGGCCATTTAGGGATTTGGGGCAAAAATCCATCTGGAGATTGGTCCTGCTTTGAGCAGAGGGTTGGACTAGATGACCTCCTGACAGTCTGTGATTCTATGAAAGACTCTTCTTAGTGCTCTAAAATCCAGATGCTTCATGAGGATGCAGGGTATGGGTAGTGATCCAAATTTGAGATAACTTGACCAAAGGGTTCCAAAGATACAGCTCCCTCACCCCAAATAAACAGCTTCTGAAAAGGTATATTCTGCCAATGTTTTTTTGCCCAGACCTAGGGATCAAACCTTGGATCTGATCCTGACACAAGGGTCTCACTCGCTTGAGGGCTACCCTCAGAGCACATGGTACCCACTAGCCCTTGGTGGGGGAACAAAATTCAGAATGTTATTAGCAAGAATTTGGCTCTCCCATTGGGCTCTGGAGTAAGGGTCAAGCACCAAACAGATCACTGAGCATGTGCAGACAGCGAGGCTAACAGGATTTGTAGGTGGAAAACTTTCACAGCAGCTGGATAGCTTGAGGGGCTAAGTAGTAAGCCTTTGATCCCGAAGAACTTACCCAGCCAGCATCAAGTCAAGTCTCATCTCAGTCAGAAATCTTGGAAGGGTGGGAAAGCATATTGCTAAAATCTGGTTGTGTCGTGGGGGGGGGGGGGTGGTTCATTTTGGGGGAATGTAATTAAAGTAAAGAAATGAAACACGTAAAGCTTGCTGGCAGGGGAGGGAGGATTCTGGGGAGGTTGAAGAGGTCGAAGGAGGGACACTGGGAAGGGGACAAGAGGGTGAGTGTCAGAGGAACTAAGGGGAATGGGGGCAGAGATGCCTGTCAGCCCCACATTCTCCCCTTCTGTGCGTACCAGGACCAGGGGGTTCCCTACTTCTCTAGGGGCATCTGAGCCCCCCTCACTGCACCCCTCATGTGAGCCAGGGTATGGGAGGGGCTTGCCTCTCAGAGGGTGTCTGAGCCCTGCTCCCATTCCCCTGGGCGTGTGCCAGGATTTGGGGGGGGGGAATGCGTCCACCTAAGGGAACCTCTCCCCATGTGTGCCAGGTTCTGTTTTATATTGCGGTAGCACCTAAGGGACCCAGGCATGGACCCAGACTAGGCACCGTACAAACAGAACAAAGAGATGGCCGCTGTCTAGCGCTTACAATCCTCATCCCTACCTCTGGGTAATTTGGATATAGCTCAACAACCTTCAAAGCTGGTGGAAAGCATCTACCAAGGGCAATCTGCTAACAAAATAGCCTACGGTTTGTTCTGGGTCAAATGGGTCAATATCTCATGGGTCAAAGTCATGCATTTCACCAATGGGCAAGTGGCTGGTCAAAGAACATCTTTCACTCATAGCTGGAGGGATTGAATAATCATTCTGATCCAGCTAAAAATGGGGAAATAAAATCTCCAACTTCATTTGAATGGTCGGATTCACAATTCATGTAAACAAGTGATCAGAACAAGCAGGGCAATTCTGTTCGTTGAAAGATAAAAATTCTGGTTAGCTGAAAAACTCTTTAAGAAATCCACTCCACCCTGCACCTCCAGCTATGAGCAGATGCCGTGTAAGGCAGCATACACAACACTGACTCCCAGCACAACTTGGACAGGAAAACTGCACCACCACTTTGCAATTCTACAGCTGCTTCCATCCAAGGATCACAACACACACATGAAGCTTCACAATAGCCCTGTGAGGCAGGTATCATTCACAGGTGTGGCACATCAGTGCTTCCCCCAGAAACCTTTGCTAACATACATACAAGGGCAGGGGGAGCAGGGCGGAGGAGGGAGCCAGGGAACGGGAAAGATACTGGAGTCTTCCAAATGCAAAAATATAGCAAGTTTTCTGCATTCCACAATCCCGAAATAATGAGGCGTTAGTTTACCGTCAGCTATTTCAAATAAACAACCCCACTGCTTGAATGAGGGCCAAAGTAAAGCTGAAAAATACAAAGTCTCTACACCACCCTTCACTGCAAAGCCAGCCTGACCTTTCCTTTTCCTTTTTTATTTTTAATAACATGAGCCAACACATGTGTCTGCTATTATGTCTCATGAGCTCGCAGCAGCAACAGGATTCAGAGGGAGCCCTGGGGCATAGCGAAGTCGGTGCAAAAGCCGAGTGCGCCATTAGGCAGAAGTGCTTTTTGCTGGGAAGCAAACAAAAATCATCATCTGTCTCTCACCAAGGCTTGTGATTGATGGTAGAAAGGAAGGGCCGGTCCAGTGGTCAATGCGCTGGCACGGGAGACCCAGGTTCGGTTCCTGCTCCACCAGAAAAATTCATGCCCCTGAGAGACACAGTTAAGCTGACCCAAGTCTTGGTGTAAATGCTGCTAGGTCGTTTTATCACATGGAACCGTCAACCTAGTTAAAGCCTCTCAAAGGGGATGGATTTACGGAAAATCCCCTTTCAGCGCTGTATCAAGTGTCTACGCTACAGTCAGTGGTACAATGCTGTAGCCCTTGTAGTACTGATATATTCTCAACGCCTCAGTCCTCCATCTATAAAATGGGATAATGATAGCACTGCCCTATCTCACAGGGAGCTGTGAGGACAAATATGTTAAAGATTGTGAGGTGCTCTGATGTTACAGTAATCAGGGCCATATAAATCCCATAGACATAGACATCTGTGGGAGGCTGGCCCAGCAAAGGCTGCTCTGGAAAGGGTTAAGCTCACAGGGAAGCTGGAACATGGTTGGGAGCCAAATAAGCCTGGAGCAAAACTGGAGGTGGCCAGCCAAAAGACAAACATTGCTGTTGTACTTTCTCCCAGCTGTTCAGGGCCAGCTAACCACTCCCTCTGTGATCTGTCCCACACTTAGCACTCAACAGCAGGGAAGAGGAGCTCTGCAACATTATAACCACACTTCAGTTACATTTTGTTGCTTAAACAGGACAACTGTGGCAAGGCTAATTTTTGATCAGTTTCTTGCATACTCTATTTGAACACATTTTTAGACTCTTCTGATCTAGGTGGCCTGGTGGTCTGAGCATAGGACTGGGAACGAGGAACTTCCAAATTCTAATGTCACCTCCAACACCTACTCCCCTCTGTGGTCTGGGGTGTCACATGGGCTAACGTTTTCACAAGCAGTCTCTGATCTTATATGCTGCAGTTTTGTGTGTGCCCAGCATGAGACATCTTGGGCCTGATTTTCAGAAGTGCTGAGCATCTGCAGATCCCATTGATTTCAATCAGGGTAGAGGATGCTCAGTCAGGATCAGGACCTCGATAAGGGTAGCTCCTCCTGCCAACATGGGCATTTCTTTCAATTTCATGGCAGAAACACCAAGGAAGATTATTTTACCACAAGAGCAATGATGCAAGACTTGTTTGTTTCACCTCGGGGTGGCTGCCTTCACACCAAATAAAATGCAGTTGCAAAGCATGTTGAGGGGAGCATTTAGTGGACCCGATAGCAGGTAATATTAGCATAAACACCATTTGGAAAAGGATATAATCCTTGAGGTTTTCATTAACAATTTGGGGGGCAGAAAGATTTGAGAATAAAGTTCCAACCCACTGATAATTTAAATACACACACACAAAAAAAACCCAACCCTTTGTTGTGTCCAAGTGATTCAGGGACAACTTGAGGGCTCCTATGGGAAATGGAGAGGGTGGAACATATTCACTATTCTTTTCATTTTAGTATGTGATCAAAATGTGAAGCAGAAAATAAGCATCCAAAGAAAAAGTTCTTGCGGTGAGCTGGGCAGCTCAGGAGATCGCAAACGGGCAATGGAACCTTCTCCCTCAAGTTCGCTGGCTCAAATCCAGCCTGAGTTGTGACTGAAAGTTATTAACATCCCTGAGTGGGCTTCTTGTGGCAGAGACTAGCTTTGTATTCTGTGTTTGGACAGCACCTAGCACAACGGGGTCCTGGCCCATGACTCGGACTCCTGGGACAGCAGTAATACAAGAACAATCTGAAGGTTGTTAGAGGACTTGTGTGAAATGAGTTTGGCGAACTGGGTCTCAGGCCATTTCTCAGGAATCCACATCACAAACAACACCACTAGTGGGTCACTGACAGTGGATTATCCACTTGTCCCTAAAGCGGCTCCTTCCAGGACAGGTGTGTGGCAGGCAAGCAGGCTGCGTGAAGGAAGCTTGAGCTGACGCAGCCCAGGCTGCACCTGTTCTGTTGAGAAGGGTTCAGCTATCCACAGCTGTCAATCTGGCATCTAAATTCACACTGAAATGGGAATAAAAATATCAGAAGTATGCAGCTACTTTGATGTGGCGGGCAGGGGTGGGGGAAGGAACCTTATGAGAACCAGCTGGTCAGTCTGTCAAGCTATTTATATCCCGTCCATTACCATGTATCAGTTCCACATGCCCCTGGGAAAAGCACCTATCTATTTTGACTAGGTGCTTGTATGGCCCCCCTATTACCATAGTATGAGGGGCTCACAATCCTTATCATACATCCTCGCAACATGCCCAGGTGTCTGGAAGCCCCTTGCCTCTATACAGACACTGCCCGCAATAGTGCCAGTTAGGTTGGTGGGTTTTGCATCTAGAATAGCCTTAAAATCCATGCAAAGTTATGGTATTTAAATTTTTTTAACAATTTCTCCCAACTTCCCAGAGTCCCTGGCTTTCCCTATTCCCATAAGATGCCTTTCCATCTCATACCATTCACCCCAACATAAAAAGGCTGATCTGGCTCCCACTGAACTCAACAGGAAGATGCTCATTGACTTCAACAGAAGCTGAATTGGGACTTTGCCTCCTTCATAGATATTTCCCACAGTGTCAGGAAACCTCACTGTCCTTTCCCCGCTCAAGACAACTGCGTACATATAAACTGCAGCATTTGAAAGTGTTTAAAAAGTATTTTGGCATTTTATTAACTAGATCAAATTAAAAAAATTCAAAGCCTAGAACTATCTGCCATGTTTCTCTTTCCAGCAGAGAAGCTGAGACACATTTTACTGGCACGAAGGACATTTTTGCAAGTACATGTAGGGAGAGTTAGATAAGCAGGCTACCAATGCCAACGTGGAATCAGAGGCCTCTCCTTCACCTCTGTTTTTTTTGCCTATGAAATCCCAATTTGCAAGCTAGGAAATGAACAAAGGATACCATGACCCACCCACTTGGGATTCAATCAATAGCCCGTCTAGAGTTTATGTCAATGGAACAGAGAGAGATACTCAGCAAAAAGGCAGAATGGAGCTGGCATTTCAGAGGGTCCTTTTTAGCAGATGCAGGAAGTTCAAAGCCAGATAATGGAACTCTAACACAATGAATCGCTGACGCTAAATATAAACCTACTCAGGGCAGAACTTGAGCCTTTGTTTTACAATGGGCAGCAAGACAATCACTGTCGCGCCACCTTCTCAGTTAGAATAACTGAAAACTTTATTGCCATTACTGGGTCTGGAGGAGGGATTTATCAAAACTACCCCAGAACCCTACGTACTGCCCAACCACAGTCCTGCTGGGTTAGTGGAAATTGACTTAGAATGGAAATGAGAACTTAGCGCAAACTTTTCCGTTCCTATTATGTCTATCCAGGCATTTACACTGTGTTCATCACTGTGACACTGACAAACCTACTCAGAGATTCAATGCTCTAGCTATCCTATGCATGGAACTGCCACTGACTTCCCCAGGAGTTCTAGGTGTACAAAAGCTGCAGTTATTAATCCCAGAGTCTCCTCCCAACACACTAATGGGCAAAGCTTGCCTGTCCCTAAACCGATCAGACCTGCAGGCTGGCATTTCAAACCTCTATTCACAAACAACAGGGTCTTCGATTTACAAAACTACCTCCCACTTGCTTAACCGAGAATGAAGAGGCAGCATTTACTGGAAAATCCATCTATCACTGCAACATCTGAGTACCTTACTGAGCCACTTCAAGCAGGAACACTGTTTTTGTATGCTGGTAGAGGGAAAGTGAACTTCTACACCAAGACCTTTGGTACTAGAAGAAGAGAAGGATTTGATATAAAAAGTTAATACAGAAGATACACCCCAGCCCAAATCTACACACTGGAAACTGCTTGTGGGAATCTTATTCAGGCTAACTTCATGCTCTGGCTACTGATAAAACAGATTGCATGTAAATATGGTGCTAGAAACAAGACTGGTGCAATCACAGTAAAGTGTTATTAGTTTGGTGGAAAGTGAAACATTCAACAGTTGTGTGTAGTTACTATCCAACTCAGAGTCAACTGTCTTTCCGGCCTCACTACATCTGTTAAGCAACAGCAAAGAAATTATTTCCTTACTCTCCAGCATGTACTTCTTGGCAATAGGCAAAGATAGCAGCCGGATGTGACCAATGAGGAAGCCCCAGGCATGGGCCCTGGAGAGCGTGGTTTCAGGTGGCGAAGGGCTATACGGCTGCATCACGAAGTATACAGTTAGCAAGATTAAGCCCAGGGTAAGCAGGCCCTGTGAGAGAAAACAGGCAAGTGATTAATTACACTGAAAGAAGGAGACGTCTTCAGAATGGAAACTTTCTCCGTCCCGGTATGAAGAAGGGTTCTAGTGTCTGAGCTGCGTGTGTTTTAACTTCCACTGAGACACCTCGTTTAAACAGCAATGCTAGTCACATACAGATATAGACTTTTAATTCAGTTCCGTTCACTGGAGCTGTACAAGAATGAAGATAATTGGTATTTAAACAAACATTGGCAGACATGGGGGGTTGTTTTTAACACTTAAGTACTAACATTCTCCATCAGAAAAGCCAGGGATCTCCATGAACAGTTCTAGAATCCTAGTCTCTAAGCAGATATTTTGCAGTTCTACAGCATTTTTTATGCAAGGATTTCAAAGCACTTTTCAAGCATTAACCAAGCCTCAAAACACTCCGGTGAAGTTACTTCATTGGTACAATCAGCCAAAATAAGCCCCAAAGAAATCACAGTGAGTCGACAAAACTAGGAATACAAACCAGAAGACACCCCCGTCTCAATACGTAGCATTTGTGTATTCTTGGGAAAGACAAAACAGGACGACTTTTGATGACAAAAAATCTTTAGAGTCCGTTGTAGAAGAGGACAATAAAATTATATCCAGTAGTATTTTTAATGAGAAATTTCTCATCATTGTAGCAAACATCTGGCCACTGCCTACTGGAAATTGTCTCCTTACCCACCACCCTTTCCCCATAAATACCCTACTTTGAAACTATGTAGCACTTTCCCACCATTAAACCTCTTGAGGGGTGCATCTCCATTTTACAGAAGAGAAAATAGATGCGGACAGGTGCAAGGTCAATGGGGAGTCTGTGGCAGAGCCAGGAGTACAACACAGATCTCGAGTCCTTACCCTCAGCTTTAAACACAAGTCTCATCCTTCCTCTATATCGATCATGCTAGGAAAACACTGTTACTCACCTTTTTAACTGTTGTTCTTCGAGATGTGTTGCTCATATCCATTCCAGTAGGTGTACGCGCCGCGCGTGCACGTTCGTCAGAAGACTTTTACCCTACCAACTCCAGCGGGCAGGCAGGTCGCCCCCTAGAGTGGCGCTGCCATAGCGGGCAATATATACCACTGCCGCCCCGCCCGCTCCTCAGTTCCTTCTTGCCGGCTACTCCGACAGTGGGGAAGGAGGGCAGGTGTGGAATGGATATGAGCAACACATCTCGAAGAACAACAGGTTACAAAGGTGAGTAACCATGTTTTCTTCTTCGAGTGATTGCTCATATCCATTCCAGTAGGTGATCCCAAGCCTTACCTAGGCGGTGGGGTCGGAGTGAGAAGGTCGCAGTGTGTAACACGGCAAGCGGAAGGCTGCATCATCCCTGGACTGTTGAACCAGGCATAATGGGAAGCGAAGGTGTGCACGGAGGACCAGGTCGCTGCCTGCAGATTTCCTGGACGGGTACTCACGCAAGGAACGCCGTCGATGATGCTTGGCTCTAGTAGAGTGCGTGGTCACATTGCCCGACGGGAGACCGGCCAGGTCGTAACAGGCCCGTATGCAGGACGTCACCACGAGGAGATCCTCTGCGAGGAGACAGGCAACCCCTAACCCAGTCAGCTATGCCGACAAAAAGCTGGGGGATTGTGGAACGGCTTGGTCCGTTCTATATAAAAGGCGAGCGCCCTACGCACGTCTAAGGAGTGCAACTGCTGCTCCCGGCGAGACGAATGAGGTTTCGGGAAGAATACGGGTAGGAATATGTCCTGGTTGACATGAAAGGCCGAGACAACTTTGGGAGAAAGGCGGGGTGCGGCCTTAGCTGTACTTTGTCGCGATGGCACACACCGTTATATGGGGCTCTACCACAGAGGCGCGCAGCTCTGACACACGCCTAGGAGAAGTGATGGCCACCAGGAATGCCGTCTTCCAGGACAAGTAGAGGAGGACACGTAGCCAGCGGTTTCAAACTGGGGACATAAGACGGGACACACCAGTTCAGATCCAAGAGGGGGCTGGGCGGCAGACCTGGGGGTAGAGACGCTCCAGACCTTTAAGGATCTAGCCACCATGGGGTGTGAGAAGACAGAGCGGCCATCGCTCCCGGAGGGAAGGTGGAGAAAGCCACTAAGTGAACCCAGAGAGGGACACCGCCAGGCCTTGCTGCTTGAGCGACCAAAGTTAATCGAGAACGATTGGGATGGAACATCAGGTGGGTGGAAGCGCCTCTCCGCGCACCAGCACGTAAAGCGTTTCCATTTGGCTGTGGACGTCGTCCTCGTAGACGGCTTCCTACTTCCAGAAGCACCTGCCTCACTGTGAAGAGCAATGCAACTCGGACCTAGTCAGCCACGCAGGAGCCAGGCTGAGGAGTGCAGAGACGAAGGTCCGTGACGAAGCCGGCCGTGGTCCTGCGATTCAGGTCCAGGTGAAGAGGCAGGGGAACAGGGTCGACTACCGACAGTCAGCAGGCGCGAGAACCAATACTGCCGGGGCCACGCCGGAGCGATCATCAACGGCTCCCTGCGCACCTTCAGAAGGACCTTGTGATCAACGGAAACGGAGGGAACGCATAGAAGAGGTGCGTCGCCAGGAATCAGAAAGGCGTCTGCAACGAGCCCGTTCGCGACCTTGGAAAGAGAAGAACATCGGGCATTCTGTTCCTGCGGGATGCGAAGAGGGTCCATATGGATGCCCCACCTCCGAGAGCGCCAGGGCGACGTCCGGGCGAAGGGACCACTCGTGGGAGCAAAAGGACCGGCTAAGCCGATCCGCCAGCGTATTCTGAACCCCCGGGAGAAAGGAAGCAACTAGGTGAACAGAGTGGGCTATGCAAAAGTCCACAACATCATGGCCTCCTGACAAAGAAGAGGAGACCTCATACTGCCCTGCTTGTTTACATGCTATACCGTCGTGTGTTGTCGGTGAAAAGCGAAGCACAGCGACCTTGGATCTGCTGACGGAACGCTTGACAGCAAGGCGGACCGCCCTCATTCTCGCACGTTGATATGTAGGGCGAGTTCGGGAGGAGACAGCGGCCCTGGGTCCGCAGTGCACCTAGGTGAGCTCCCCATCCAAGTCCGAGGCGTCCGTTGTCAGGGACAGCGAGGGCTGGGGCAGATGGAACGGAAGCCCTGCACACACGACGGACCGATCCAGCCACCACTGGAGGAGTGGAGGACGTCCTGAGGAATCGTGACTACTGTATCTAACGGCGCTGGCCGGACGGAGCTGAGGGATAGCCAGGACTGGAGGCCGTGGCGAGCGCAGCATGCGCTGTGACGAATGTGCAGGCCGCCATGTGGCCAAGAGTGTCAGGCAAGTACGTATGGAGGTTAGAGTTGCTGCCTGCAGCCTGTGGATGATGGCTGTCAAAGCCTGGACCGCGACAAGGAAGAACGGCCTGGCCGTGTGAGTCTAGAACGGCTCCGATAACTCTATCCTCTGAGTAGGGGTTAGAGCGGACTTCTTGGCGTTGAGCATTAGGCCTAGGCTCGTGAAAGCAGTTGACCATGCGGCAACCGCCGATCGTCGCTAGAGCACTCGCTCTCTGATCCCCGGATAAGCCAGTCGTCGAGGTAGAACACAGCACGCGACTGCGACGAAGGAAGGCGACGACTACGGCCATGCATTTGGTAACACCTCGCGCCGAGAGCTAACGGGAGGACCTGATTGATAATTGTCGGCCGCCGACAATGAAGCGAAGGAACCTCGATGGGGCGGGAAGTCTGGCGGCCGAGTCTGCAGCGTCCAAAGCCGCCTGTAGGGAAGTGCACGCGACCTTTTCCCCTCGTCAAGGAGAGCGGCGAACTCCTGACGGGCGTCCTGCGGGAGCAGCTCCTTAAATTTATCAGCCACCACCAGGTGTTGTATGTGTAGCGGACTGAGCAGAGCTTGCTGGTTGGAGACGCGCAGCTGCAGGGCGCCTGCGGAATAGACCTTGCGGCCAAGCAGGTTCCATACGCCTCGCCTCCTTAGACTTGGGGGCTGGAGCTGTTGCCGTGGCGCTCCCTCTCATTCACAGATTGAACGACGAGGGAACACGGGGGCAGGTGGACATATAAGTAGCTATAGCACTTCGGAGGGACCATATATTTACGCTCAACACCCCGACAGCGGGGGGAACGGAAGCCGGTGACTGCCAAATAGTGGTGGCATTGGCTTGGATGGTACTTATGAAGGGCAGGGGCGACACGAGTGGGCGCAATCTGCCGAGAGGATGCTCACGACCAGGTCCTCGATCTCAGAGACCTCCTCAGCCTGGATGTTCATATTTTGCGCCACGCGCCTGAGGAGGTCCTGGTGCGCCCTGAGGTCCAGTGGGGGGGGACTGGTGGATGTCGTCCCCGCCACCGCCTCATCTGGGGAGGACGATGAGGGGAGACCTGGCAGGAGCGGGTCTGGTGGCGGCTCAGACTGGAGCACCGTGTCTGACTCTTGCGGGTGCTCAGGATCTGGAGGATGAAACGACTGCTCTTCTGTAGGGGATGGAGGAGGGCGTGAAGAAGTAGCCTCCGGAGCCCTGTGCTCAGAGACCGACGACCGCGGAGGAATTTGCTGGGGGCCCTGGGCTTGGTGATACGCCCAGGGGGTCCAGAAGCCCCACTGCTGAGGACCATGCTCCTGCTGAGTCTCGGAGAAGAGGGCAGCGGGTCTTTCAGCGTCTAAATACACACTGCCCGCCCGCGAAGAGACTGACCCCTGGCAAGAGGGCCACGGGGGAGCCGAACAGGAGTGGTACGGGTCCCGCACCCCAGGTGGCGAAGACCTCCTCGGTGCTGGAGATCGGTGCCGTGATCCATACCGGTGCCACGATCGAGACCAGGACCTGCCACCAGCGCGGTGCTGGGAGGTCGACCGGGATCTGGATCGCCGATGATGGGAACGACTCCTCGAGTCCCGGTGCCGGTAACGGTGGCTGGAGCCAGAACGGTGCCGGGAGTATCGAGACCTGCGCGAGGATGATCTGCGCCGCGAGTACGACCGGTACCGTCGTGGAGAGCGGTGTCGGGACTGCGAGCGGCGTCTCGAGCGAGATCTCCCTCGGGATCAAGATCAGTGCCGAGATTGTGACCAGTGCCGAGCCGGAGAGTCCGGGGATGGTACTTGCATCGGCGTGGGCTTGCCCTTAGACTGCAGAACCCGCACCGGCGGTGCTGGGGCAAGCACAGGCTCCGTTAGAGCGATGAGGTCCCTGGCCGAGGAGAAGGTCTCGGGCGTGGACGGGACCATCAGCTCAACCCTAGATCTTGGCGGGGAGCTGAGAGGGATTGGACTCGACGGATGTGCCGGGCCCAGAGTCGATGAAGTCCCTGGCATGGCCAACCCGGCCGGCGTCGGGTGCTCTTTTTGAGGCAGCTTAGCTGGGGTAGAGGAGGTAGACAGTCTCTTCCCCTGAACCGTGGCGTCTTCGCGGAGCCGGAGTGGTCCGGTGCCGGAGCGGCACTCGGTGCCGAGGACGAAGGATTAAGCGCCGCTTCCATCAGGAGCGTCTTGAGGCGCTGGTCTCGCTCCTTCTTGGTCCTCGGTCTGAAGGCCTTGCAAATGCAGCACTTCTCGGAGATACGCGATTCCCCCAGGCACTTCAAGTAGGCGTCGTGGGGATCGCTGGTGGGCATCAGCTTCTTACAGGCCAAGCACGGTTTGAACCCCAGCGAACCAGGCATGAGCCCGGCGCCGGGCGCGGGAGAGGGCTAGCTCCCTGAACCCGCTAACTATATACACTAGAACTATAAACTACAACTATACTAAACTAAGTGAACTATAATTAAAACTAGAACTAGAACTAGAAACAATGAACGAAGAGAAGCTAGAGACTTGGAGGACAGCTATGCCGCGCTCCACAGTTCCAACGACCGACACGGTGGTAAGAAGGAACAGAGGAGCGGGCGGGCCGGCAGGGGTATATATTACCCGCTATGGCGGCGCCACTCTAGGGGGCGACCTGCCGGCCCGCTGGAGTTGCTAGGGTAAAAGTCTTCCGACGAACGTGCACGCGTGGCGTGTACACCTACTGGAATGGATATGAGCAATCACTCGAAGAAGAAACTAAAGTTTCCACTAAAAGTGTTGATGTGATGAGTCTTCATTAGCACAGAAGCGGAGCCACATTCTTTAAGAGGGGGATGCCTAGACACTCATATTTTAACACACTGAGGGCAGTTCCAAAGCTCAGTCAACATATCTTCTTCAAGCAATCTGACAGGAGAATGGGTGCAGGGATATGAACGTGGCTAGTTATAGCAAAGTCTGAGAGTTTCCTCAAGAAAATCATAGAATCACGAAAATGTAGGGCTGGAAGAGACCTCACAAGGTCATCTAGTCCAGCCCCCTGCACTGAGGCAGGACCAAATAACCTCAAGCACTACGACACTTGTTCTTTAAAACCACCAAAGAAGAGGATTCCACAACCTCTCTTGGAAGCCTATTTTACTCTTGGGGGAATTCTGCATCACTGCACAATGCAGAATTTTGCAGGATTCCCTGTTTCCTGCGCAGAATTGGACCTGCACAACTGCTGGATTCTGCAGAGTCCAGCTCGCAGTAAGTGAAGCACCCAGCCTGGCTGAGCTGGTGGCTGCTTGCTCTGCTTAATCCTCATTCTCCCAGGCATGGGAGAGGGCCCAGAGGACCCAGCTCTGGCAAAGGGTGAGGAGGGGCTGGGCTGCACCACACCATGTCCCCTGGCAAGACAGTTAAGAAGTTGGGGGTAGTAAAGGCTCTGGGAGTACTGGTGCCCAGGCTCTAGGAGGAGGAGGGTGCTGGTGTCTGGGATCTGGGTGTGCCCACTGCTAGGCTCTGGGGAAAGGGGATGCTGGTCTCTGGGCTGAGGGGTGCCCTGTGGCTGGAATCTGTGGGGGAAGGGGGTGATAGTGTGAAGGCAGAGGGTGCCCCGCGGCTTGGCTCTTCAGGGAGGGGGTTGCTGGTGTCTGTGTGCCCCACACAGTCCTCTCCAGGCCCCCCCTCCCCCTCAACTGGAACTGGGTTGTTGTAAGGGTTTCTTTAACTCTCTACTCCTGGGGGAATCTTTCTTGCTGTTGTCTGTATCGTTGACAGGTATTTTGAAATAAATTACCAAAATAATTGAAACTGGAGTGATTATATTGTTTTAACAAATAAAACATTCAGAATTTTGCAGAATTTAATTAATTTTTTGGGGCAGAATTCCCCCAGGAGTACTATTTGTGCTTAACTATTCTTATGGTTAGCAAGTATTTCCTAATATCTAACCTAAATCTCCCTTTCATCCCTACTTATGAAGCCCATTACTCCTTGTCCTACCTTCTACAGATATGGAGAACAATGATCACTGTCCTCTTAATAACAGCCCTTAACATATTTGAGGACTGTTATCAGGTCCGCTCCTTCACTCTTCTTTTCTCAAGAGTGAACATGCCCAAGTGTTTTGGTTTTTTTTAACCCTTTCCTCATAAGTCAGATTTTCTAAACTTTTTAGCACATTGGTTGCTTTCCTGTAGACTCTCTCCAATTGCCAACATCTTTTTTAAAGTATGGAACCCAGAATTAGACAGGGTACTCCAGCTGAGGCCTCAACAGTGTCAAGTAGAACAGGACAACTACCTCCTTTCTTTCTCTCTCTCTCATTGGGATAGTTTGCCTTTATTATTTAATCATGGGGAAATACAAGTTCAGTTGTCATTATGCAGAGGAAGAACGTCAAACCCTCAAAAGGCATGTATGTATAAGTGTCAAGATCTCCCATCCCTGCAGGTCAGAAAGATGGCTTACCTTGTAGAGAGCCATCAAGAGAGGGTATCGGGGGGGTCCCCTTTGGGGCTCATTCTTTTCCAAGAGCTGCTTGACAAACTTCTCAATGGCTTTTTCTGACATTCCACACTGGTTTCCAGTCTGCCTCACCAGGTCAATGGTCTCCGACAGCTTGTCATAAATGCTGAGTTCGCTGGCAGAAAGCTCCATAGCCACCAGTGAAAAATCCCTGTGAGCGGATTGAACCCAGTCAAGCAACAAGAAACCTTCAGAAAATCTCCATCACCGCCCCCCCCCCCACACACACAGATCCCAAGGCCACCCTCCACAGAAAGGTGCACTTCCTCAAGGTTCAATGAGAAAGGAAGGCAGCACAGCTCCAAAGTTGGTTGTCGCAAAAGAAAGCAATAGTTAATTCAAACATCAAGGGAGTTCGTCTGAGAGCAGTTAGCTGCAGACTTAACCTCCTTTGTTGCATCTGCGCCTCCTAGGGTCATAAAAAAAAAGAAACTATAGCCTTATGGGTCATGGGATTTAATAAGGATAGTAGGCAGACAATGGAGATAAAAGGCCAGATCCTCAGATGGTGTAAACAGGTGTAGCTTCACTGAAATCCATAGAGCTACATCCATTTACCCAAATTAAAGATCTGGCTCATAAAGTGTACTGCTCATTGAAGGTCACTGTCAACACTACGGAAGACAATAAGCATGCGCATTGGCCAAGCTTTCTTCTGTTATAGCTTTAGTGAGTCACTTATTTTAACCAGGCACATCTTTTGTTCATTAACTCCCTTGTCCCTCTGTCCTCTTCCTTGTTAAAAATAAGTTGTATGGGTGAGTGGAGGGTCACGACTTTATTATTCAAATTCTTACAATTTAATTCCAAGACCAGCTCATTGTTGGGTATTGGCAATATGACATTTGCTAGCTGCAAGCAAGAAGAGTTCCCAGTAGTAAGCTCTTCCTTTACGTTTCCTTGAAACTTATTCACGTATAGCATCTCTATACAACCAAGTACTGCAGTGAGAGACTCATCACCAATACAAGAAAGAGACAAGGGCAAAAACAAAGAGGAGTCTGGTGGCATCTTAAAGATGAACAGATGTATTTGGACATGAGCTTTCATGGGTAAAAAACCCACTTCATCGGATGCATGGATCAGGACTCTACTGTACTGGGCACTGTACAATGGGGATGGGCTGTAGAAAGACATAAGGAAATAAGCCTTTTCGGGTTGTTCCATCACTAGAGAGTCATAAAAACTTGTGAATATCCTGCACTGGAGGGGAGGGGACTGGAAATAGGGCCTTCCCCTAGCTCTTAATTCTGAGCTTGGAAAATTCTATTATCCACTAGACTAGGGCAACAAAAAATCTATGTGGAGAGCGGAAGTTTAATCGCATACAGCCCAGAACGGAGGGTGCTTTCCTGCATGTGAAAATCCTAGGTGTACGGACTGTTGCAGGCTCACCCCAGGCTGAGAACAGGCTGCCTCACTTTTGTTCTCAACACCACCCAACAGCAGGAGCGGATAGCTTGTCCACGATGTCATGAAATTCCTCCTCTGGCTCCGCTCAGTCTGATACACCCCCTACAGCATTATTATGAGACCAGTGGACATGGCTAATTACACATGTATTTGCTGACCAATTGCTCAACTCATTCAATATTTTAAAAACCACAGATCAGTTCGGCAGCCTGTCCTTGAGAGCGCAAAGGGCAGTACAACACACAGTGAAGCAAATATTTTAAACAACAACTCATTTTTGCTAATCCTCCCCTCACAAGAAAAAAAGATTCAAGAAATCACGTTTCCTTGTTAGGCAACCAAATCTGAAATCTGGTTGTACTTTAAGTAGACATCTGAAAATGTTTCCTAGCCTGCCAGGTTTAGCAATTAACTAGAACCAAGTGATGACATTTCTAGCCTCCATTCCTGCACTATCAGAAACACTAACAAGCAATCTGAAAAAAGAATGGAATGGGATAAATGCTACACCACACTGCCAGTTTGCTCTGCTTCTTGTCACACACCATTCTCCATTCCTCATGCTTATTTATGACCTGCTGCCCTCCCAAATCCTGGTGCCCTAGGCGACCGCGTAGGTCGCCTAAATGGAAGCACCGGACCTGGATCAGGTAAATTTTTACTACAAGATGTAATTAGTTCTTACTTTTATGAGTAGCACCATTGAGTAGTAAACATTCTGTGTGGGATTCCCATAGATATTTAGGTGCCTAACTCTCACTGATTTCATGGGAGTTAGGAACCTAAGCACCTTTGTGAATCCCACCGTATATCCAAGAGCTAGCATGGGGAAAATTGGATTGTAGAGTGCAAGCTCTCCAGGAAAGATACCTTTTCTACTTGTGTGCTAGCTGCTTTACGAACAGCTGGCTCCATAAAAATATTATTATTTTACTGACTCTTTCATTTATATAATACTCTGATTCACGAACTAAGCAAGAGCCAAATCATCTGCAGAAAATTAAACTGTCTTTGCTCAACTTTTATGATTTTTCTAGTTGCCTTGGCACTGGAACCGCAAGTGATGTACTAAATAGATTGAAAGGTCATTGGGCCTCGCTGTAGCTCCTGTATAGCTCTTTGTATCATTTGCTGAAATGCCAGAGCTCAGTCCTGCGAGCCCTCCACATAAAGAATTCCAGTGCATTCAATGAGAGCTGTGCACAAAGAGCTTGCAAAATCAAGCACTTGTTTTGTAATTGCTGGCAGCAATTCCATGCAGCAGCTCACGACAGATATCCTTACAGAAAGTGTCACATCGTGCAATTTTTCTCCTTTCTCTAGTAGCAGAAGCTCATCAGTGTCAAAAAAGCTGAGATATGTCATAAGACTAGCCCACTCTATATGAGTATCCACTATTAGGGAGCATAACTGAAGATGACACCTACAAATCATATACTACAATTGAAAACCTTTCACATTTCCTTAACAAAAGTCAAGAGTAATCTGTGTTCTCTGCTGGAAAATAAAATCCTTTTCTAACATTGTTTTAAAAATAAACGATGCCTTAAAAAGATCCATCATTTACTCTCAGATCAATGCAACATGATTTATGAAATAAGAATGACAGATTAACTCTTCTACTGAGTTGCTATATACATGTAGGAAATAAATCATCTATATCTTATTCGGCTAAGCCTATTAGAGAAATAACAGTCTTTACGTTTTGTTTTGGCACTTTTTTTTTATTGGAAAGCCATCAGGTTTACTGTTATTAATTATTACTATTATTTAGTACTTATTTACGGTAGTGAACCAATAAGAATCAGAAACCCATTCTGCTAGGTGATATACAAACACAGCAGCAGGGAAGGTTCCTGAACTAAAGAATTTATAGTTTAAAGCCCCAATCCTGCAAATATTTATGTATGAGATTAAAGTGATTCACATGCAGTCTTTTCAGGATTCGAGGTCTGCTCAAGCCTAATTTTAAAGCTGGACCAGAACCCACCCCAAGCGAAGGACAACTGACCTAAACCCAACCTGAGAGTGTTGAGTAGACCCAAACCTGACATTTCATCCTGAGCCTGTGTCAGTGTTGCCTCTTCCTTGGGGCTCAGCTTGGTGGGGGCTTCCCACTCCCTATGCCTGGTGCTGGCAATCAGGCCACCTCCTGCAGCAGGAGAGGGCGTGTGACTTGTCAGCACTCAGGAGCTGCAGCATACAAAGCATATTGATGTGGCGGCCAGCAGGAGTGAGGCACACAGTAGAAAAACGCAATGAGCCCACAGGCAGGAAGAGGTGATTAGAAATTACCAGACCTGGGCCAGCCACCTGTAATCAGGTTCAGTCAGGTTCGGGTTGGGTTGCAAGGCTCTATTCAGGATCATGCCCTTAGGTTCCAATCCTGCAAACATTTAAACATCTGCTCAACTTCATGCATGTGAGCAGTCCCATTGACTTCAATGCGAATGCTCGTGCTGTAAATTAAGCGTGTGCATAAGTGTTTGCAGAATCTGGGCTTAAGGGCAATCTAGTTTAAAAGAGATGTTATTGGATTAAAAATAATTTTTAAAAGACAAATATCAGGGGGTTGCCATGTTAGTCTGTATCCACAAAAACAATGAGGAGCCCAGTGGCATCTTAAAGACTAACAGATTTATCTGGGTATAAGTTTTCATGGGTAAGAAGTGGGTTTTTTACCCATGAAAGCTTATGCCCAAATAAATCTGTTAGTCTTTAAGGTGCCACCGGACTCCCTGTTGTTTTTTTAAAAGACAAGTTTCCTCACCTACATTACTAATAAGACCCAAGGTTATTAAATCTGAACAAATTTTAAAAATCAAATTTACATTTCACCACTTATGGTGTTGGTTTCCCAGCTGTGCCTCACTCTGCATGGGCAATAAGGAAAAAAAACCTAGACCTCATCCTGCACCTGAGTCGCACAGAGTCCCTTTTAAGACCATGGGGCTTTGCATGGGGGCAGGGCTCCAACTGCAGCATCAGAGCCCTTGTCAGCATTTGGCTTTCATGCAATAGCATGCTGGATTGCAAAACACGACAGTAATAAGTTGCAAGGCCAAAAACAAACAAAAAAATCTCTAAATATTTGCCTTGAAATTTTGTTCCTTAATTAGATTACTTCTGCTGACCCCAGGTTAGCTTGAAATTTTGTATTTTGGTACAATACTTAAATTTTTGACCTTCGTTCCCTTAGGGTACCCCCTTTAAGGGATCACTTCCCCACACCCAGAGCTGTAGCACAAACGCTTGCCAGTTGATTTGTTATTGAACTAAGGCCAAGCCCTTTTCTCTGCTCCACACTTCTCATTTTTCCACAGTTGGAGAGCAGCAGGAGTAAAAAGGGAACTATGACACCCAGCAGCTGGTGCAAGGGCACAAGGGCTCCGTAACTGGGATTTGCAGCAAATGGGCAGGGTGTCCTGGGAATCTGTCGGTACCTCCACCTGCCAGGTGCACCTGGGCCATCAGGCTCACCGCTCTGCCCTGCTCCCAGCACCTTCAGCGCCCCTGACCCAGGCTCCCCCTGCACTACCACCATTGCCCCCCTGCCCTCTCCTTCCTTCCAGTAACCCCACCACTCCGAGGCCCCCCTTCCTTCCTGCCTCTCTCCATATCCCGTTACCCACCTTCCCCATCCCCCTGCCCATTACTCACCCCTTCTGCCCCAGGACCTTCCCCTCTGCCCCCCTCCTCTGCCCCCGGACCTTACCCTCTCCCTTCCTCCCCCCATTACCCTCCCGGGCCGCTCCCTTGCTGCCCCGCCATTACCCGTGACCCCTCTCCTCCTGTGCCCCTCACCCCATCCACGCTCAGGCCCGGCTGCTTCTGCCTCCGCCCGGCGCTTCCTGCTTCCTGCTGCCGAGGCCGCAGATTGGCCGGGACTCGGGCGCCAGGAGCTGCGCAGCGCCGCCAAGACAGCCCCGGGCCTGCCCGCCGCGACCGCGCCCCCNCTTTGTCCGCCGTGGGCCCCGCAGCGGGATTCCCACTGGAGAAGCTGGTGAGGAAGGCCCCGGCCTCGGCCGCCCACTGGCCGCCCCTCACTGCAGCGCAGGTGGCCGTGGGGTCTGTCAGGTAGAGCAGCATGCCCGCACCGAGCCGCAGGAGCTCCGTAGCCGTGAGGTTGGCGTTGCCCGTCTCTGCCTTGCCCACAAGCACGAAGATGTCCGGCACGGAGATGCACTATGGGCAGAGGGACAGAGCACCACACCGCACTGAGCCCTGCGGAGACAAGCTGGGACTATGGCCTGGGGCCTGCAGAGCCCACTGGGTGACTGGCCTGCCCTGCCCTGCCAAGCCTGCCCTGCCCTGCCCTGCTATGCCTGCCCTGCCCTGCCATGCCTTCTGCCCCTATGTGCTGCCCCACTGTCCCACCTCCACTGTGCCCCTTGCCCCCCGTGCCCTCTCGCCCCACTGCCTCAGCCCCACCATGCCTTCTGCCCCTATGTGCTGCCCCACTGTCCCACCTCCACTGTGCCCCTCTCACCCACCCCACGGCCTCCCGCTGCCCTGCCACTCCAAGCAACCCACCTTCTGCCAGACTGCCCACCCCCTCACCAATTGCCCTGTCACCCACACATCTCCTACCTGACTGCTCTGCGTGGGTGCTGGAACTACTGGGGCAAGGGGGACTGCTACACTCCCTGGCTTGAAGTGGTTTCCATGCTATACGGGGTTGACAGTTTGGTTCAGTGGCTCTTAGCAGGCCCACTATAGAAATTGTTCCAGCCCCCCTGCTGCTCTGCTCCCCACAGCGCCCCCCACCCAAGTTCTGCCCAGCTGCCTTGACCACCCACAGCACTCCCTGTTTTGCTCTAAGTACCCTTACCATGAATATATTTTTGCCTTCCCCAGTCACTGTACAGCCTCACCCATTTTCCTCCTATGCCTTTGCTTTGTCCATGCACCGTCTCCCTCTATAGCTCCTGTCTTCTGCTGCTTAAGCTATTATCTAGTTGGCTACATACAGTTAAGAGTGTGGCCAGTGTCTGTTGCTTTTGGCCTGTGTCAGTACATTACGCTGAGTAAAACTGCAGTCACTTGCTTCCTTGTCAACTTTTGCAAAACTCTTGCTGGGAGTGCCATTTAAAAGTAAGCCGTCACCTCATTTTTATTTTCAGTTGTGTCCAAAATGTACTAGGCTCTGTACAGATTATACAGGACCAGTCCCTGTTGCAATGTGCTTACAGTCGATAGTAAACATCGTCCTAAATAGTTAACAGTGTTTGTGGAAAACCTTCATAACCTGCAGTCTACCCATTTCACAGCTCATACTGTTTCAAAAGTTTAACAATGAACAAATCTAAAACGTTGACATCATTCAAACACGTGAAAGCCAAGCAGGGCAGTGTCTCCATTAATACCATGTGGGGGCATCTGATCAGTGCAGACTCTGAGTTTCTGTACAGAGACTGGTCTCCATGCTTTCTCATGGCAATGAGAAAATATTTCCTTTTATCAGTTTTTAATTTTTCATCTTTTAAGCTGTAGCTTATGGAGCAAGCAAAGGACTCTCTGCATCCAGTGGATAGGGTACTGGAGCTGGCATTCAGAAAAACTTGATTCTAATTCTCAGCTGTGCTGCTGGCCTGGGGGGTGTCATTGGGCAAGTTATTTCATGGGTGTGTGCCTCAGTTTCCCCATCTGTGAAGTGGGAGTAATGATATTGACCTCCTTTGTAAAGCACTGTGAGATTTGCAGATGAAAAGTGCTAGTTATTGTGCTTGATTTGGTGCATATTTTATATACCAAGAAGAGTAAATAATACCTTAAACGATGAAAACAGAGAGAATTCGAGAAGTGGCTTTTTGAGACCAAATAGTTTGTGTATTTGAACTTTTGTACAATGATCTGTTAAAATGTGTCATGATGTAAGTGCTTCTTCAGTCCAGTTGTGCTCTGCTTTTAAGTAGCAGCTGGCAAAGTGGTATGGCTGCTGGCACTCTAGCTGGTTTATTGTTGTTTACTATGATTTTCTGCAGTGCTCTGAAATGGAATTTAATTTTGAAAAATTTTCTTTTACTGGTGAAGTACTTATAGTAATTCTGAAAGGTTTAAAGAGACACAACTTAAAAAAATCATATGGTGCAAGCAAATAAAATGTGTTTTCCTATGATATTACTATGACTCTGGGCCCTGATCCTCCAAACACACAGATGCACTTTATATGAGTAGTCCCTTTGACTTCAGTGACTCATATGTACGTGTTTGCATGACCCAGGCCTTATTTAAACATGAAAGAATTGTTAAAATGCAAAATTCTTGTCATTACTTATGCTCTTTGTTAACTTCCTTGCATTTCTCTCAGCTTGGAGAATGAAAAATCAATTTGACTTTTGTTTATATTGTATTCAGTTGTGCTTTCCAGTTTAGTGCTGCAGTGTTTAGTTCGCCAACACATCAGCGGGAGTGATTTTGGTTAAAAATATCTTTTTATCAGAATTAATGCCATTGGAATCACTGGAAATAAAATAGTACCATTTCTCTGTGTAGGATGTTTTATAAAAGTTTGGCTTTACAGATCTACATTTTGAGCCAAATTCAGGTTATCAGCATCTCTTATACAGCTCAAATATTATGCAGTTGGAATGCATTGTTGTATTTACTACCATCTAATGGAAGAACTGAGGAAAAGCAACCTTAACTAATTTAATCTTCTTTTGTAGGCAAATAAAGCTGTTTGCTGACC
This sequence comes from Chelonoidis abingdonii, assembly GCF_003597395.2. NCBI lineage: Eukaryota > Metazoa > Chordata > Testudines > Testudinidae > Chelonoidis > Chelonoidis abingdonii. Next base: position 21,138,563 of record NC_133772.1, read on the forward strand.
GATTGAAGCAGGGAAAGCGCCATCTTCCGTACATAATCCAAACAAGATTTAGGGTAAGACAAACCTCTTGTGGGCAGCTTTTGTCTACATGTAGCTGCACAGCTGCATGAAGTGAACAGATGGTCTGTTTTGGTTAATGGACACTGAGATTTTGTTACTTTCATTGTTGATTGGAATTTCCAGTGTATTTGGGTTTAGTCTGTTCAAGGCAATATACAGGGACTTTTAAAATAGAAATAGTACAGATTGGCTCAAATTAAACCTGGATCTGAAGACCCCAGAGCAGGAACTGAACTGTGCTGTCAGAGTCCCTCTTTAGGGAATATGTTCCAAAGACTGATCCTTGTACTAGATATGATAATTTCATTTTATAGTGAAGTGTTATAAGAGAGGATAGCCTACAAGAGGAATTATGTAAATTGGATTAAGCAAATATAGTCCTTTTATTATTAGGGCTAAGGGACAGTTGTCTTCTAGCTGGCATTAACAGTAAAGGCAACAGAATGCCTCTATAAGGAAAGAAGTTAGGGCATTGTCCTGGGATTTGAGGTACCTGAGCTCATTTCCCCCTTCTGCCACAGGTTTCCTGTGTGACCTTGGGCAAGTCCCTTGGACTCAGATCCTCAAAGTTGTATAGAAATCTAGCTCCCATTGAAATCAACAGGAATTAGGCACCTAAATACCTTTGAAGGTCTGGGCTATAGTCTCTCTATTCCTCAGTTGCACATCTGTACAATGGGGCTAATAGCAGTGCCCTGCCTCACAGGAGAGGTTGTGAGGTTAATCCATTAAAGAGTGTGAATTGCCCAGATACAGCACAAGTGCAGGTAGAGTTTAGTGCCACCTAATCAGAAATAGGAATATACCACTTTGGGCAGAGATGAGACAAGCTATGTAAATAAAAGGTTGTTAGAATGAATGGCAGGCAGAGGGCTCAAAGGCAGCCTTTGTAGGAATTTATGTGGCAGGAAGTGAAACTGGCAGCTCCATTCAGTGTGAAATTAAATTGATGCATACACTGGAATAGGGAGAGGCTGTAATTTCTGATTAAAAGAGAGATTGTTAAAGTCTCCATAATGTTGAGAAAACAGATTATTCAGCCAATGACTTTGCAGCTAAGATGCTAATGCAGGAGGTTCACCCCTCTGCTGTAGTACGTGTCAGGAGGCAGGTAAACCTGACATACACAGAATGTTTTGGTGACTCAGGGGAGATGGAGTTCTGAAATGTTACAATGCTAACAGAGAGAGACAGCCCGTCAGTGAAACACTGAAACACCTGAGCTCTGACATTGTAAGATGTGATCCTTTGTCTTAATTACAAGATCCTGCTGTACCTGGCTAACCTTGTTACCCAAACTAGCACTGGTTACGATCTGATACCATTTGTTAATGTGTGACCAGTGGATCTCTCCATCTGCTAATCAGCTTTGCTTTATTTGAGATCTTTTTGGTCTTGGTGTATTCTTGGAATATTCACAGTTGTCCTGTAATGTAACTTTATTGGTCATTTTCCCCAACTGTAACCAACAAATGGACAATTCCATTCTTTTAGGTCTCTAAACATCCTCTGCCTTTCTGTGAAAGTGTCCCAGCTCCTTCACTAAATTTCAGTAGCTTGAGCAGAACTGATATCACCAATTTGTGTGATAGCATTATGAATAACACACACACATAAAAAGAGAAGCAGAACCAAAAATAAGTTAAAATACCCTTTTATTTATAGTGTTGAAAAATTACTCATCATTGTTTCTACATTTATACAGGGCCTGGCACAATGGGGCCCCCGACCTGGCTGAGGTCTCTGGGATATAAATGTTAAATAACACTGATGATGATAATAATCAGCTGAGGGTCTCGGCGGACAACTTAATGATCTTTCCAAATGTTGTTTGTACCGTTAGCCAGCTATTGTAAAGCACTTTAGATAAAAGCATTATATTTTAAAAAAATTTTAATAATAATTAACATTTTTTGTTCTACAAATAAAAGCACACAACTCATATTTTAATATAGTCTTGCCTTTCTAATGTGATGGATGTGCCCACTCTCCCCTGCTGCGTCAGTCCCCGAGCTGGGGCTGGGAAGGAGCGGGGGTCTCCCCTGCTGCAGCAGCCATCAAGCTAGGATGGGAAGGAGAAAGGGTCTATCCCTCTCTCCCCCGCTGCGGCAGCCCCCAAGCTGGAGCTGGGAAGGACTGGGGTGTCTCCCTGACAGTCATAGCCTTGGAGCTGGGGAAAGTCAGCTCTTTCTCTGGCCACTGCAGCCCTGTACCTCCCAAATTCCCCCCACCCCCTCTTCTCACCCGACTGCCCCCTCCCACCTACCCCCTTTTCCTCCCAAGGCCACCCCCTCACCTTACATGTGCATCTTCTCCAGGATCCAGGCACCTAATTAGTGGAGCCACACCTGCAAGGCTCCATTTATTAGGTGGCTGGCCCTTCATTCTCTTGTGTACGGCCCCCCACGCATGTACTTTAGAGGAAACTATCCGTGGACCACCTGAATGGAGCTCGCGGACCACAGTTTCAGAACCTCTGTTCTAATGCAACAATCCATTGCCTTGGAGGCTGTTCCATTGCTCAAAGTACCCTCCACTGAAAATGATAGACTCACAAATATTCCGCTGATCAAACTATTCGATTGACTCATCGCTCCAAAGTGATTTTATTATCCTGTACCTTCTACCCATCTTTCTATGTGTTGTTTTTTTAATCACAGTTTTAGCAGTCTTTTTTGTAGGGATCCTCTATTGACCACTGGTGTAGTACAATACGAGACGTATGTGAGGGCAAAGCTAGATATTATAAAGGTAAAGACACTTCAAACTGATGACATACTTTATAAAGTGCAATCAGAAAAATGACTGTAAAAATGAGATTGAGGCATATTGTGTATTCTCTCTCAATTGAATCTGGATCAGATTTTCTGAGTTTACACATTCTGAGTGAAATTCACCACTGTGCAGAGGTGCCTGCACCACTTAAACCAATTGTGAGATCTCCTGCGATACATTATAGGCTTTGCACAGGCCCTCTGCATAAGAGTGAATTCCACCCTCAAAGAGGATTTTTCTATCCGCTGGCTGCAAAACTCATTCTGAGATCTGAAAATCCATCTGGGCTCTTTCTGCTTCTTGCATCAGGAGCAGCAATGGAGGGGCACAGTTTTGATCTCTTAATGAAAGAAATAATGTTTGCCCACTAATGGGTTAGGCCCTAACATTCTGTGGGGGTAGGCAATCAGAGAAATAGATTAGCTATGAATGAGACAGATTACAACTCACTCCCTCACAACTGCATTTGTTCTGTAATACTTAAGGGGAATCAGTAAAGTCAGACATGAGGAGCAGAGATGAAGGTTAAGAGAGGGCCATTCTTATGCTTTCAGGCTGTATTTTTTGATCAAAGCACCAAGTTTCTCGGTCATCTGCAGCAACCTCTTTTCTTCTTTGGTGGCGCTGGTACCTCCACCACCTCAGTTTTTAATCTGTCTTCGTGAGCTTTCAGTGATCTGGCATGATAAACATGAAACAAATTAGCCAGTTAATTGCCCTGCTGTTTAGAATCTACATCATCATCTGTCGTGGAAAGCTCTAGTAAAGGGTAGGGCTGAGGTGTTCAAAGGGTCTGAAAAGAGTTGCATGCCCGATTCCCACAGCAATTCAATGGAATTTGGGCACCTATTCCTTTAGGCTCCATTGAAAATTCCAACCTCAGTCAAGCCACAGTCAAAACAAACCTGCTCATGTCAATCAACCCATAGGGGAGTTAAGCAACATCCTGAGGATTGGAGCCCAGATTGCGAGCTGTCTCCAGGCAACGCAGTAAACCTAACAACAGCAGGTAGAATGATGCCTGGCTTGTTGCTTCCAGCTAGCCACCTACTCTCTGTACAACACTCCAGGAGAAGGAGAAATAGCTAAGGTCCTTTGTGCCCTCAGGTCCTTGTGTTATTCTGTGGTGGGGAGAAGGGGATTGGGTTGGCAGCATCTAGAAGTCACACTGGACGTTTTTAGTGGGGGAGCATAAGTGGATATGGGCCCGGTATGCCCTGTTCCATTCTTCCTTCCAACAGTCTGTTCTAGACACAAAATATACTATTGATGGTTTTGTTAACCTGCTTTTTCAGGGCTGAATGTTTGAGGTTCATCCTGACATTCCAGTGAAGAATCCATTTAGGGACCATTTTTGTGGGCCAGGACAATGGAATAAACTCCCCCATGCAAGGCCGGCTCCAGGCACCAGCCCAGCAAGCAGCTGCTTGGGGCAGCCAACGGTGAGGGGTGGCATGTCTGGGTCTTCGGCGGCAATTTGGCAGCGGTCCCTTACTCTTTTCTTGGAGCGAAGCACCAGCCACTGAATTGCTGCCGAAGACTGAAGCGGTGGCAGTAGAGCTGCAGATCACGATCGCGGGGGGGCTTTTTCTTTCCTTTTTGCTGCTTGGGGCAGCAAAAACCCTGGAGCTGGCCCTGCCCCCATGAACTAAAGACCATCACAAACCTCACCAACTTCCATACCAAGTGCAAGATGCACTTCTCTGAGCTTGTCTTCTCCAATATAAACACAGACCAACATATATACTTAAGGAAAAAACAACTCTCTCTCTGCCAAAACAAGCCATGCCACTGCACGTGCTTCTCTGCTTAGGGAGAGGATGAGAGAACAAACAAGTGACTGATTTTAGTCACGTTGCTTAATACATGACTGGAAAGTACTCTGATACTATGCAGTGTAAAAACTTGTCCCAGCTAAAACAGACTCTTATCTTTGCATCTATGGACGGATCCTCAGCTGTGGTAAACTGGTGTAGCTCCAGTTTTGACACACCCTGGATGGGCACATAGGAGCTGCGTACATTATCTATGGAGCATTGGGATATACAGCTTTCAGCTGCAGGGGTCATGTCAGCATGTAAAACTGAAGAGCAGTGGAAATCAGGACCCAACCCATTAATTCAGGACAGTCAACAATCCCACGGCACACTCTCACCTGGCGAAGTCAATCATGGATTCAGAGACTTTGTCGCCTGACGCAGCACTGCATTCATAAAACAAGAGCTCACACTCCTGGAAGACACAAGAAGGCACACACAAATGCACTTCCCTTCCAAAACTATTTGATAGGTTCAAGCCATAGATTGCATAGATTTAAAACAGGTGGAGCACAAGTGTTGTGATTTTTCTCAGATAATCATCAAACAACCAAAGATGGGGGAGTCAGTGCATTTGGAGCAATGATATCATGGTTTGTATAGGATTAAAAAAAAAGCACGAGGGACTAATTACGCGAGGAAAGGTGGTGATCTGTTGGAAATGCACGGCCCAGAGGGTCTCCTTACTGCTGTGGCACAGAATTCATATGTGAATAAAATTGTGCATTGTAATTATTAAGTTATGGGAATGTTGAGAATGAAACCCAGCTTCCCCAGCAGCTTCAGTGCTAATCTTTAACGGCAAGGGAAAGCCTGGCATGCTATAGACGTACACAGAGGCAGCACTGCCTAGTGGATTGAACACAGAGTTGGCAGCTAGAATGCTCTCTTTCTGGCTCTGCCAGTGAATTGCTGTGTGTCCTTGGGTAAGTCACCTCATCTCTCTGTCCCAGGTTCTGTAAAATGAGGAGAGCGATACTTGTCCATCTCACAGACTGTTACAAGAATCAGTGCTTGGACACATAAAGCATCTTTCCAAAGGGATGAGTCAGTAATTGCTTTATGTTTTATTATTTACATAGTCCTGGAGAGGTGCCTGGCATGTTATGTACAGATAGGCCCAGATCCTCAAAGACATGTAGGAGCCTAATTTCCATGGAAATCAAGGGAATTACGCACCTAAATACCTTTGAGGATCTGGGCCAGATTCTCTGCCTCAAAAATGTTACAGCTTGAGGCCCTGATCCTGTAAGCTGCTCTGCTGGGGTTCAGTTCAGTGGAGGAGGATCAGGGAATAGCTTGCCAGATCACGGTCTGAGTTGAAACAGGCCAGCAGGAGGAAACAAAAACACAAGGCGCAGGAGGGCGCAAGATATGGTTCTGTGGTCATTTCCTGGCAATTAATGACGAGCCCGATGTGTTAAGGGCTCTCTGCTTTGCCTCAGGTCCTCAGTTCCCACACTAATCGTTAATGGGAGGAAATGCCTATCCTGTCAGTCATCATGGCTTAATTATAGCCTTGGTTTTGCTTTATTCTTTTAACCCTCCGACCCCCAATTAAGGATGGTGAAATAATTTAAATGGATGGCAAACTCCAATAGATCTGTTCACATACCTTAGCCAAGCGTCCACCCTCTTCAGTAGATACCTGTCTTTCTGCGGCACAGTCTGTTTTGTTACCAAGTAGAAGGATGACAACTCCATCTCCTGCTCCTTCCTGTGAAGCAGGTCAGGTGTGGTGAAATCTTGGCCCCAGTGAAGTCAGTGGAAGTTTTGCCATTGACCATAATGAGATCTCCAGTTTGTTCAAATCATAACCCTACACAGCTTCTGAACACATCAGGGCAAAGCCTAGAGTAACCCCACTGACCTGCATGGATTTGGTCCACTGGGGCTTGGGTTTACATGATAGAGCAGGGGTAGGCAACCTATGGCACGCGTGCCAAAGGCAGCACGCGAGCTGATTTTCAGTGCCACTCACACTGCCTGGGTCCTGGCCACTGGTCCGGGAGGGCTCTGCATTTTAATTTAATTTTAAATGAAACTTCTGAAACATTTTGAAACCTTATTTACTTTACATATAACAATTGTTTAGTTATATATTATTGACTTATAGAAAGAGACGTTCTAAAAAGGTTAAAATGTATTACTGGCACGCAAAACCATACATTCGAGTGAATAAATGACGACTCGGCACACCACTTCTGAAAGGTTGCCAACCCCTGTGATAGAGCATCTCGTCCAGAAAGGCATCTGGTCTTGATTTGAAGCCATGAAGAGATGGAGAATCTGCCACTTCCCTTGGAAGTTTGTTAAAATAGTTCCAACCGACCCCAGAGTAGATTGAAAAATTAATGTAAACATTTAATGAAAAAACTGACTTTGTTTCCATTCCTCAGGGTTCAAAGCTGATCCATTTTCTTTAAAAAAAACAAAAAAACTTTTTTTTTTGCATTTTTTAAATTAAAAAAAACTGCAGAAATCATTTTCAAAATCCTTCATTTTCCCCCAAATCAAAACAAAAAAGAGTTGGTAGCCATTTTGACAATGTTTTCAGTAAACAACATCAGGAAAATATTGTGCAAACTAGAAAAAATGAACCTTTATTACAAAATAAATAAATGAATGATAGAATAAAGGCTATTAATTAACATAAGAATGGCCATACTGGGTCAGACCAAAGGTTCATCTAGCCCAGTGTCCTTTCTTAAACAGTGGCCAATGCCAGTGGCCAATTGACAAAAAAAAATCTGGAAAATTTCCACCTGCTTCAGTTATAGCCAGCTCATGGATGAGATGCCAAATCAAGGCTGTGACCTTTCATAGTTATTAAAGAACCCGTGAAACTTTTCCCTAAACAAGAATAAGGCTGTCAGTGGTATAGTTCTACAAGGAATTCTTAAAACACTCATCTTGGCAACTACTGCATTGTCTTCATAAGAGATTAGGCCAATTTAGCCCTTGTATTCATGTAGGTGCCTGCAGCTGACTTCAGTGGGAACTGTGAGTGTGTGGTCAAGGGCAAAATTTGGCCCATATTGATGTAACAGTTTTGCTTAGTGGCTAGAGCACTGGACTGAGACTTAAGAGACCTAGGTTCTATTCCAGGGTCTAGCCTGCTGGGTAACCTTTTCCCTCGCTGTGCCTCAGTTTCCTCATCTGTAAAATGGGGATAATAATACTGACTTCCTTTGTAAAGCACTTTGTGATCTGTGGATGAAAAGTGCTATATAAGAGCTAGTATTATTATGACACCAAAGAAAGACTCTGCCACTCTTCAGTTACTTGCTACTGCAAATCCCAACCCTCATGTGGCCAGATGCAGAATAATGTAAATCAGTGTAGCTCCATTGACATAATGGAGTTACATCAATTAAAACCATCTGAGGATCTGGCCAGATACAGCTGCATACGTTGAAATTTACAAATGTTTCTTCCATCTGCATTCCTAGCTTAGCATAAGACATGGGTCGAATTCATTCCTTATGTCATTCCAGTATGTTTTATGGGGATTACATCATGGGTGACTCTGTCTAGATAATGATACTGAGGGCTGATAAAATTTCATGGCATCAACTACGTGGGTTGTATATGTCTTTTTCAAAAAACGAATAGTCCCAGTACCAATGCCCTTGTTCCTCTCTTGACTATTTTCTTGGACCAATATAGTCATCCTAAACATAATTCATAAAATATAGGTGGCCCAGTTCTGCTCTGATTTCTGCCCCCAATCAGCCTGGCTGAGTATAGTTGGGTTTGATGACGTTTAGGTCAGGGCAGAATTTGGTCCTGTCTTCTAAAATGACTACGTGTTTCTTTTTAAGAATATGGCATTTAAAGATCTCAGAGCCTCTTGCACTAATTAATTTAGCCTCACAATCCTCCCTCTCCCATAGAACAGTTGGGAAACTGAGGCACAGAAAGGTGCAGTGCCTCACTGAGAGTCAAACAGCAAGTTTGAGACCAAGCTGGGAATAGAATCTAGGGGTCTTTGTTTCCAGTCCCCCACTCAACAGCTAAGAGTATGTCTACATTGCAAAAAAAGGTGTGTTCTTGACTCAAGTTAACTAAGCCACATTAGCTAACTCAGGTTAAAATAGCAATGAAGACATGACAACTCGGCTTTAATTTGGGTTAGCAGCATCAATTCAAGCCCAGAGTTCAAACTCGAGTTGCCATGGCTTCACTGCTGGTCTCACCCAAGTTAAGAACACTCCTTTTTTGCAGTAGAGACGTACCTTAAAACTCACCGCCTCTCTTAGTTGAACAGACAGACATATTTCCTCGTTCTGGCTCGTAGAGATATTTAAATAGTTCCTTAGGCTATGGCATTATGTCTCTGGGTATGTCTACACAGCAACTGGGAGATGTAATCCCCAGCGTGAGTAGACTTGTACACACTAGTTCTGCTCAAACCAGTGCCTAAAAACAGTGTGGCCATGGTGGCTCGGGCTGTGTATCCAAGGAGTCACGCAGGACTGATTGTACTCTGGTGGCTAGCCCGAGCCCCTAACCATTCTGTGGTGGCCATGCTGGTATTTTAAGTGCCAGCTCAAGCTTGGCTATTACACCTCCCGCCTGCTGTGTAGACACATGTATGACACAGAGCAAGCCAGTGCAATAATGAGCATCCAATGACCCTGCCATTGGACTCCCTCTGACAGCAGCTGTCTCATCCAGGGTAGCCATCCCAGAAGAACCTATCTTGAACTTAGTGCATTTAAAACCAGGAAGGAGGGGAGACTTATTACCCAGCCAAATTCAGATTCCAATCACATGGGGGTTAATCTGGAGCAGTGGTTCCCAAATTGGGGTTCGTGAACCCCTGGGAATTCATGAAATGTTACAGGGGGTTCTTGGAGAAAAAAAATCCCTAATGGCAGACAGAGCTGTCCCTAGGGACCCCAGGCAGCATGGGGCCAGCAGCCCAGAGCCCCTGGACTTCCAAGAGAGAAGCAGATCAAAGCAAGCATATCTATCACACTGAGGAGATTTAAACTTCAAGACTCCTTATATGAAATGGAAAGGGAGGTGGATATTTTTTGCTGTTTTTAAAATTAAATAGGCAGCTAGTATTGTTTTTAAAATTATTATGAAGAACAAGTTTAAGCTTTGTTGTAATGAGCATTATTTGCCTGGACTGCTCAAGACCTGAATGCTTGTATAGCAGGAACTTTTGGAGTTGGCTTCTTAAATACCTTTATGCTGTTTCACATCTGATACTCCTTGATGAAACATAGGAGCCTTGTCTTATAACAGGCTTATTCAAAGTGATACAAGCTACGAAAGTGAGATCTTGCAGGAGTTTTCATAATGTAACAAAAATACTGTAATGATAAATAATAATTAATAATAAATAGGGTATAATAAGCATGTCATATTTTTTTTTATATTTCCAAGATTATGGCTTTTTATAATTTATACTCAGGTTAAGGAGAAAATCCCTGGAAATATTCATTTTTAGGAGGAGGTTCGCAAGACTTGACATTTTAGTGAAAGGGGTTCATAGGTTGTTACAGTTTGTGAGCCACTGATCTGGAGTAACTCAGTTGAAGAGAACAGCATCACTGAGTTTACACTTCTGTCACAGAGAGCAGAATATGGTCCGTAACACCCACCCTCATGAAAGGAAGGGAAAGCCAGAGTGAAGAAACATGTAGACTCTTTGGGCCGGATTCTCTGATAGTATAAATTGGTGTCGCTTCAATGAAGCTATCCTGATTTAAACCAGCTACAGATCTGGCCCTGTGCCCATCATGATTCCGTTACAGCGTTCACATGGGCCAGATGGTTTTGTAGCTAAAGCAGAGACATGAGTTCTAGCCCCAGTGCTCCACTGACTCACTGTGCAGCATCGGGCATATTACCTTACCTCTCTGTGCCTCAGTTTCTGAGCTGTAAAATGGGGATAATAATACTTGCCTACCTCTCAGGAGAGAAATGAGTCTCAGTTCATTAATGTTTGTGAAGTACTTGGAAATCCTCAGATAGAAAGAACTAATAAAGCATAAAGAATTATAGGGTGGAAGCCTGGTCCCATTGAAGTCACTGGGAGTCTTGGCATTACCTTCAGTGGAGCCAGGATTTCACCCATTATACCTACATGGATACAATTCAGCCAGTACCGCACGTCTGCAAAGGAGTATTCTGAAGTGACATCATACATCAACACCACTCCGTCAGCTTTTCGGAAGAACTGCTTGGTGATGCTATGGTACCTGTCAGAAAGCACTTTTGCTTTTTACACTTAGGTTCTTACTCTTTTTGCACCATTTTTAACAGCAATCCAGAGGTTTAAAAAAACCCACAAGTACATACAAAGTGTGTTTCAGGTAGGGGTTGTGCGAAACCATGGTAACAAAACTGAAAATGCAAATGTGCAAAAATATGCAAATATTCCCTCCTGCAAGGGTGTGAAGCAAAGACACCATTTTGCAAAGTTTGACAGATAAGTGAAACTGGGGGAGAATATGGGCAAGGGTTTGCAAAGCTTTGGCAGAAATGAATTTCAAAATTCATTACAGTTTTGCAAAGCCTTAACTGTGTGTGCATGGGTTTATAGATAGATAACAGGTAATTATAGTTATGTGTGTATGTGTATATGCATACACATGGAGTAAATACACACACATTATATTTTCTGTATACCATATACATATAAACACACAAAATACAAAGAAATATTTGTGTCTAGGTATATACATATATAAATAGAATAAATGCACACACTCCATGTTATGTGTATATGTTGAGATAGCTCAGTAGTTTGAGCATTGGCCTGCTAAACCCAGGGTTGTGAGTTCAATCCTTGAGAGAGCTATTTGGGGCAAAAATCTGTGTAGGGATTGGTCTTGCTTTGAGTAGGGGGTTGGACTAGATGACCTCCTGAGGTTCCTTCCAACGCTGATATGCTAAGTAGATATATACACACATATCTGTGAATTTAGGGTCAAATTCTGGCCTCTCTGACATCAGCAGGAGTTTGTGTTGAGTGGTACCGAGGTTTGGCCTTCAGTACTTACGAGAGGAGCCCTACTGACAGCCCTGGGGACTAAAGGTCTCCCTAAATTCAGTCCTGCCCCAATGAGCTTGGATGTTTATTCTTCATCTGGACTTTATCCTTTCAAATGTCTTGTGTGAGCATGTATTTATGTGGATTTCCTTATCCAAAGCTGTATTTCCCTGTACGCATTCTTTTTTGTATATATAGCACTGTGCCTTACCTTTCTTGGCCAGCCGTGTCCCATAGGCGTAGAGCAAAGCACTTGTTGTCCACAAAAAGGTTTTTGACCCGATAATCCATTCCTAGGGCATACAGCACATTTGTAATGCGGTAGAATTCAGCCATGAGATATGGACATGGGGCAGGAGTGATAGGATGATATTCTATGGCCACCCTAGATGATCACAATAGTCTCTTCCCAGATTAAAATCCCAGAATAGTGGCTGGGTTTTAAAAAGATCTGGTTAGTTTTACGATGACTAATAAGAGTAACAGTTGAGCATGTTCTGCTAACCGGTTCATGGACCAGGGAGATTTTCTGCTCCATTGCCCCCCTGTACAATGGATCGGGTGCTTTATTTAACGTTTATCCCCGATCCTGCAGTCCGATCCGCACAGCCAGCTGCTTGCTGCTGCAGAATCCAGTGAGGTCAGTGGGAGCCCATGCACAGATCAGACTGCGGGATTGGGGCCTGAGATTGGTAACGTACCCAAGCTCAAGGTATATCTGTACAGATCCATCTTAAATATGTGGAGGTGTGTCTCTCACTTTCCTCTCATGCATCAACAATTGGCCACTCCTGGAGTCCCTGACTTAATCCATCATTGGTTTAATTTGGCAGGGCAAGTCCTATGTCCCTACAGGACCGCATTTATGCTTAATGGAAGCTGTGGGATTCTTACCTACAGTAGCAGTTAGGTTTGGGTTGAAGGAATCCTCGTGTAACCGGTACAGAAACGATGTTTTGCCAACATTTGAGTCCCCCACAAACAACACATTATAAAGATGGTCTGGATCAGGGCAGGTCTCTGTGGTGCCTTGAACAGCTCCACCTGGCTGCTCTGGTGTCACATTAGCTTGGTATCCCTGGCCTCCCAGTTTGGGGACTGCATCCTCGTTCACTTTCACACTGCTCATTTGCTTCTCCTCTTGTTGAAAAATATCCATGTCTCCTCTTGTTTCTTCTGCCCGTGTTGCTTCTGGTTTCCCAGTGCTTTGGGGCTGCATCTTGGCCTGGAGTGTATCCCCCAGCTGGCTGGCTCTGAGAAGGGCTTCTCCTTGTTCATTTTCTACACCTTCCTTGTGCAGGGCTCCCACATGAGGGAAATAAGTTGGTGGTGTCTCCTGTTTTGGTGTCTCTCTCTGCCCAAATATCTTCTCCGGCGCTTTCATTTCTGGAGATTTTTCCTTCAGCAGTGCCTGCTCAGAAACAGCAGGTGGCCACACATCTGCAAGGACCACATCTCTCTTCATTGATACCCACTTCTGAATTTCATCTGCCTGCTCTGTAATGCCAGGCTGTGATACACCTGGCAGGAGGACACCTCCCTCTGGTGGGTTCTGCTTGTGAATGGTGGTTTGCATTGCTGGCTCTGAAACAGCAGGGGGCTGTACCTCTGCATAAACAACCTCTTTCTTTGTGAGTTTTTGAGCCTGATCATGCGTTGCTGGCTCAGAAGCCCAAGCCTGCTTCACCTCCTGTGTGTGAGGTTCTGCTTGAGTTGGTCCCTGTTTAAGAGCCTCTCTTTGGGATGTAGCCTGGATGGTGGAAAGGACTGAAAGTGCCTCAGGCAGGGCCTTAGGTTCATTGTCATTTCTTGAGAGCACCTGATGCTCTGAATCTCTGACCTGCTTGATTCTTTGCTCAGAATCCCCACCTTGTCTGGCTGGCAGTAAAGAAGCATCCCCATGCAGTAGGTCATCTGTCCCTGGTACTTGTGGTTCAGACACCTTGTTCAGAGCTGCTATTGCATCATTCAGTTCGCTGAGCAAAGAGCTTTGGCCTGAAAGTTCCTGCTGGAAGAATGCCTCTCCCTTTTTCATAAACTCTGTGAAGGGGTCTTCTTCTATGGAGATCACTCTTGTCCTCTGTCCCGAATCAGCTTCAGGACCAAATGAAATACCGTATGGCACCCTGCAAAATAATACACAATGGCATATGCTATGTACAGGAGAGAGAAAATAAGGCCATAATGGGACACGCAAACACACTACATAGCACTGAGCTCTATGGACTATACCAGTGCTGTGAAATACATCAGAGAGCAGGGATGCCGTGCTTGTATGTTAACTTTCTGCCGGGTGGAACCAGCAGCAGCCAGGGCCGGGTTCAATATCTAGGGGTTCCTTTCCATCGATCCAACACATAACCAGCTCAAGTCCTCACCCAGTAACCTGGGAAATTTACCCATCACCCCTGGGCGCCTCCAGAGGTGAAAGTAAACCGGTCCGGTCTGGTACGCTGTGCTGGACCGCATCGGCTTCCATGGCAGGGATTGAAAGGGCTCTGAAAGGGCGGCTGAGATATAAAGGGCTCAGAGCTCCCAGTGGGCAGCCCAGAGCCCTTTAAATCCCAGCCGTGGCTGAGATTTAAAGTGCTCAGAGTTCCCTGCCGCTGCAGGCAGCCCAGAGCCTTTGGAATCCCAGCCAAGCTCTGGCAACCAGGCTGGGGCCAGGATTTAAAGGGCTCAGGGCTCCCCTCAGCGACAGGAGCTCTGGGCCCTTTAAATCCCTGCCCCAGCCCCACAAAGCTCGGGATTACCCCCAGAGGCCGGAGCCCAGGGCCCTTTAATTTGCCCCTGAGCCCGGGGGGACCCCCTCAAGTAGCTTGGGCAGTGTCCTTTTCCCCTCAAGTTCTTAAGTCCAGCAACCCAAAAGTCCCCTTCACATGCCCAACCCTACTATGCACCCCTGGTTGCTGCCCCTGGTCAGTGCAGACCCAGAGTTCAGAGGTGCATCTGCAGAGTTCACCTCCCACCCTGCATGGGGAGCAAAGCAGGGGTGTAAGAGGCATCTTACTCGCTCCTCATGTATGTTAATGCAGCAATAAAAACAATTGCTCCTGACTTGAGGGATTATTGTTTAGTCCCTTGTGCACTGGGTGAGATTAAAAGAAAAGTAAATGGCCCAAACCACTGATAAAGAAGCCTATCGGTAAAACATGATGAGGGCTTGATGCAAACGTAAAACAGAAGAAAGCGATGATCACGGGCATCCAATTAAAATAACCGAGCTTTGTAAAGAATAAAGGTTGGCAGAGAGATTGCTAGATAGGTAAGGAGGTAAGTTAACAATTCCCTGTACTGGGGGGTTAGTAGGGATAGAACCTCTTCAGCACCACCTCTCAGGCTTCTACCACCTGGGCTAAAGAGTAACCTCATTGTCCAATGGCAGCAGTAGGACTCTGTGGACTACCTACTGGAAGGGTGCTTTGTCCATTAGTCAGCATCTTACATGAATTAATGCAGAAACCACCAAAAAAACCTCCCCCAAAATATCACCCTTCTGTCTCTTGGGATACAATGCACAAAATGCCCCTCCAGATTTGCTCCAAATACAAGGAACATCAGGGAAAAATGCCCCTCCAGTGCTGCTCAGCGTATGAGATACATTGGGCAAAACGTTCCCTTACATCATGTGCTAGGTACAACACAGTGTCCCACTGGGGTTTCAGCAGAACCTCAGCACATGGGAGGAACATGACAGATGTCATGGAGTAGGACTGAGGTATCACCAGGGAGGAAATCATCACTCCTTTGATCCTGCCTTATCTAAACGAATCGCCTCCATCTGGGCCACTTACGGCTGACGGGAGCTGTCTGGTGTATCATCGCTCTGCTGGGATCCAAGTCTAATATACATTTCAGAGCAGAACATTTTATCCTTGTTCAAAGTTTCCTTAAACAAGCCAGGGAAAAGGGAGAGAAAAAACATCATTGGTGCGAGAACTTAAAAGGAAAAATCGCTTTGTGCTTGTGCTGGTTACAGCCCTTTCTCTGCAGCATAAACTCTCTTATCCCGTCCCTCTGGTAGGCAGATTGTGATGAATGGACCTTCTAAAAATACTTTTACATAACACTTTTCACCCCTCAATCTCCAAGTGCTTTACTGTGGCCAGTATCATCATCCACATTTCACTGATGGAGAAACTGAGGCCCAGTGAGAGGAAACAACTTGCAGCCCATCAGGGGTAGAGCTGAGAATTGAACCCAACTCTTTCCTCCCCTGGTTCAGGATCCTATCCAGTCAACCACACTGACTCTCTTTATGGGTCTGTCTACACTGCATCTGGGAGAGAGCCTTGTGCAAGCAGGGATGGGGCTAGCATTCTAAAAATAGCTGTGTAGACATTGCTTTGACCTTACAACTCAGGCCCTAGAGCCTGGGATGAGGGGGTGGGCCTGAGAGCTGGAATTGCAACTTCAGAGCAATGTACATCTCCTACATGGCCTCACCCATCCCTCACACTGCTTAGTTTCAGAAATGCAGAAAGATTAAAATGAGGTAAGGTTCCACCACAGGCATAGCTGTGCCCCAGAAGGCTTTGCTGGAACAGTGCCTTTGGTGGTAATGGGGCCACTGCAGCTGGTCAGCCCCTCGCATTGTGGGAGGGCAGGGTTAGTGCCAGTGTGAGAGAAGGCAGCCATGTTGAGGTGGAAGGCAAAAGCAGTGCTACATGGGAGAAGGGAGAAGCTAACTGATCCTCCCTCCCCAACCCCCGTAACCTGTAGCATGAAAACAGGATCATTTTCCCCCTGCACAGATGAGATACCTGGGAAGGCGGAGGGATCTCACAGGTCGCTTCAGCCAATGGTCTGTCTCTGCAAATAGAAAGAGGTGGTGGCAAGAATTACAATGTACCACTCCTACGCCGAGCCTTTTCACATCCCTGCTGTTTTTGCACTATGAACCCTCTGCCAGAGGGTGCTGCTGTCCACATTGACGGCAGTTCTGATCTTGTGATGGGACAGCTGGTGAGATCGGAGACAGGAGGCTCACAGCGCATGGCTGAGAAGACGACGCAGAAAGGAAGAGGGTTGTATTTGAAGAGTGGGTGTTATGTAGAACGTATGATATGAATGAGATGATATGTAGAACGTATGATATGAATAATGAAAGGGGACAGCCTTAGAGGGTAAAATGCTCTCTCCATGGGGCAGGTACTGCCTGGGCAGCAGCTAGGCAAGCATCTTCCCCACACACTGGGCCTTGCCTCAGATGTGATCTGAAAGTCTATTCAGCCCTTAGCCTCTCTGCTGACACTGGCCCAAAAGCAGCTAATTAGTTTTGTGATGATGACGATGGTAACACCTAGCTCTTATATAGCACTTTTCACCCACAGATCTCAAAGAGTTTTACAGAGGAGGTCATTATCATTATTCCCCTTTTACAGATGGGGAAACTGAGGCATGGGGAGGTGAAATGACTTGCCCAAGGCCACCTAGCAAACCAGTGACAGAGCCAGGAATAGAATCCAAGTCTCCCAAGTCCCAGTCCAGGGCTTTATCCACTAGGAAACACTGCCTCCCTTGATGCTGTAGAGACCTGTCCCCTAGGATATGGACTCAGACCCACAAACTTCTTTTCTTGTGAGCCCCCAAGCAGTGTTCAGGTGGAAATGACTCTTATATAAGAGAGAAGGGGATTCAAGTTACTCCAGCACTGGGAGAACCTTCTGAGGAGAGGATGGACCTCAGCTTAGCCACAGGATAAGTAAACTACTTTTCTCTTGGCATGTGTCCCATAGGGAATGATACTACCAACGAATAGAGGAGTACTTGCCTCTCTTCCTTGTCGTGAGGCTGAGATACCCTGCCCCTCATAGCACCCAGATGCCCTTGGGTCTCCTGGAGCTGAATGTGAATTTGCTGCAGCTGGTTCTCCAGGTCCTGGTTGTTTTCTTTCAGCCTCTGGTTCTCGCTGGTGGCAGCATGCTGCTTGGTGCTGAGGCTGTGGAACTGGGTCTCGAGCTTGGAGGAGAGAAGAGGTGGCAGATTCAGGCACTCATAAAGGAGCCAGCAGGAGGGTGTTAGATTTGCCAGCTGCATATGTGGAAACCTGTTAATAATGAACTGAGCAATCCCTGGGGCCAAGTTCCCCACTGGCGTAAACTGGCGCAGCTCAAGGCACCTGTCTCCATTGCAAAAAATGCACCAACTCCTGTTTCAAACAGGGCTTGAAGGCTGGGTCCCAAACTGATGACACAATGGAGAAACAGCTCCACCTTCTACCTTCTCCCAGGAGCTAGTGCTCTGCTTGGTTCGAGTTGGTGAGGCTGATTGTTAAGGCATGGGTTTTATTCACTAGTGTGGAATGTCCTAGCCTCCCAGTATTGTACCCCAACTCAGCAGGAGGGTAACGGTGCAATGGATGGGAAAATGTCCCTGGCGATTTGCACTGCAGACCTTTGCAGTGTATTCTGCATTGGTTCTCTGGGTGGAATTTCCACAGGCATCTGTGGACCAAGACTGTGCAACAGAGATCTGCACTGCAAGGCCCGGTGCATTCAGCATCACACTCGGTACCTTCTGCCCAGGCATGTCTGGTACATTTAGAAGCACAACTGTGTGTCTTTGCTCAGGCATGCCTGGAATATTCAGCATCACAGCAGGTGCCTTTTGCTTGGATGTGCTTAGCATACCCAGAAGCACAACACCTGGTATGGTCTTCAGCACAGCAAGTGCATTGCATCTGGATATAGTTGGGACACTAGAGCAGCAAGCAAAGGGTTAATATGTGGTATTTTGGTATTCATATGCTTCTGTCAGCGACCAGCTCCAATAAAAGGGGCCTGAGGAACAGGACTTGATTGGCTGAGCTAACAGGCTGGGGATCTGGTTGTGACACTTGTAGCCTGGGCTAATGGAGGGGGGCACAGGAGATGCTTTCTGTGGCGTGACTCAATAGGAGCCGCTCTTTCATCGTAGTACAGAAACAGTGCTCAGCATGGTGCCAAGAGGAGCTGTGCTGCATGAGGGGCAGCCCATGCAATCCTTGCCCTCTCTGCTCTGTCTGCCACCCAAAACTGCGATGATGTGAGCATTCGCCCCTCTAGGAACTCAGCTGAGTCCTCTGCGGGCCACAGAACATCTCACCTCACTTTGAACCACCAGCAAGCGCTGCACTTCCCCATCCGCAACGTCTAGTGCTCTCTGCATCTCCATGGTGTGCAGGTGACTTCTTGCTTTACTCTGGAATCACAGAGGAAATGTTAATGCCAGTCTCTTTAAATGACCAGCCACTCAAGGACAATTCCCTGATGCTACCCGGAGTAATAAATCCTCTCCACACTAGGAACTCAGTACACTGAGCAATCCTGATGGCTTTGCTCATTTCAGCAGGGGGCACAGCTCTAAGGGGGGAATTTCACCCTTTACGTTCAGGGGCCACAGGCATAGCTCAGAGGATCTGAGCCACAATCTTAAGCTGAAAGTTAATTATTGTTTCTGTAACGCCAACCCACAAAGGGGCGTCAGCAGCGGGGATCAAATCTTGGATCTCTGGAGCTAAGTGCATGAGTTTCTGCTACATGAGCAAAAAGACATTCTTCTCTTAGCCAAGGCTGTAGCACGCTCATCTAGCTCTAGGGGGTCTAGGCTTCAGCCACCATTAGAGGGGGACAGAGTGCCATTCCAAGCAAGCAGGGGTTACACTTCCTTAGACCTCATAGGCAGGTTGGTGGCAACACTCCATCATGGCAAACCCTTGGCAGCCTGGAGAACTGGACAGAGTGGGTCTAGTTAGCCATCTATCCACGTGGCTGCAGAGGGATTTTGAACAATATGTTTAACACCAAGAATGACTAACGTGTGTCTGGGGCGGGTGGGGGGAGAGATGTCAGACTACACAGCAGAAACGGGAATGGTGCATGCTTCAGAGCCAGCTCAAAGGGGGCTGAGAGACTGGTGCTGTGCAGCTGGGTCCCTGAAAACAAATCGTCGCGGAGGAAGGAAGAGGAAGGGTGCTCTTGTGATGATGCCACATGACTGAGGTGGAGGAGATCTGAGGTCTGAGTTTGGGCAAGCCACTTGATCTCCCGGGGCCTCAGTTCCCCTCCCGTAAAAAGGATGTGATGTCACTTCCTTTCTCCCACTAGTCTATTAAGACTGAAAGCGCTACAGGACCAGAACTGCTTTATTATGTGTTTGTACAGCACCTACCACAGTGGGGCCCAGATCTCACCTGGGGACACTAGGCGCTGTTGGGATATAAATAATAATCACTGGAAGCTTTGTTGGTGCATGTACCATCTTTGTTAAGGGCAAATAGGTTCCATATTATGACAAGAAGAGGTGAGGGAAGAATATCCTCAACTTTATGTCCTCAATTCTCCTCCCAGAAGGAATCTGTTCACTCTAGAAATCCCAAAGTCACATTCTGGCTCCCAAAATCCAGGAGACCCAAGAACAGTTGTAAAAATTACACACAGGGTAGGAATGTGTGAACACACAGAGAGATTTTTTTTGAGTGCCAATAAACAGAGTCTTCCCTCTTTCTTTAGTTCTAACCTGAGATCGCCTGTGGGCAGCATCAGAGCAGTATATATAATCCCTAGCTCCACCCCATAATTACTATAACCACACCCATGGGAGGGCCTCCTTTTATAAATAGGCTGCCCTGCATTTTGAATTCAGATACAGTCTGGGGTCAGAGAGTGGAAGGAAACAGGTATGTTTGCAGTGAAAGACAGCAGGGTAAAAACCAAAGGCCAGATGAAGAAGAAAAGTGAATGTGGGGTTAGATCAACCCATCAGAGCGGAGTGGTTGGTGAGTCTCTGCAGAGTCATTTATTTGGGCCCCTATTCTGGCAGGTATATTCTTGGGGGAAGTTTTTGGTTAAACACGTTGGAGGGGGTTGCAGTGGGGGACATGGAGCAGCTTGCCTGCCCTGCCAAGACCTGGCAGGGACGACTGCCCAGGAGGGAACCATGTAGTCCTGAGCCCAGTTACTCGTGATGGTGGATGGATTTGATCCTGCTGAGCCTCTGGTTTGAGGTTTGATGTATTTTTGAGCCCCAGCTCATCCTTGCAAATGTTCAGGAAACGTCGGTGTGGCTATTCAACCAGCGGGGAAGCTGATGACCCTCCCCTGCACCTGACTTGCTCCTGTTTTTGTTCTTCCCTTTCTCAGGGAAGGTCTGACTGCGTCCGACCCTCTGGTCAAATACCATGGAAAGGGCCAAATCCCAAAGCTGGCCACATCCCAGCAGCGAATCCAGGGCTGCCAAGAGGGGGGCAAGTGGGGCAATTTGCCCCAGGCCCCGGGTCCTACAGGGGCCCCCACAAGAATATAGTTTTCTATAGTATTGCAACTTTTTTTTATGGAAGGGGCCCCTGAAATTGCTTTGCCCCAGGCCCTCTGAATCCTCTGGGCGGCCCTGAGCGAATCCCCAGCTCCTCTGCAAAGTTCTTCCCAGTCCATGTGCCAAACATGAGGCCATAGAGGCTGTGAGAGCACTGCTCTGCTGATGGACCTGAGCCCCAGACGGGGAACACTCGAGCCCAACTCCATAGTTTGGGTTGAGAGGCCTCCCCTCAGCAGGATCCCCAAAGAGGGAATACCACCATTGTTAGGAGGGAACTATACCTCCCTCCGTCCATTGCCACGCACGGGAGCTGGTCGTGACCAGGCCTGTCCGGGTTGTGAACCCACCTCATGCTGCAGGCGCTGCTTCTCCCGGTTTATTTGCTGCTCCATTTCCTCATACAGCTTCTGCACCTCTCGGTTGTGATCAGTGACCCGTCTGGCACAAGGGAATGAGCAGGCAGCTTTAATATGGGTCTGTTTACATCAGATCTAGTATTTGAATGGGAATGTAGCACTGGTGAAAGGGGACCGATCGTTAGCCCTGGAGACCTCTCTTTCCCTACAGAACCAGCACAACCTGGGCAGCAGCTGGGCAAGCTCCTCCTCCTCCACACTGCCCTTGTCTCAGCCCGGCTTCAACCTCAACCTGGCAGAAGCCAGGCCACTCTCAGAAGTAAGAGGGGCGTTCAGTCTCCATTCAAGAGTCTAATCTGACACACATCTAACTCCATTGATTCCAATGGGGGTGGATCGGGCCCTGAATCCTTTGTCTCACTACTGCAGTAAGAGGACCCGCTGCAGAGGTGGTTTTGAAATGTGGAAATCTGTCCACTAAGGCCATTTCACATGGGCCAACAAATAGGCCTTGGCAACATCTGATCTGGGCTACACTAATTATTAGCTGATTATTAACCCCTGTAGCCATCCATTCTCCCAGAGCTGTGAATGCTGAAACAGCTCCTCCTTCCTTTGGTTTCTCTTTCTCACAGCCCCATTCTCCACTCATCTCCCCTTCTGTAAGGCTGTGTCTGTGGAAGCGGATCCCTCCACGCCAGCCCCACCATGCCACTCACTTGTTCAAGGTCAGCTCCAACATCACCTTTTCCCTCTGAGCTTCCTTGATCCGGTGCGTCATCGTGGCCAAGAACTCCTTCAAGTTCCCCAACAGGTGAGGCTCGTCTTGACGGAGCTTCACCCACAGCCTCCAAATCTCTGACTCGCTGAGGAAAGAGAGAAAGAGACGTCGTTTGGAGGTCAGGCTAGATGATAGAATTGTTCATTCAGGCTTGAAGCACTAGGATGTTTCATGCTTAATAGCATTCAGATCCCATTGGGTCTTGCAAGCTAAGCAAAGTCGGAGCCTGATTTGATCTGTTGGTGATAGCTGGGAGAATCTTTGCCTTGGGGTCTAGTTGCTGGTTAGATGTGGGGAAAGATCCCCTGACAATACCTGCTGCTCTTCGCAGCACATGATATTAAAACCCTGTGTGATTTAATTATTAACCAATCTAAGTAATTAACCAGCCGGGATGCTCTTACTGTTTGGTTAAGCGGTTGTAGAATACTTGGTCAGTCATTTTGCTGTGAGAATAACAGAGCTATATAAAAAAAGTAAATGAAACAATGAATTCACATGACTGTGGCTCTTTTGGGTCATACTGATCGCTAATTTGTCTCTTGAACCACTGTATCACTGCCATAGTGGTAGGTGGACAGATGGGTTGTAAAGACTGGAAAAGGTCTGTTAAAGGCACTTTGCTGAAGGCTAGAGGAAAGGGTTGTGGATAGGGAACATGAGCAAAGGTGAGAATTTGGACTTGTTAAAAATGGGGTTTCTTTTCCACCAAAGTTTCCAACATAAAATGTTTGTTTGCTAATTCAAATTTTTTCCTGCCGTTTTCCAACTTTTTGGATGAAACTGTTCATGCTGTTGAAGAGTTGGGTGATTGCCAGCAATACAAAAATGTTTGCGTTGTTCAAAAAGGCAATTTTCATTGGACAAGATGTCTCAGTGAAAAGTTTGTCCACAGCCATAGCGGCAGTCCATCAGCAGCATGGACCTGGAATGGAATTGGGACATAGGCGCCAACTTCCACTGTTCCTGGTGGGTGCTCGACCCCACCCTCATCCGTGGCCCCGCCCCTGCAGTGCCCTCACCCTGCCCCCATTCCACCCCCTTCCCCCAAATCCTTGCCCCTACCCTGTCTCTTCTCCACCTCCTCGCCTGAGAGTACTGTGTCCTCGCTCCTCCCCCACATCTCCTGGAAAGTCCTAAGCGCCGCCAGCAGCTGTTTGGTGGCAGGAAGCACTGGGAGCTAGGCAGAGGAGCGGGGACACAGTGCGCTCAGGGGGAGGACGAGGTGAGGTGAGGTGAGGTGGGGCGGAGGGTGAGGGGAGCTTGGCTGCCGGTGGGTGCAGAGGACCCACTAATTTTTCCCCATGAGTGCTCCAGCCCCGGAGCACCAATGGAGTTGGTGCCTATGAATTGGGGTACTCTGCAGAACCTGCTAAGCGGGGGATACATGCCCTTCCCCAAGGATTCAATCACAACACATATAGTACACAGGCCAAGTGTGTCTCTGTCCGTCTCTGGTGCCAAGCCATGTAAGAGATTTGAGTCTGCTGCTACCTCTGAGCTAATGGAATTGGTCCTTCAGTGCAAGCAGTAGGAACTCATGAAGCTGGAGATCCCAAGTTCAACCCCTGATGATGACCCTCCCATAGAGACAAGTGGTAAGATTGTGTTTATGCTCAGGGCTTGATTCTCAGTTCCTCTGTTCCTTTCTTTGGAGCAGGGATGGAGAGGGCAGCCAAAGGTGGCCTTAAGCCATTCCTGAACTCCCTAGATTCACACACATGGTAGCCTGTATGGGGAATTGAGCTTGACCAATGTGTTACATGTGGATTCCACCCTTCTCACAAGCTTTAACCATAATATCATGTAGCCCCATCCCAGCCCTGAACCCCCAGCTAGGTGCTAAATGAAAATGTGGCTGGGGCACTTTTACTCTTCAAAGATATTTTCTGCTCCCAGTTGGTCCATGAACGCTTTGAAGCATTTTCTTTCCTCGCTGTCTGCCTCCTCCAAGGAGTAGTCCATGTGGGACATATACACCCTCCTGGAAGCTGTCTTCCTCCTCCTGTGCTGCCTTGTTGTGGTCTGCAAGCTCAGGAACTGCTCTGCCAATAGACGACCAAAACTATATCAATGGCCAGAGGCAATACAACAGTGAAGCACCAAGGCCAACATCTTCCCACGTGGGTGCTCAAAGCTAGAGACCTAAATCTACCTTTAGATGCCTACGTAAGGTGGTTTTCAGGGGCTCTGGGAACACGCAGTTCCTTTTGGTTTCTGCATGTGCAGCACCTCTGAAAATCAGCCCTCTTGATTCAGAAGCCCAGGGTGTCATTTCAGAAAGCTGGTGGAGAAGCAAACTGTCAGACTAGGACATCGGTCTCACCCTCCCCATGTAAAAAAAGGGAGCAGCTGAGTGAACTTTTGCCAGCTTCCCGGCACAGTCACGCTTGGGTTGGATTGACTGATAGATTTAGAATGGAAGAAAATGGTGCATTATAAGAAGATATTCTGAACAGGGGCCTAGGACAGCAGGCAAGTTTGGCCCAGTGAGCCATGCTACTTGGGCAGCAGGTGGCCAACGCCCAAGGTTGGGTAGATGTGCCATCTGGCCATTCGAGGC
The DNA here is from genome assembly GCF_003597395.2 of Chelonoidis abingdonii. NCBI lineage: Eukaryota > Metazoa > Chordata > Testudines > Testudinidae > Chelonoidis > Chelonoidis abingdonii. The sequence continues at coordinate 21,163,224 of NC_133772.1, forward strand.
ACATGGGCAATGCGAGGGAGTCCAGGCACCTGGAGCAGAAGGAGTACTATGTTGTGTACCTGGGGCAGCCTGTGGGCATGTCAGGCACATGGCGTGGATAATGGGCTAAGTGAGGGACAAAGCCTGTTGCTCTTATGAAAGAGACAGCTAGCAAGTCTGAAGTGTTTGGCAAATATTCTCTGGGCATTAATAAAATCATTGCAGCAAAGCATTGCCCTGCTGTGGTAAGTGAACTTTAAATCTTCACTAGCCTTTTGATGCTTTGAAGAGCATGACTGAGGGCTGCGTCTTTGCACGTGTTCTGAAATCACTACCATAGCGTCCATCCAGGCCCCTTAAACTAGGAGTAGCATCAAGCCTTCTACCATGATCATCACTGTCGGGGCCAGCTCCAGGCACCAGCTTACCAAGCAGGTGCTTGGGGCGGCAACTCTGGAGCGGGGCAGCACTTTAAGGTATTCGGCGGCAATTCGGCGGAGGGTCCCTCACTCCCACTCGGAGCGAAGGACCTCCTGCTAAATTGCCACAGATTGCGATTGCAATCGCGATTGTGGCATTTTTTTTTTGGCTGCTTGGGGCAGCAAAACCCCTGGAGCCAGCCCTGATCACTGTTGTTTGTATCGCTGTAGTATTAACTCTTTGATGAATTTCCCATGTCCCATCAGTGAAAGGCAGTAAAGTGGCACCTACTGAGCCCTGTGGTGAATTCTTCCGTAGTTAAATATCCATTCCTGTCGGTATCGAGACCATCAAAGACCAGTTCCAGCTCCGCTGCACTGCATGGGAAATCCTCCTTCTTCAGTTTCTAAAACCAGTGCAAATGTCTGATTAGATAGAGATGTGATTGACTTTGTGAAGGAGCTCAGGTGTAGGGACCTGTTTGCCGATTGTGAAGGCACTGTGCTTAAAGCAACAAGGTGTGATCGTGGCTTTAGAAATCTGGTCTGTCATATTGCTTGGGCCTGATTCCACTTCCTCACCATTTTACACCATTAATTTCAAGAGAGGCACCTTGATCCAGTGCACAGGGCACTGGCCTGGGTCTCAGGAGGCCTGACTTCAATTCCTAGCTCCACCAGTGATATGCTGAGTCATTTCACCACACTGTGCCTCTGTTCTCCCCTTCTCTGTTGAGACTGGAAGCTCCTTAATAAATAGACACTGTAAGTGTGAAGTATCGAGACCAAAGCTGAACAATAACCAGTGGTTACATTTTGCCCTTCCCTTGCACTGTCCATCCAAGGGCCTCCTGTATTAATTAGCTCTGCTAGTGATCTGTTTTAGATCTGTTTTACAGTGGGGGAAACTGAGGCATGAAGTAATGTGACTTGCCAAAACCATGAGTCTGTGGCAGCCCCCTGGTCTAACCACAAGCCAGCATGGCCTCCCTTGCTCAATGTTTTTTTGGCTCAGCCTTTACTTGGGTGATTTGCTGAACATGGCCTGACATTGAGCAGTGTTAGTTGTCCTAAACTTGTACTGAGGGGAGAAGAATACCTTAGAGAACCAGACATTATATGATTAATAGTTTCATAGATCTATAACTGCAACACAATAATGATGATTAATAATTACATAGCACATGTCAACCTTAGATTTCAAAGTGCTTTATGAAGGCAGGAAAGTTGCATTCTCCCCATTTTACAGATGGAGAAACAGAGACACAGAGCAATGTGATTTTCCCACCGCAGCTCAATGGCAGACCCAGAAACAGGACTGAGTTCCATTCCCACATGCTGTCCATCAGGGCAGTCCTGCTCTCAGTTATACCTCCTTGGCTTCTATGGGCTTTTCACTAATGCCCAAATCTGGCCCAGTGAGTTCATTGCATAAACCTGCAATTTACCTGCATGTCGGCACGTATGATGAAACCTTTCTGGTCTTTGTCGCATTCCTGGAAGAATTCCTGAACCTTTTCCATTATTTCAGGTGGGAACGGCTCCTCCTCCGGGATCGAGGATGTCTTTGCACCACTGAACACATCTCGCAGCTGCTTTCGTCGGCTTGAGCCCAGCTTCCTGGGCCTCCTCTGCTCCTCCATGGCTCTTTCAATGTGTAAGAGAGAAATCAGAGGGCACCGTGCTCCCCTTCATCTTCTCGAGATCTCTTAGCAACAGGCTTTTAATTAGATTAGCTCAGAGGGTCATAGAACTCTTACACTGAGAGGGGGGACAAGCCTGTTTTGCTATTGATGGGACAAAAAGGGGAATGGACTATGTCTGAATTAGAATAGCCTAATGGGGACTGAATGGCTGAGTGTTGGCAGTGGGACAGTCTCTGATTGTCCAGTGCAGACCTGGTCTTCATCAGTTTGGAGTAGAACATGTCACCGTGTGATTGTGGTCCCTGTGTGAGAATCTAGGTCTCAGCCCAGTGGCTTCTTCACTGCAGCTGGCAAACCTAGGCCTAAGGGATTTGCTCAGTCACGCAGGACATTCAAGGCAGAGCCAGGAATTAGACACAGATCTCCTGACTCCCAGGCTCAATGATTTACTCCCAAGACCATCCTACCACTCTCCTGACACAGACAGAGGACTGCAAGTTCGTCTACACAGCAGGAAAGAAACCTCGGCAGCGAATCTCTGAGCCTAGGTCAAGTGACTTGGACAGTGTAGATGTTCCCATTGGGGCTGGAGCCTGGGCTCTGAAATCCAGTGAAGGGAAAAGTCTTAGAGCCTGGGTTCAAGCCCAAGCCAGAATAACTACACTACTGTTTTTAGACCAGTAGCGCAAGCCCCAGTCAGCTGACCTGGGCTCTGAAACTTGCTGCTGTGGCGTGGCTTTTTTTTTTTTTTTTTGCATTGCCCAAGGCCCTGCTTCAGCCTCTCTCTTTGAACACTGTGAGTCTTAGGGCTTGTCTACATTTACCAGAGGATTGACACACGGTGTTCGATGAAGACCCATTAAATTGACCACAGATTGCTCTCCCATCAACTCCTATACTCCACCGGATTGATAAGAGTAAGGAGAGTCGATACGAGAGTCCCCGCACTAAGTAGATCTAAGCTACGTCGACTTGAGTTACACTATTCACATAACTCAAATTGCATAGCTTAAATCGACTTTTCCCTGTAGTGTAGACAAGGCCTTAGTGGCATACAAATGAACAGCTTAGGACGGGCTAGCTTTGCTGAGGTTCCTGAACTGTTAGGTGAGTTTGGTCTGAATTCTGAGTGAAACTGGCTTTCCTGAGAGCTTCAGAATGAAACGAATGTAGCATTGCCTCTCACGGGAGTTCAAAACCCCTGAGTCAGGCTACCAAAAATCAGGAAATTGGCTTAAAAATGAGATTTTAAATATATAAATTTGATAATCTTGGGAGAGGTTTAAGGTGCACTCAGGTCATGTTTCCAAGCTTGTCACGTCTGCCGTGAGGGCTAAAAATTTACTTTAAAAAAATGACAGCCAAGAGTCCTACAAAAAGTGGAAACTCGGTCAAATTACAAAGGATGAATATGAACAAATAACACAAGTATGTAGGGACAAAATTAGAAAAGCCAAGGCACAAAATGAGATCAAACTAGCTGGGGACATAAAAGGAAACAAGAAAACATTCTACAGATACATTAGAAGCAAGAGGAAGACCAAGGACAGAGTAGGCCTATTACTCAATGACGGGGGAAGACAATAACAGAAAATGTGGAAATGACAGAAGTGCTTAATTACTTCTTTGTTTTGGTTTTCACCAAGAAGGTTAGTGGCGATTGGAAGTCTATCATAATGAACGTCAAGGAAAATGAGGTTGGATCAGAGTCTAAAATAGGGAAAGAACAAGTTAAAAATTACTTAGACAAGTTAGATGTCTTCAAATCACCAGGGCCTGATGAAATGCATCCTAGAATACTCAAGGAGCTGACTGAGGAGATATCTGAGCCATTAACAATTATCTTTGAAAAGTCATGGAAGACGGGAGACATTCCAGAAGACTGGAAAAGGGCAAACATAGTGCCCATCTATAAAAAGGGAAATCAGGACAACCTGCGGAATTACAGACCAGTCAGCTTAACTTCTGTACCAGGAAAAATAATGGAGCAAATAATTAAGCAATCAATTTGCAAACACCTAGAAGATAATAAGGTGATAAATAACAGTCAGCATGGATTTGTCAAGAACAAATCATGTCAAACTAACCTGATAGTATCAGAGGGGTAGCTATGTTAGTCTGGATCTGTAAAAGCAGCAAAGAGTCCTGTGGCACCTTATAGACTAAAAGCTTTTGATACTGTCTCACATGACCTTCTCATAAACAAACTAGGGAATACAACCTAGATGGAGCTACTATAAGGTGGGTGCATAACTGGTTGGAAAATTGTTCCCAGAGAGTAGTTATCAGTGGTTCACAGTCATGCTGGAAGGGCATAATGAGTGGGGTCCCGCAGGGATCAGTTCTGGGTCCGGTTCTGTTCAATATATCTCATCAATGATTTAGATAATGGCATAGAGAGTACACTTATAAAGTTTGTGCAGACAATACCAAGCTGGGAGGGGTTGCAAGTGCTTTGGAGGATAGGATTAAAATTCAAAATGATCTGGACAAACTGGAGAAATGGTCTGAAGTAAATAGGATGAAATTCAATAAGGACAAATGCAAAGTACTCCACTTAGGAAGGAACAATCAGTTGCACACATACAAAATGGGAAATGACTGCCTAGGAAGGAGTACTGCAGAAAGGGATCTGGGGTCATAGTGGATCACAAGCTAAATATAAAGAGAGAGATGTAACGCTGTTGCTAAAAAAGTAAACATCATTTGGGATGTATTAGCAGGAGTAATTGTAAGCAAAACACAAGAAATTAATTCTTCACTCTAACTCCATGCTGATTGCCCTCAACTGGAGTATTGTGTCCAGTTCTGGGTTGCCACATTCAGGAAAAATGTGGACAAATTGGAGAAAGTCCAGAGTAAGAGCAACAAAAATGCATTAAAGATTAGAAAACTATGACCTACTTGAAGATTGAAAAATTGCGGTTATGTTTAGCTCTGCAGAAGAGCAAGACTGAGAGGGGACTGATAACAGTTCTTCAAGTACATAAAATGTTGTTACAAAGAAGAGGGAGAAAAATGTTCTTCTTACCTTTGAAAGGATAGGACAAGAAACAATGCGGCTTAAACTGCAGGCAGGGCAGTTCTGGGTGGGACATTAGGAAACTTCCTGTCAGAGTGGTTATGCCACTGCGAAAAATTTGCTAGGAGAGGTTGTGGCATCTCCATCATTGGGGATTTTTAGAGCAGGTTGGACAAACACTGATCAGAGATGGTCTAGATAATACTTAGCCCTGCCTTGAGTGCAAGAGTCTGGCACTGATGACCTCTTGAGGCCCCTTCCAATTCTATGATTCTCACATAATCTCAAGAGTCCTGGAGCCAGGGCAGTCAGAAAAAAACCCAAATATCACAAGACTTGAATAGAATTCACAAGAGTAGGCAACGCTGGAGAGTCCACATGGGATTTCTGGTGGCTTTCAAGCTCCCCAACCGAGTCAAAAGCGGGCGTCTTGGGTCGAGTTTTATTCTTGAGTTTGTATAGGCTTGATTTGAAACTGAAAGTTAAAGCAAACCAAGAGTCTGATCTCATGGTGTCGTTATTAACTATGCGCACTGTTAAGCCCCCAATATGTGCTAGACAAAGTAGGGAAAGTTACATGGAAGGTTCCTTTCTAAAGAGCTGACAGGTTAGCTTTAGACGACTTAACCGAGAGGGTAGCAAATAGTATGAGGGTTTACACATCAATGTGGATTCTAGCCTGATTCTCAATTGGTCCATTCCTCCCTTGGTGAAAACACGGAAGTGACAAGGATGGGGCAAAGGTGGCTTCAAATCCTGTTTGTCCTCCTTGTAAGCTTGCCACGCAGGGCCTTTCAAATTTTCAGAATGGAGAAAGGTAATAGTGGTATTCCTTAGGACTGTCCTGGGCCTATTTTAACATAAGCATAAACAATCTGGAAAAGGGTAAACAGTAGAGTCGGAAAATTGCAGATGATACAAACTACTCAGATAGTTAAGTCCAGGCACATCGCGATAAGAGCTCCAAAAGGATCTCAACAAACTGGTCACCGGGCAACAAAATGCGTAGATGAAAAATGTAGATGGATGATAAATGCAAAGTAACACTTGGAAACATAAATCCTATATACTTTGATGACGGTATAACTTCAGCTGTTACCACTCAAAGAAGAGATCTGGGAGTCATTGGGATAGTTCTCTAAATCATCGCACAACTAATGTGCTGGCAGTAAAAAGCAAACATAATCGGATATAGATAATAAGAAACAGAAAGGAATAGATAATAAGATAGAAAATATCATACTTGCCTCTATATTAAATCCATGGTACTGCTCACACCTTGAATACTGTGTGCAGATGTGGTCACCCCATCTCAAAAAAGATATATTGGAATTGGAAAAGGTTCAGAAAAGGGCAACAAAAATGATTAGGGGTATGGAACGGCTTCTGTCTGAGGAGAGCTTAATAAGACTGGGACTTTTCAGCTTGGAAAAGAGGCGACTAAGGGGGCATATGATAGAGGTCTATAAAATCAAGAGTGGTCTAGAGAAAGTAGATAAGATTAAGCCTCTGCCTAGTTTGATGGTGCTGTTAATCTTTGCTCATTTTGTGCATATCCTTCTTCTTCTGTAATCCCTCCTACGGGCTTCACGGTTCTGAGCCATCTCAAAACAGAAGCTACTGCTCTGAAATGTAGGAGAAGTTCTACAAAAGATACAGCTTCCCCCTAAATTCTGAGGGAGCATCCTTTTGGGCCCCCATCCTACAAAGACTTACATGCTAAACTTTGAGTGTGTGCATCAGTGTAGGCAGAACTGTGGCTCTGAGTCTCCAGAGCCCTCTGCTCAGAGCCCCTCTGTCCTAGGGCCTGGTGTAGCCCCATGACCTTAATTATCTGAGCGCCTCACAATCTTTGATATACTGATCCTCACAATGTCCTTGTATGGTAGGGAAGTGCTGTTCTCTAGCTGTAAAACAGGGATAAAGATACTGATCTCCATTGTAAAGAGCTTGGAGATCTGCTGTTGAAAAGTTCTAGATAAGAGCTCGATATAATAATTATCCCCACTTTACAGATGGGGAACTGATGGTGCGTCCACATTGCAGCAAAATACCCCATAGCAGCGAGTCTCAGAGCCTGGGTCAACTGACTCGGGCTTGTGCTACAGACTAAAAAAATAGCAGCATAGACATTCCCGCTCAGATTGGAGCCTGGGCTCTGAAACCTGGCAAGAGAGGTGGGTCTCAAAGCCTGGGCTCCGGGCTGAGTGGGAATGTCTGGGCTGCTATTTTTAGCCTCATCGCACAAGCTCAAATCAGTTGAACTGAGCCCTAAGACTTGCTGGTGCAGGGTTTTTCTTGCAGTGTAGGTGTACCCTGAGTCACACAGAGACTATGGTTTCAATGGGAGTTAGGCACCTAAATACCTCTGACAATCTCAGCATAAGTGACTTGCCCAAGGTTGCATAGGATGTGTGTGGCAGGGAAGGGAATTGAGCTCCTGAATACAAGTTAGCACCCTACCCCCCAGGCCACCCTTCCTCTCATTATACATTGCCTGAGGCTGTCCCCAGAGGCTGTTCTTCTCTGTTCATTCTAAACAAATGATATTTGCATGGGAACTAAAGGAGTTAACCGTTTCACACTAAGAGGGGGAGGTTAAGCCGGTCTGGGTGAGATAGCACATTAACTTCAGCATGTTGTGTGTTTTGTAATGGTTAGGCAAAGATGCTGATAAGCATCCAGACTTCATAGGAAATGAGTTACCAGGCCAGAAGACTGTCTATAAACTAAAATAAAGATCGCTCAAACAGGCACTTTTAGACCAATTTTTACAGGCTTTCCCCTAAAAATATATCAACATAAAAGGGTTCCAATCTGCAAACCGACACTGCTATTTAAGGACTGGCCCAGTCCACAGAGTTTGGCTCCTAACTCTGGGTGATTTGTGATGTGAATCTGTCTTTTGCCCATAATGAAATGAAACAGAAGCTTCTACAGATCGGGTCATGTGGCTTTAATGACACTTAGCAAATAGGCATGCTGTATGGGCTACTTATCTTCACACCACCACAGTGAGGTAGATGGGAAAGGTTAGTGTTATCCCTGCTTTATAGATGGAGAAACTGAGGCACAGACTGGGGAAAAGTTTGCATTTAAAAATGCCTAAGGGGTTTAGATACCTGGGTGAAGGAGAGTGAATTAGGTGCCTAGTTCCCTTAGAAGCTTTTGAAAATCCCACCTAAATTGAGTGGGCCCAAGGTCACACATCAGGTGAGTGACAGAGCCAGGATTAGAACTGGAGATCCTCCCAAGCTCTTGTTTGTTTCTCCAGAGCATGCTGCCTCCTCGGTCTGGTCTTACTGAACTGTCCTGCACCGATACCTATCCACGGGAGAGAGGGGTGACAAGCAGAAAGGCAAGCTACCCTGACAACAAAGAGCACTCGTGAGGCATCCTGTTCAGCTAAAGAGCAGAGTGGGTTTGGGATCTCTCTGGTTGTTTCTTGGGTTTTTCAAGTAGCAAGACGTGCACTAACTCAGCCGCAGCAGTTAGATGACTGATTGCATTTGAGATGCTTGCATGAGCCCGTTAATATCAAGATCAAAACATTTCTACTAGGGGCCTGATTTTGGAAATGTTTGGCACCCCTGAAAAATCCAGCCCTGATTAAATCAAATTGGGAGCCCAGTTACACAAACTTTTTTTTAAGCAGCATGGAAGCAATTTCTTTGTGCAGAAGAGTAGATCAGTTCAGGATTTTGGAGCAGATTTGGGGCTAAATCCGCCTCAGGAATAAAAAAGCAACCAAGGTGTAAACTGCACTTACCTTTCAGCAGTGCCTCTGAGAGAGGGTTTCAGATGTTGCAAAGCGCAGGGCACCTTCTCTGAAGTGAGTTGGTTCCTTTATTTCTTGCGGTAAGTTGGCATAGTAAGTGCAGAGGAGGGGTGCTGCTTCTGTTGTTATGTTTCATCAACCTGGCTCGGGCATGATCTGACATTTTCTCTCTCTTGCTCAACTCACTTTTCCGCTGTTGGGTTAAATATAACAGTTAGAGTTCCCTGCGTTTCCTGTTCACGAAACATT